>NC_137279.1:58220000-58820000 GCF_054371585.1 Giraffa tippelskirchi | reverse complement strand
ATCTCAGAGGGCAAAATAACTGGGAGGAAAAATAGGTAAATAATTAAAACCCGCGGTTTACCTACCTAATAGAAACTCCCAGCGGAGCAGCAGCCCAGAGGCGCACATCTCCTACTAGCAGGCGGGGGCTGGGCAGGGAGGGGCGGGCTGCACTGCTTTGGGTAAGTACTGGGCCTGAATGCCCCGAGGACAATCTGAGAGAACTAGATTGAGACAGCAGCTTAGACCTTGGGATAGCTTTCCCGTGAAAAGCCTTAACCTAAGACACTGCTAGGCCCGCTCACAGAACAAAGGATTGAGCAGAGCAAACTGGCTGCGACCGGCCCATCCCCTGCCGAAAACGGGCAGGCAAGGGCAGCCAGAGCCGGAAGGGTGCAACACGGCCCCAGAGAGGCATCCTATACCAAACTGCAAGCAGACCTCATTGCTAACCAGGACTTCTTGGGACTCTGAAGGGTCGACACCCGCCAAGAGGGTCGCAGCCAGAGATCAGCTCCCCAGGGGAAACACATGGTACACCTGGGAAGCTGCGCCCATTGTACACCCAGAAAACCAAGTGGCTGGGACAGGGGAAGGGAGAAAGGCGCAGCCCCCGATCATGATAGCCAAAAACCTGGTCACCGAAGCTGCTCGGACCTGGGAAGGGCACAAAATCCAGGCTCAACCAAATCTGCGCCTTTGTGAAGTACCCGGGAATCAGAACCTGAACGACTTAGACCTGGGAAATACAGGCAACCCCAGGGGCCACTTCAGACAGTTCCCAGCAATGCAACCTAGAGGCTGACCAGTGTAGACTGGGAAAGCACACACGCTGTGAGTGGGGCAAACCCAGTGTGGCCGAAACATTGTGAGCACATGACAGTGAGATATGTTTGCAGTGTTCCTCCCTCCCCACAGCACGACTGAACAAGTGAGACCAAAAAAAAGTCACCACCACCTCCCCCCTTGTGTCAGGGTGGAAATTAGGCACGAAGAGACCAGCAAACAGAAGAAGCTAAAAGAAACAGAGGGAACTGCTTGGAAGTGACAGGTGCAATAGATTAAAACTCTATAGTTAGCACCAACCACATAGGAAGGGGCCTATAGACCTTGAGAAGTACAAGCTGGACAAAGGAACTATCTGAAAATGAGCTGACCCCACACTGTCCATACAGCTCCAGAGACAGCCCTAGACAAATTTTTACTATTACCATTTTTTAAATTTTTAAAACGTTTTTTACTACTTTTTTATTTTATTTATTTATTTTTTATTTTTAAGTCCCCTATTACTCCTTCAATTTTCATTTTTATAACCTACTATTACCTTGCAAAAAAAAAAAGTCCCCATTTTTTAAGGCAAACTTCATATATATATATAAGTTTTGTGACTCTGGTGAGTTTTTTTTTTTCTTTTTCTTTTTTTCCTTTTCTTTTCGTTCCTTTTTTGTCTATCTTCTCTTTTTTCAATATTGTATTTTTGAGAATATAACCTCTACTCTAGATTTTTAATCATTGCTTTTTAGTATTTGTTATCCACTTTGTATCTTCAAGAACCCAATCTTCAGTACCCATTTTTACTTGGAAGCAAGATCACTGGCTTGATTGCTCTCTCCCCCTTTTAACTCTCCTTTTTCTCCACCAGGTCGCCTCCATCTCCCCACTCCCCCTTTTCTTCTCAACCAAACTCTGTGAATCTCTTTGTGTGTTCTGGCCTGGGGAGAACACTTAGAGAACTGATTACTGGCTGGATCTGTCTCTCCCCCATTGAGTCCCTCTTTTCTCCTCCTGGGCACCTCTGTCCCCTTCCTCCCTCTTCTCTTCCCTGTGTAACTCCGTGAACATCTGTGAGAGATCCAGACTGTGGAGAGCACATAGGGAAGTGATTACTGGCTATCTTGCTCTCTCCTCTTTTGATTCCCCTCTTCTCCTCCTGGTCACCTCTCCCTCCTCCCTCTTCTCTTCTCCATGTAACTCTGTGAACCTCTCTGGGTGTCCCTCACTGTGGAGAAACTTTTCATCATTAACCTAGATGTTTTATCATTGGTGTTGTATAGATGAGAAGTCTTGAGGCTACTGTAAGAATAAGACTGAAAACCAAAGACAGGAGACTTAAGTCCAAATCCTGAGAACACCAGAGAACTCCTGAATCCAGGAAGCATTAACCGATAGGAGCTCATCAAACGCCTCCACACCTACACTGAAACCAAGCACCACCCAAGGGCCAACAAGTTCCAGAGTAAGATATACCACGCAAATTCTCCAGTAACACAGGAACATAGCCCTGAGTTTCAATATACAGGCTGCCCAAAGCCACATCAAACCCACTGACATCTCAAAACTTATTACTGGACACTTCATGCACTCCAGAGTGAAGAAATCAAGCTCCACCCACCAGAACACCAACACAAGCTTCCCCAACCAGGAAACCTTGACAAGTCACCCATCTACCCCCACCCACAGTGAGGAACCTCCACAATAAAGAGGAACCACAAACTGCCAGAAAACAGAAAAGTCACCCCAAACACAGCAATATAAACAAGACAAAAAGGCAGAGAAATACTCATCAGGTAAAGGAACAGGATTAAGGCCCTCCAAATTAAACAAAAAAAGGAAGAGATAGGGAATCTACCTGATAAAGAATTCCAAATAAAGATAGTGAAAATGATCCAAAATCTGGAAAACAAATTGGAGTTACAGATAAATAACCTGGAGACAAGGATCAAGAAGATGCAAGAAAGGTTTAACAAGGACTTAGAAGAAGAAAAAAAGAGTCAGTATATAATCAATAATGCAATAAATGAGATCAAAACACACTCTGGAGGGAACCAACAGTAGAATAATGGAGGCAGAAGATAGGATGAGTGAGGTAGAAGATAGAATGGTAGAAATAAATGAAACAGAGAGGAAAAAAGAAAGAAAGAATTAAAAGAAATGAGGACAACCTCAGAGACCTCTGGGACAATGTTAAACGCACCAACATTCGAATGATAGGAGTCCCAGAAGAAGAAGACAAAAAGAAAGACCGTGAGAAAATATTGGAGGAGATAATAGTTGAAAACTTCCCTAAAGTGGGGAAGGAAATAATCACCCAAGTCCAAGAAACCCAGAGAGTCCCAAACAGGATAAACCTAAGGTGAAACACTCCAAGACACATAGTAATCGAATTAACAAAGATCAAACACAAAGAACAAATATTAAAAGCAGCAAGGGAAAAACAACAAATAATGCACACAGGGATTCCCATAAGGATAACAGCTGACCTTTCAATAGAAACTCTTCAGGCCAGAAGGGGATGGCAGGACATACTTAAAGTGATGAAAGAAAATAATCTACAGCTCAGATTACTGTATCCTGCAAGGATCTCATTAAAATATGAAAGATAAATCAAAAGCCTTACAGACAAGCAAAAGCTGAGAGAATTCAGCACCACCAAACCAGCTCTCCAACAAATGCTAAAGGATCTTCTCTAAACAGGAAACACAGAAAGGATGTTTCAACACGAACTCGAAACAACAAAGTAAATGGCAACGGGATCATACTTATCAATAATTACCTTACATGTAAATGGGTTGAATGCCCCAACCAAAAGACAAAGACTGGCTGAATGGATACAGAAACAAGACCCCTATATATGTTGTCTACAAGAGACCCACCTTGAAACAAGGGACACATACAGACTGAAAGTGAAGGGCAGGAAAAAGATATTTCATGCAAATAGAGACCAAAAGAAAGCAGGAGTAGCAATACTCATATCAGATAAAATAGACTTTAAAATAAAGGATGTGAAAAGAGACAAAGATGGAAACTACATAATGATCAAAGGATCAATCCAAGAAGAAGATATAACAATTATAAATATATATGCACCCAACATAGGAGCACCACAATATGTAAGGCAAATGCTAACAAGTATGAAAGGGGAAATTAACAATAACACAATAATAGTGGGAGACTTTAATACCCCACTCACACCTATGGACAGATCAACTAAACAGAAAATTGACAAGGAAACACAAACTTTAAATGATACAATAGATCAGTTAGACCTAATTGATATCTATAGGACATTTCACCCTAAAACAATGAATTTCACCTTTTTCTCAAGTGCACATGGAACCTTCTCCAGAACAGATCACATCCTGGGCCATAAATCTAGCCTTGGTAAATTCAAAAAAATTGAAATCATTCCAAGCATCTTTTCTGACCACAATACAGTAAGATTAGTTGTCCATTACAGGAGAAAAAAACTATTAAAAATTCTAGCACATGGAGGCTGAACAACACACTGCTGAATAACCAACAAATCATAGAAGAAATCAAAAAAGAAATAAAAATATGCATAGAAACGAATGAAAATGAAAATATAACAACCCAAAACCTATGGGACACTGTAAAAGCAGTGCTAAGGGGAAGATTCATACCAATACAGGCTCACCTCAAGAAACAAGAAAAAAGTCAAATAAATAACCTAACTCTACACCTAAAGCAACTAGAAAAGGAAGAAATGAAGAACCCCAGGGTTAGTAGTAGGAAAGAAATCTTAAAAATTAGGGCAGAAATAAATGCAAAAGAAACAAAAGAGACTATAGCAAAAATCAACAAAGCCAAAAGCTGGTTCTTTGAGAAGATAAATCAAATTGACAAACCATTAGCCAGACTCATCAAGAAACAAAGGGAGAAGAATCAAATCAACAAAATTAGAAATGAAAATGGAGAGATCACAACAGACAACATAGAAATGCAAAGGATCATAAGAGACTATTATCAGCAACTATATGCAAATGAAATGGACAACTTGGAAGAAATGGATAAATTCTTAGAAAATTACAACTTTACAAAACTGAACCAGGAATAAATAGAAAATCTCAACAGACCCATCACAAGCACAGAAATTGAAACTGTAATCAGAAATATTCCAACAAACAAAAGCCCAGGACCAGATGGCTTCACAGCTGAATTCTATCAAAAATTTAGAGAAGAGCTAACACCTATCCTACTCAAACTCTTCCAGAAAATTGCAGAGGAAGGTAAACTTCCAAACTCATTCTATGAGGCCACCATCACCCTAATACCAAAACCAGACAAAGATGCCACAAAAAAAGAAAATTACAGGCCAATATCACTGATGAACATAGATGCAAAAATACTTTACAAAATCCTAGCAAACAGAATCCAACAAATAATTTCACAATTTGTATGGAAATACAAAAAAACTATATCATGACCAAGTGGGCTTTATCCCAGGGATGCAAAGATTCTTCAATATCCACAAATCAATCAATGTAATGCACCACATTAACAAATTGAAAAATAAAAGCCATATGATTATCTCAATAGATGCAGAGAAAGCCTTTGACAAAATTCAACATCCATTTATGATAAAAACCCTCCAAAAAGCAGGAATAGAAGGAATATACCTCAACATAATAAAAGCTATATATGACAAATCCACAGCAAACATTATCCTAAATGGTGAAAAACTGTAAGCATTTCCCTTAAAGTCAGGAACAAGACAAGGGTGCCCACTCTCACCACTACTATTCAACATAGTTTTGGAAGTCTTGGCCACAGCAATCAGAGCAGAAAAACAAATAAAAGGAATCCAGAGAGGAAAAGAAGAAGTAAAACTCTTACTGTTTGCAGATGACATGATCCTCTACATAGAATACACTAAAGACTCCACCAGAAAATTACTAGAGCTAATCAACGAATATAGTAAAGTTGCAGGATATAAAATTAACACACAGAAATCCCTTGCATTCCTATACACGAATGAGAAAACAGAAAGAGAAGTTAAGGAAACAATTCCATTCACCATTGCAACAAAAAGAATAAAATACTTAGGAATATATCTACCTAAAGAAACAAAAGACCTATATATATAAAACTATAAAACACTGGTGAAAGAAATCAAAGAGGACACAAATAGATGGAGAAATATACCATGTTCATGGATTGAACAGAACAATATAGTGAAAATGAGTATACTACCCAAAGCAATCTATAGATTCAATCCAATCCCTATCAAGCTACCAACGGTATTTTTCAGAGAACTAGAACAAATAATTTCACAATTTGTATGGAAATACAAAACACCTCAAATAGCCAAAGCAATCTTGAGAAACAAGAATGTAATGGGAGGAATCAACCTGCCTGACTTCAGGCTCTACTGCAAAGCCACAATCATCAAGACAGTATGGTACTGGCACAAGGACAGAAATATAGATCAATGGAACAAAATAGAAAGCCCAGAGATAAATCCACGCACCTACGGACAACTTATCTTCAACAAAGGAGGCAAGAATATACAATGGAGAAAAGACAATTTCTTTAACAAGTGGTGCTGGGAAAAATGGTCAACCACATATAAAAGAATGAAACGAGAACACTTTCTAACACCATACACAAAAATAAACTCAAAATGGATTAAAGATCTAAACGTAAGACCAGAAACTATAAAACTCCTAGAGGAAAACATAGGCAAAACACTCTCCGACATAAAAAACAGCAGGATCCTCTATGACCCACCTCCCAGAATATTGGAAATAAAAGCAAAAATAAACAAATGGGATCTAATTAAAATTAAAAGCTTCTGCACAACAAAGGAAACTATAAGCAAGGTGAAAAGACAGCCTTCAGAATGAGAGAAAATAATAGCAGATGAAACAATGGACAAACAATTAATCTCAAAAATATACAAGCAACTCCTGCAGCTCAATTCCAGAAAAATAAATGACCCAATCAAACAGTGGGCCAAAGAACTAAACAGACATTTCTCCAAAGAAGACATACAGATGGCTAACAAACACATGAAAAATTGTTCAACATCACTCATTATCAGAGAAATGAAAATCAAAACCACAATGAGGTACCATTTCATGCCCATCAGAATGGCTGCTATCCAAAAGTCTACAAGCAATAAATGCTGGAGAGGGTGTGGAGAAAAGGGAACCCTCGGGAATGCAAACTAGTACAGCCACTATGGAGAACAGTGTGGAGATTCCTTGAAAAACTGGAAATAGAACTGCCATATGACCCAGCAATCCCACTGCTGGGCATACACAGCGAGGAAACCAGAATTGAAAGAGACACGTGTACCCCAATGTTCATTGCAGCACTGTTTATAATAGCCAGGTCATGGAAGCAGCCTAGATGTCCATCAGCAGACGGATGGATAAGGAAGCTGTGGTTCATATACACAATGGAATATTACCTAGCCATTAAAAAGAATACATTCGAATCAGTTCTAATGAGGTGGATGAAACTGGAGCCTATTATACAGAGTGAAGTAAGCCAGAAAGATAAACACTAATATAGTATACTAACACATATATATGGAATTTAGTAAATTGGTAAAGATAACCCTGTATGCGAGACAGCAAAAGAGACACAGATATATAGAAGAGTATCATGGACTTTATGGGAGAGGGGAGGGTGGGCTGATATGGGAGAATGGCACTGAAGCATGTACATTATCATATGTGAAACGAATCACCAGTCCAGGTTTGATGCATGATACAGGGTGCTCGGGGCTGGTGCACCAGGAAGACCCGGAGGGATGGGATGGGGAGGGAGGTGGGAGGGGGGTTCTGGAAGGGGAATACATGTACACCCATGGTGGATTCATGTCAATGTATGGCAAAACAAATACAATATTATAAAGTTAAAAAATAGATAAATAAACTAATTTAAAAAAACTATATTGAGGTATCATCTCACACCAGTCAAAATGGTCATCATCAAAAAAAAAAAATCTACAAACAATAAATGCTGGAGATGGTATGGAGAAAAGAGAATCCTCTTACACTGTTGGTGGGAATGTAAATTGGTACAGCCACTATGGAGAACAGTATAGGATTCCTTAAAAAACTAAAAATAGAGCTACCATATAACTCTGCAATCCCACTTCTGGGCATATATCCAAAGAAAAACATGGGCTGAAAAGATATATGTATCCCAATGTTCATTGTAACACTGTTTACAATAGACAAGACATGGAAGTAACCTAAATGTATTGACAGAAGAACGGATAAAGAAGATACACACACACACACAATGGAATATTACTCAGGCATTAAAAAGAATGAAATAAGGCCATTTGCAGCAACATGGATGGACCTAGAGTGTGTTATACTGATTGAAGTAAGTCAGAGTTAAGGAGAAATATCATATGACATACCTTACTTGTGGAATCTAAAAATAAATGATACAAATAAACTGACTCACAAAACAGAGAGAGACTCACAGACTCAGAAAATGAACTCATGGTTGCTGGTAGAAGGGACAGTTAAGGACATTGGGAAGGTCATGTACAGACTGCTATATTTAAAATGGGTAACCAGCAAAAACCTATTGTATAGGACACAGAACTCTGCTCAATATTATGTGCCAGTCTGCATGGGTGGAATGTATTGGAGGAAGATAGATATTTGTATATATATAGCTAAGGAGTCCCTTCACTCTTCACTTGAAACTATCACAATATTGTTAATCAGCTACACCCCAATACAAAATGCTTTTGGTGTTAAAAAAATAAAAATTAAATTTAAACACATACTTGGCATAATCCTTTGTATATGTCAAGTGCAAAATAAACGGAGCCTATGAGACTCTTACAGACTAGTTTCTGTCCTCATGCATTTTTAACAGTATGTCATCCGTCTGCCAATCTGTCTTCCACATTTCACAATGCGGCACTCCCACGCATGGCACCAAAACTGTGTGTCAGTAGATCAAGATACAGACTGGTTCTGCAGCCCACCAGGAGCTGAAACACTCCCCTGTTCTGCAGAAGACTGGAGGGGCTAGTCTCCTTGCCATGGATTTGCCCTTGATCATGGGAGCACAGCTGCTTTTGGAAATGCTCATCACATTGGTCTGGTGTGCCAAGAAGAAATGAGACTGGCTATGTTTTTTTTCTGAATAAACCAGTATCATCAAAAACACATGGAAAAGGTCAGTACAATGTATTGACTAATATTTAAAACATACTATATCTATATATAAATACAGTTTTTACTTTTTAAAAATTACTTTATTTAAATTGTAGGCTAATTACTTTATAATATTGTGGTGGTTTTTGCCATGCATTGCCATGAATCAGTCACAGGTGTACATGTGTCCCCCTGTCCTGAACCCCCCTCCCGCTTCCCTCCCCATCCCATCCCTCAGGGATGTCCCAGTGCACCAGCTTTGAGTGCCCTGTTTCATCTATTGAACTTGGACTGGTCATCTATTTCACATATGGTAATATATGTGTTTCAATGCTATCCTCTCAAATTATTCCACCCTTGCCTTCTCCCACAGGGTCCAAAAGTCAGTTCTTTTCATCTGTGTCTCTCTTGCTGTCTTGCACATAGGGTCGTCATTACCATCCTTCTAAATTCCATATATATGCATTAATATACTGTATTGGTATTTTTCTTTCTGACTTACATCACTCTGTATAATAGGCTCCAGTTTCATCCACCTCATTAGAACTGATTGGAATGTATTATTTTTAATGGCTGAGTAATATTCCATTGTGTATATGTACCACAGCTTTCTTATCCATTCATCTGCTGATGGTCATCTACGTTGCTTCCATGTCCTAGCTATTGTAAACAGTGCTGCAATGAACACTGGAGTACAAGTGTCTCTTTCAATTCTGGTTTCCTCAGTGTATATGCCCAGCAGTAGGATTGCTGGGTAATATGGCAGTTCTATTTCCAGTTTTTTAAGGAATCTCCACACTGTTTTCCATAGTGGCTATACTAGTTTGCATTCCTGCCAACAGGGTAAGAGGGCTCCCTTTTCTCCATACCCATTCCAGCATTTATTGTTTTTAGACTTTTTGATAGCAGCCATTCTGACCGGCGTGGGAGGGTACCTCATTGTGGTTTTGATTTGCATTTCTCTGATAATGAGTGATGTTGAGCATCTTTTCATGTGTTTGTAAGCCATCTGTAGGTCTTCTCTGGAGAAATGTCTATTTAGTTTTTTGTCCCATTTTTTGATTGGTTCATTTATTTTACTGGTACTGAGCTGCATGAGCTACTTGTATATTTTGGAGATTAACAGTCAGTTGCTTTGTTTGCTATTGTTTTCTCCCATTATGGAGGCTGTCTTTTCACCTTGCTTATAGTTTCCTTCATTGTACAAAACTTTTTAAGTTTAATTAGGTCCCATTTGTTTATTTTTGCTTCTATTTCCATTACTCTGGGAGGTGGGTCATAGAGGATCTTGCTGTGATTTATGTCAGAGAGTGTTCTGCCTATGTTTTCCTCTAGGAGTTTTATAGTTTCTTGTCTTACATTTAGATCTTTAACTCATTTTGAGTTTATTTTTGTGTATGGTGTGAGAAAGTGTTCTAATTTCATTCTTTTACATGAGATTGACCAGTTTTCCCAGCACCACTTGTTAAAGAGATTGTCTTTTCTCCATTGTATATTTTTGCCTCCTTTATCAAAGATAAGGTGTAGATGGGTGTGTGGATTTATCTCTTGGCTTTCTAGTTTGTTCCATTGATCTATATTTCTGTCTTTGTGCCAGGACCATACTGTCTTGATGACTGTGGCTTTGTAGTAGAGCCTGAATTCAGGCAGGTTGATTCCTCCAGTTCCATTCTTCTTTTTCAAGATTGCTTTGGCTACTCGAGGGTTTTTTGTATTTCCATACAAATTGTAAAATTATTTGTTCTAATTCTGTGAAAAATACCATTGGAAGTTTTCTAGGAATTGCATTGAGTCTATAGATTGTTTTGGGTAGTATATCGTTTTCACTATATTGTTCTGTCCAATCCATGAAAATGGTATATTTCTCCATCTATTTCTGTCATCTTTGACTTTTTTCATCAGTTTTTTATAGTTTTCTATATATAGGTCTTTTGCTTCTTTAGGTATATTTATTGCTAAGTATTTTATTCTTTTCGTTGCAATGATGAATGGAATTGTTTCCTTAATTTCTCATTCTGTTTTCCAAGTGTATAGGAATGCAAAGGATTTCTGTGTAATTTTCTAGTAATTTTCTGATGGTGTCTTTAGAGATTTCTATGTAAAGTATCATGTCATCTGCAAACAGTGAGAGTTTTACTTCTTTTACAATCTGGATTCCTCTTATTTCCTTTTCTTCTCTGATTGCTGTGGCCAAAACTTCCAAAACTATGTTGAATAGTAGTGGTGAGAGTGGGCACCCTTGTCTTGTTCCTGACTTTAGGGGAAATGCTTTCAATTTTTCACCATTGAGGATAATGTTTGTTGTGGGTTTATCATATATGGCTTTTATTATGTTAAAGTATATTCCTTCTATGCCTGCTTTCTGGAGGGTTTTTGTCATAAATGGGCATTGAATTTTGTCAAAGGCTTTCTCTGCATCTACTGAGATAATCATATGGTTCTTATCTTTCAATTTGAAAATATGGTGTATCACATTGACTGATTTGCAAATACAGAAGAATCCTTGCATCTCTGGGATAAAGCCCATTTGGTCAGGATGTATGATCTTTTAATATGTTGTTGGATTCTGTTTGTTAGAATTTGTTGAGGATTTTTTCCTCTGTGTTGATTATTGATATTAGCCTGTAGTTTTTTTTGTGGCATCTTTGTCTGGTTTTGGTATTAGGGTGATGGTGGCCTCATAGAATGAGTTTGGGAGTTTACCTTCCTCTGAAATTTTCTGGAAGAGTTTAAGTAGGACAGGTGTTAGCTTTTCTCTAAATTTTTGTAGAATTCACCTGTGAAACCATCTGGGCCTGGGCTTTTGTTTGTCAGAAGATTTTTCAATACAGTTTCTATTTCCATGCTTATGATGGGTTTGTTAAGATTTTCTCTTTCTTCCTGGTTCAGTGTTGGAAGGTTATACTTTCTAAGAATTCATCCATTTCTTCCAAGTTGTCCATTTTATTGGCATATAGTCAGTGATAGTAGTTTCTTATGATCCTTTGTATTTCTGTATTGTCTGTTGTGATTTCTCCATTTTCATTTCTAATTTTGTTGATTTGATTCTTCCCCTCTCTCTTTTATTCTTGATCAGTCTGACTAATGGTTTGTCTATTTTATCTTCTCAAAGAATCAACTTTTAGTTTTGCTGATGTTTGCTATAGTCTCCTTTGTTTCTTTTTCATTTATTTCTGCTCTGATTTTTATGATTTATTTCCTTCTACTGTGGTTCTTCATTTCTTCTTTTTCTAGTTGCTTTAGGTATATAGTTAGGTTATTTATTTAATTTTTCTCTTGTTTCTTGAGGTAAGCTTCTACTGCTATGAACCTTCCTCTTAGCACTGCTTTTACTGAATCCCATAGGTTTTCGGTTGTCATGTTTTCATTTTCATTTGTTTCTATTCATATTTTGATTTCATTTTTGATTTCTTCCATGATCTGCTGGTTATTCAGAAGCATGTTGTTTAGCTTCCATATGTTTGTATTTTTAATAGTTCTTTTCCTGTAGTTGACATCTAATCTTACCACATTGTAATTAGAAAAGATGCTGGAAATGATTTCAGTTTTTTTGAATTTACCAAGGCTAGATTTATGGCCCAGGATGTGATCTATCCTGAAGAATATTCTATGTACACTTAAGAAAAAGGTGAAATTCATCGTTTGGGGGTGAAATTTCCTATAGATATCAATTAGGTCTAACTGGTCCATTGTATCATTTAAAGCTTGTGTTTCTTTGCTGACTTTCTGTTTCGTTGATCTCTCCATATGTGTGAATGGGGTATTAAAGTCTCCCACTATTGTTGTGTTACTGTTAATTTCCCCTTTCACACTTGTTAGCATTTGCCTTATGTATTGAAGTGCTCCTATGTTGGGTGCATATATATTTATAATTGTTATATCTTCTTGTTGGATCGATCATTTGATCATTATGTAGTGTCTTTCTTTGTCTCTTTTCACAGCCTTTATTTCAAAGTCTATTTTATCTGATATGAGTATTGCTACTCTTGCATTTTTTTGGTCTCCATTTGCATGAAATATCTTTTTCCTGCCCTTCACTTTCAGTCTGTATGTGTCCCTTGGTTTGAGATGGGTCTCTTGTAGACAGCATATATAGGAGTCTTGTTTTTTGCATCCATTCAGCCAGTCTTTGTCTTTGGTTGGGGCATTCAATCCATTTACTTTTAAGGTGATTATTGATAAATATGATCCTGTTGCCATCTAGTTTGTTGTTTTGGGTTCGATTTTATAAACCTTTTCTGTGTTTCCTGCCTAGACAAGATCCTTTAGCATTTATTAAAGAGGTGGTTTGGTGGTCCTGAATTCTCTCAGCTTCTGCTTGTCTGTAAAGTTTTTGATTTTTTCTTCATATCTGAATGAGATCCTTGCTGGGTATAGTAATCTGGGTTTAGGTTTTTCTCATTCATCACTTTAAGTATGTCCTGCCATTCCCTTCTGGCCTGAAGAGTTTCTGTTGAAAGATCAGCTATTATCCTTATGGGGATCCCCTTATGTGCTATTTGTTGTTTTTCCCTTACAGCTTTAATATTTGCTCTTTGTGTTTGACCTTCATTAGTTTGATTAATATGTGTCTTGGGGTGTTTTGCCTTGGGTTTATCCTGTCTGGGACTCTCTGGGTTTCTTGGACTTGGGTGGCTATTTCCTTCCCCATTTTAGGGAACTTTTCAACTATTATCTCCTCAAGTATTTTCTCATGCCCTTTCTTTTTGTCTTCCTCCGGGACATCTACGATTCAAATGTTGGGGCATTTAACATTGTCCCAGGGGTCTCTGAGGTGGTCCTCATTTCTTTTAATTCTTTTTTTCTTTTTTCCTCTCTGCTTCATCTATTTCCACCATCCTGTCTTCCACCTCACTTATCCTATCTTCTGCCTCAGTTATTCTACTATTGGTTCCCTCCAGAGTGCTTTATGATCTCAGTTATTACATTATTCACTATTGATTGACTTTTTATTTCTTCTAGGTCCTTGTTAAACTTTTCTTGCATCTTCTCAATCCTTGTCTCTAGTCTATTTATCTGTAACTCCATTTTGTTTTCAAGATTTTGGATCATCTTTACTATCATTATTCTAACTTCCTTTTCAGGTAGACTCCCTATCTCCTCTTCTTTTGTTTGGCTTGGTGGGTATTTATCATGCTCCTTTGCCTGCTGAATATTTCTCTGCTTTTCATTTTGTTTAGATTGGTGTGTTTGGGGTACCCTTTCTGTAGGCTGGAAGTTTGTGGTTTCTCTTTATTGTGAAGCATGCTCCCTGTGGGTGGGGTTGGACTAGTGGCTTGTCAAGGTTCTGGTGGGTGGAGCTGGATCTCTTCTCTCTGGAGTGCAATGAAGTTTCGAATAGGGAGTTTTAGGGTGTCTATGGGTTTGGTATGGCTTTGGGCAGCCTGTCTTTTAATGCTCAGGGCTGTGTTCCTGCTTAGCTGGAGAATTAGCATGGTATGTATTGCACTGGAACTTGTTGACTCTTGGGTAGAGCTTGGTTTCAGTGTAGGTATGGAGACTTTTGGGTGAGCTGTTGTTTATTAATGTTTCCTGGCACCAGAAATTCTCTGATATTCTCAAGTTTTGGAGCTAAGCCTACAGTCTCTGGCTTTCAGTCCTTCTCTTACAGTAGACTCAAGACTTCTCCATCCATACAGCACAGATGATAAAACATCTATGTTAATGGTGAAACAATTCTCCACAGTGGGGGACACCTAGAAAAATTCACAGAGTTACACAGAGAAGAGGAGAGGGAGGAGGGAGATAGAGGTGACCAGGAGGAGAAGAGGGGGAGTCAAAAGGGGAGAAATCAGTCTAGCCAGTAATAAGTTCCCTAAGTGTTCTCCACAGCCCAGGACACCCAGAAAGATTCACAGAGTTAAGTAGAGAAGTGGGAGGAAGGAGTTTTTACTTTTTAATTATAATCCTATGAAGATATATATGCATCTATCTACACACACACACACACACACACACACACACACACACACACACACACCCCTACAGGCTTCCCTGGTGGCTCAGATGGTAAAGAATCTGCCTGCAATGTGGAAGACATGGGTTTGATCCCTGAGTTGAGAAGATACCCTGAAGAAAGGAACAGCTACCCACTCCAGTAGAATTGCCTGGAGAATTCCATGGACAGAGGAGACTGGTAGGCTACAGTCCATGGGGCCACAAAGAGTCAGATATGACTGAATGACTTTCACTTTTCATATACTTTTATACATATAAATATGTATACCTACATATATATATATGTATACCTACATATATATATGTATACCTACATATACATATGTATACCTACATATATATATATTTACATTTATATATATATACGTAGGTATACATATTTATATGTATAAAAGTATAAGAATATATATATATATGTATGTGTGTATACACACACACACACACACACATATGTCTTGTACAGTGGCTACTCTGGCTAAAAGTCTTAAAATACTTGTATTTTGAAATTGTCTTTAAGATCTGTGATTGCTAAGTATCCACAATTCAAGTCTGCTCTTTATGCTTATCCTCTTGTCTGGGAGCACCTAGAGGGTCAGTGACTGTTTTCTCACTTGCTTGTCCCTGGAGCATCTGCCTCAGAGGTGTTCTTTACAACTTGCATGCAAGTTGGAAATATGGAGGATACACCTTCTGCCCTCCTCTGCTGACATGTACTGACATGGTTGAAGCAGACCACCTCCCACTGTGGCCTTTGCCACTGTATAGGGTCCACCCTCAAGTAAGTACCATCATTGGTATTGGTCTGGTAACCCCAAGGTTCTGATGAAACTATATTCTAAAGGATTCTCATTAAACATAAACCAATCTGTTGTGTATATAAAAGAAAACATCCTTCTCATTGTTAGGCTACCTTCTGTCACATGGGCGTGAGCAGAGATGACTGGTTCCCTATGCAGGTCCATGCTCCTTGTTCCCAGGACACTTCTTATAGCTAGGAAGTATCTTCCTATCCAGGGACTGCATTTGTCTGGCCCTCCATAGACTAGTTTAGCTATGTGACTTGCTCTCCGTAACAGGATGGTATCAGAAGAGATGTGGGCCTCTTTTGGACCAAGACTTTTT
Organism: Giraffa tippelskirchi; assembly: GCF_054371585.1. NCBI lineage: Eukaryota > Metazoa > Chordata > Mammalia > Artiodactyla > Giraffidae > Giraffa > Giraffa tippelskirchi. The sequence continues at coordinate 58,804,008 of NC_137279.1, read as the reverse complement.
AAAAAGTGGGATTTGTTTCTCCATATTGTCTTTTCCTTTCCTAGGGGAAGGCAGAGTGACACACTTGAAGGAAGCTATGCCCTGAATTATCATATGGAAAAGAGCCATCAAGCAATGGCAATAGTTGCCTTGGAGGGGTTACAGGAACAAGAAATAAACTCCTATATTGTTTGTTTCACTAGACATCTGGGGGTCTATCTGTCACATATGTTTAGCTTATCCTAACTGCTACCAGTAGCAATGCAATGGACCTTGCACTATCTCACACTTGTTAAATCAACAACCAGTTACTACCTAACATCACTGTTGAAGCTATCAGCACTGTTGAATCCGGTCTTAGATGCCTGAGGTGTCATTACTCAGCCAAGTTTGTACACCCTTACCCTTGAGATGAGTTCATTCCCAGGGAGATGCCAGATGTGTCCAAATATGTGGTACTCAACTCATACTGAGGATGGAACAGCAACTCAGCATAGTTACCATTTGACCTATTTTACCTTGGTTCTTGGATAAATTCTTCAGTACAGACTTTTTGTCATGCTCAGATCCATATTCTTCTTATTATCACACTTGCACACCTCTCCCACATTTATTCCTATCTTTGTGTCTGGCAGTATATATTATCTGATTAATCAGTTATTGCTCAACATACCAACTACAAGTAAAGTGTTACCACCCACCTTCCCTTAGGTCTCCGACTGAGATACCATATGACTTATGGTCAAATCTTCATGATTGTCTTTAAGCTCCAGGCAAAACTTCCCACCTTTTATATCCTTCACCATCCTAATGCTTATAGCCAATAACCATACATCATACTATTCAGGGTCAGTCTCCTCAGAGGCTGAAGAAAACTTATACATCACTTCTATTTGTACACTTTAATACTGGAGAAACACAAAAAAAGAAAGAGGAGCACGTAAGAATTGATGCTTTTGAACCGTGGTGTTGGAGAAGACTCTTGAGAGTCCCTTGGACAGCAAGGAGAACCAACCAGTCTGTCCTAAAGGAGATCAGTCCTGAATATTCATTGGAAGGACTGATGCTGAAGCTGAAAATCCAATACTTTGGCCACCTGATGTGAAGAACTGACTCACTGGAAAAGACTCTGTTGGTGGGAAAGATTGAAGGCAGAAGGAGAAGGGGAGGAGAGAGGACGATATGGTTGCATGGCATCACCGACTTGATGGACATGAGTTTGAGCAAGTTCCAGGAGTTGGTGATGGACAGGGAAGCCTGGCGTGCTGCAGTCCATGGGGTCACAAAGAATTGGACATACCTGAGCAACTCAACTGAACACAAAATATAAGGCAATATATTTGTGGAAAATTCATACAGTGACTTCTGGATATGTTGTGATGTTCGATGACAAATATTTAGCTCTGAGCAGAGGAGAAAGCACTAATAAACCACAGGAAATAGGTCATTATGCAGAGAAGGTCTATTCTGCTCTATCTTTAAATGTATTTTCTTAAAAATTATCATCCAGGCAGAACAATCAATCTTCACGTATAGGATACTTATTCCTTATGATTCCATCTTCCTTGGGTCAGATCTAGAAATACTTCCTTCATGGAAGCCTTTCCATTTCATCTAATTCATCTCAACCACTTGACTCCTGTCGTAATTTATTTTTTTAATATCTCTTAATCATTTCTCTCTCTTCTGGCTCTATTATAGCTCTCTATTGATGTCTTATTGAGCTTTACAATCAATCATTCTTCTCTCTCTTTATGCAATGACAACTGTATTTTCGGTTTTCAGCCAATTTTTTTAGATTCTCCCATTCACGGTTTTTTATTTCCATTTTTTAAAAATGACTTAAGCTAGGTCCTCTAATTTTGAGGACATAGTTTAGGCTACACTTCAAGTGTAATTTAAGAGGGACTTGGTAGTGTGGAAAGTTAGATCACCACTTGATTTTAAGATGGAATTCAGAGAATAGGAAAGAATGAACTCACTCCTGTTGAAGTGGGTACATGTGAGCAGAAGGACGCACTTACACTTAGCCCTCACTCAACACAGATCCACATCAAGACACTTTTCTCTATATATCTTTGATAGACAGTGTTATAGCAACTTGGTTATTAAAGACTATTCCACAGATAGTAACAAGGCATCACCAGGAAATTTTCACAAATATAGAATCTCAGTGCTTACTCAAGACCTTCTGAATCAGAGTCTTTCAAAAAGACATTCAAGATATTCACATGAACATTAAAAGTTTGAGAAGCATTGTGCTGGCTGACCTATATCTTACCTGTTGTGGTGTCACTCTCATAGTTTCCTAGATCCAAGAACACAGCAAAGTAAGGGGGAAAGAAGGTAAGAGAGATGGGAAAAGTCCCAAGCAGAAAAGCAGTCAGACAGCATTGCTTGAATGCCTTCTGCATGAGGCAAGCCATGTGCTAGGGACTTTCTTTCAAATCTTACCTCATCACCATCACCTATGCACGTGGCTAAGGCAAGCAGTCCAGGAACATCAGCAAACATATGACGGGCAGGGTAAGTGAAGGGGCAGGTTGGAGTTTATTCCCACCGTTGGTCAGGAAAAGCTTGGGATTTCTACATAAATGTACTTTAAGGATGACCTCCAAATACCTCAGAATATTTTCTAAAAGCATCATACATGCCTGGGGCTCTATCTGGTGCTTCTGGACTTAAAGTCTCACTAAATGATAAAAAGAGAAAGAACTATCAACCTCTAACTTTGAACAGATATCAAACACTCAGGCATTGAATTCAAGGGAAACAGAAGGAAGCACAGTGACATCCTGGGAAACACATTATGTGCATCTACACATACTATTGCTTCCCAGGTGGTGCAGCGGTAAAGAATTCACCTGACAATGCAAAGGGCACAAGAGACATGGGTTTGATCCCCAGGTCAGGAAGATCCCTGGAGTAGGAAATAGCAACCCACTTCAGTATTCTTGCCTAGGAAATCCCTGGACAGAGAAGCCTAGTGGGCTGCAATGGGGTCACAAAGAGTTAGACATGACTGAGACATGCACACACACATGCATACATACCATTAACTGAGGCCTTAAGTAAAGTAAATGGATCTAATTTCCCCAGTATAGTAAATTTTCTTTTTTATTTTCTTTTTGGCTTAGATATACTTTTTGGGTACTAAAAGGTCTCCCCTTCAAGATACATAAACAAAAATACACAGACACATTTCCATATACAATTGAAAGCTTTATATGGATGTCCTAAAGCTCATCTATCATCTATGGTAGGCTTAGGGATCCCAGGACGCTATATTAAGGATTCTTCGATTATAATAACTCCTCCATTTTTCCTAATAATGGTGACATTATCAATATTATCAATGATGGTATATATGTCTTAATTTTGGCATCAGTAGTTTTAGGATTTAGTGACTCAGAGCATTACTTCATGCCATTTTCAAGATCTTGGCATCCACAAGAGGAAGAATTACAACATTTCTTATGGAAGAATAAGGCAAATATGCCATATCTTATGAGATTGGATTGAGTTTCAAATGACAACTGCCAAAGGAAAAAAATTCCCTTGCAGAACTCAAAGCACACAATACAGTCACTCAGGCCATTTGGGGCTGGCTTGGTTCCTAAGGTATAAAATGAGACTTGAACTACTGCCTAATTTCCTTGTATGCTCCCTAATATTATTAAGGATTGAAATTGCACGAATGTTTTAAAAATGTCCTTGAATTTAATTTTATGTTTATAATTCTGACATTGTTGACAGCTATTTTTAGTGTGTATTCTTTTTTATCCCATTGAAAATGATGGTAAACATTTTTAGAAGTCTTTCATAAGATTTTTTAGGCAAAGGTGTACTCGACACTGCATTTCCACATGTAATAATAATCCATATACTTTGTGTCTGTACTTGGAACATGAGAAAACAAAATAAAAATTAGGTAAAATGTGAAAGTGATTTAGAGATGGACAATGTGGAGCCTTTAAATTCATTAATGCATTCTATCACTATGTACTTTCAGACACCTATAACGTAGTTCTCTGGCTGCACATCATCTTTCATGAATATGCTATTTTTTTCTGAGTATAAAAATTATCAACAAAGCCAATTAGAAAGAGAATAATAATAAGAAAAAATTAAAACAAAAAAATTTTTTTAAATATCTTCCCTTTTATGCATTTTTAAATTAGATTTTTGTACATATACACTGGCCTATCTTTTGAAAAAGCTTTTTCTTTTCTTGTCTTTCTTTTTTCTCTACTCTCACTCCTGAGATCAAAGTACATGTTGCAATATGTCAGAACTTTTTTCTTCTTACTACTAAATAATATTCCTTTGAGTGAATATATTTTATTTATCCATTCATCAGTTAATGGATATTTGGATTACTTTTACATTTTGACTATTATGAATAAGATTATATGAGGATGTATTTTTCTTTTTGTCTGGATACATAGCAAGGAGTTAAAGTGCTGGGTCATATAGTAACCCTGTACTTAGTATTTAGAGGAACACAAAATTGTCTTCCAAAGCAGGTGCACATTTTACATTTCCACCATCAGTCTATAGGAATTCCACTTGCCCCACCTCCTCATCAACACGTGTACTTTTAATGATAGCTATGTTAGTGTGATATCTCACTGGGCTTTTGATGTGCATTTCTCTTATGACAGATAATGTCAAGCGCATTTCTTCATATGCTTATTTGCCATTTGTATATCTTCCTTGGAGCAATGTCTATTTAGGTCTTTTACTCAGTTTTTAAATTAGATTGTCTGCTATTATTGAATTGTAAAGTTTTTCTTTAATTAGTTTATGTTTATTGAAGGATAATTGCTTTACAGAATTTTGCTGTTTTCTTTCAAACCTCAACATGAATCAGCCATAGGTATACATATATTTGCTCCCTTTTGAACCTCCCTCCCATCTCCCTCCCCATCCCAACCCTCTAGGCTGATACAGAGCCCCTGTTTGAGTTTCCTGAGCCATACAGCAAATTCCTGTTGGCCATCTATTTTACATATGGTAACGTAAGTTTCCATGTTACCCTTTTCATACATCTCACCCTCTCCTCCCCTCTCCCCATATCCATAAGTCTGTTCTCTATGTCTGTTTCTCCACTGTTGCCCTGTAAGTCAATTCTTCGGTACCATTTTTCTAGATTCCGTATGTATGTGTTGCTGCTGCTGCTGTTAAGTCACTTCAGTCGTGTCCGACTCTGTGCGACCCCATAGACGGCAGCCCACCAGGCTCCCCCGTCCCTGGGATTCTCCAGGCAAGAACACTGGAGTGGGTTGCCATTTCCTTCTCCAATGCATGAAAGTGAAAAGTGAACATGAAATCACTCAGTCGTGTCTGACTCAGCGACCCCATGGACTGCAGCCCACCAGGCTCCTCCGTCCATGGGATTTTCCAGGCAAGAGTACTAGAGTGGGGTGCCATTGCCTTTTCCGATGTATGTGTTAGAATACAGTATTTATTTTTCTCTTTCTGACTCACTTCACTCTGTATAATAGGTTCTAGGTTCATCCACCTCATTAGAACTGACTCAAATGTGTTTCTTTTTATGGTTTAATAATATTCCATTGTGTATATATACCACAACTTCTTTATCCACTCATCTGTCGATGGACATCTAGATTGCTTCCATGTTCTAGCTATTGTAAATAGTGCTGCAATGAACAATGGGATACACGTGTCTCTTTCAATTTTGGTTTCCTCAAGATATATGACTAGCTGTGGGATTGCTGGGTCATATGGTGGTTTTATTCCTAGTTTTTTAAGGAATCTTCATACCATCTTTCATAGTGGCTGTATCAATTTACATTCCGACCAACAGTGCAAGAGTGTTCCCTTTTCTCCACACCCTCTCCAGCATTTATTGTTTGTAGACTTTTTGATGAGGGCCATTCTGACTGGTGTGAGGTGATATCTCATTGTAATGAATTGTAAAGTTTTTTGCTATTTTTTTTAGCATATGCTGGAGACAAAGCTCTTATCGGCTATATGCTTTACAAATACTTTCTCCCATTTGTTGGGCTGTTTTTTTTTTCATCTTCCTAATGATGTCCTTAGTAAAATAAATGTTCTAAATTTTAATGAAGTCCAATTAATCCATTCTTTTGTTTGTTCGTGCTGTAGGAGTCATATCTAGAAAGTCACTGACTAATCCAAGGATATGAAGATTTAAAGCTATTTTCATCTAAGAGTTTTATAGTTTTAGCTCTCACATTTCATTCTTTGTTCTACTTTAATTTTTTGTATACAATATGAAGCAGGAAATTCAACTTCATTTTTTTGCATATCACTATCATTTACTGAAAAGAACATTATTTATTTGTCATGGCACTCGTCAAAAATCAACTGACTATGAAAGCAATGGCTAATTTCCAGACTCTCAGTTCTATTACAGTATATCTCTCTGCAAACCACATCACATTATCTTGATTGTTAAAATATTATTGTAAATTTTGAAAATTAGAAGTGTAGTCTTCTAAATCTGTTCTTTTTCAAAACTGTTTTGGCCTTTTTTGAGTGACTTGAGTTTTAATATGAATTTTAGGATCGTCATAAATGTCTCCAAACAAGCAAGCTGGACCTTTAAGACTGTATTGACTTTCTAGATCAATTGGGAGAGCATTGATGTCTTAGCAATATTAAGTCTCTGATACATAAGGACAGGATTTTTTTCTATTTATTTACATCTTCTTTAATTCCTTTCAACAATATCTTGTAGTGTTCAGACTTATTTTAAGTTTTGGACTTATTTTATTAAATATATTCCTAATTATTGTATTATTTTGATGCTATTTAAATAGTGTTTTTAATTTCATTTTCAGATTGTTCATTACAAGTATATAAAAATACAACCGATCTCTGTAAATTGATCTTGTATTCTGAAACTTTGTTGAACCTTGTCCATTCTGATAGTATGTTGATATATTCCTTGGAATCAGGATTTTCTTTTTACCTACAAGATCATGTTATATACAAAGAAAGTTTTACTTCTTCCATTTCAATGGGATGACTTTTCTTTCCCATTTTCTTGCCTAATTTCCCTGGCTAGAACCTACAATACAATGTTCAATAGAACATTGTTGTCTTATTTCTGATCTTAGGTGGAGAGCATTGTTTTTCACTGAGTGCTTTCATTTATAAGTAGGAAGTCAGCAGTAGGTGGGTATTGCATAGGCATTTGTTTTCAAATTGAAGAAATTCTCCATTTGTAGTTTTCTGAGTGTTTATCATGAATGTGAGTTAAATTTTCTCAAATACTCTTTCTGAAAGCATTATTAATAATCAGGTGACTTTTTCCTTAGCAGAAAAGAAGTTGATTGTATTTTTTGATTTTCAAATATTGAAATAATGCATTCCTAGAACACAATCACTTTGGTCTTTGTGTTTAACTATTTTTAAATACTGCTGAATAATTCATGTGCTAAAAAATTGTTAAAATCATTGCTCTCTTGATTCATGAATGATATTGGTTTGTGCTTTTCTTTCATGCACTGTCTTTGGGTTGTTTGTTACTCTCAGGGGAGTGTGTAATTTCCTCAGTTCTGTCTCATAACAAAAATTTGAAGCGATGGACCAGCATTACAGCCCTTAGACTGACCAGTGTTACAGCTCAGTTTTATTTAGAAAGTAAAGGAAAATACATCCTCAAGGCGTGAGGGCATGCCAACCCAAAAGATGCGGAGAAGAGAGGCCCCCGGCCCAATTTTGGCTCCTCTTTTTATATGCTTTTTCTCCTCCTGCTGTGCCTGCCCTATAAATTGGGATAGCCAGGAGTGCTGTTTGTTTTACCTGAGGTCCTCACTCCAGTCCTTGGATCTTTCTTTGTTCTATTTTTGAGGGCTTTTCCCTTCCTTGTCTTTTAGCCATCACCCTTCTCGACTCCTTTTTCCTATTCTAACTACCTAACACTATCAAGATAATAAGTTCACAAAATGAGTTAGAATGTCTTCATTTCTTTTCTATATTCTGTCAGAGATGCAGAACTCATGTGAATTACTTCGAAAATGTTTGCTAGATTTCTCCAATGAAACATTAAGGCCTGGAGATTTCACCTTTAGTTAGTTTTTAATTATGAATTCAAATACCTTAATAGTTGTAAAGTTATTCAAGTTATCTATTTCATGTTGGGTGAGTTGGCAATTTGTATTTATTGAAGAAATATTTCATTGCATCTAAGTTGTAATATGTATGAGTATAGAGTTACTGGTAGTATTCTCTTATTATTCTTTTGATGTCTGCAAGATCTGAAGTGATATTTCCTGTTTCATTTTTGCTTAGCAATTTGTTTTATTTTTTCTTTGCCAGTCTTGGTAGATACATGTCAATTTAATTTACCTTTCCAGAGATCCATGTCTTTCATTGAATTTTTCTATTGTTTTTCTGTTTTGATGTGTATTGATTTCTGCTCTTAGTTTTATTATTTCATTTATTCTGCTTGCTTTGAAATGACTTTCCTTTTCCTTTTCTTATTTCTTGAATTGGGAGTTCAGATTATAGGTTTGATACTTTTTGTTCTGTTTTTTAAAGTAAGCACTTAGGGTCATAATCTTCCCTTGTGTCCCTGTTTTATTTGCACCCAGAGATTTTCATATTTCATATTTTTGTATGGTTTTGGTTCTTTTAAATCATTAAGTTTGCTATATGTCCCAGGATATTTTCTGCTTTGTGTAATTAATATTTGTATTCTGCAATTGTTGAGGGGACTGTTCATCAAACGTCAGATAGATTTTTTGGTTGGAAGATATTTTTTATTTCTGTATTCTTGAATTTCAATTGTTCTATCAAACATGTTGCATTTTCTCTTGTTTATTTATCCTTTCAGGTCTTAGTTTTTCTTCATATATTTTGCAGTGCTGCTGTTTGGTAGAAACACATTTAGGATTTTTATGTCTTCTTGCTTCATTGGCTCCTTGATCATTATGTATATATCTTTGTCTCATGTAATATCTCAGTCTCTATCTCTCATCATGTAATATCTCTGTCTCAAATTTTATTTGCTCTGTATTCCACATTATCTGCTATTACTATTGACAATTGTTTTCTTTTGATTAATTTTTGCATAGTATAAGTTTTTCTATCCCTTTTATGTCCAGCCTTAAAGGACATAAAATTATTAATACATAAAGTGAACTTTTTTCTATAAAAGCAGACAGTGGGTAATGATTTTTTAAATCTGTTCTGTTAATCTTTTAAAATTGGTTTATCAGACCATTTACCTTTAATTACATCATTGTTATATTAAGGCTTAATAGATATGCCATTTTATTTTCTTTGGTTTTAATTTATTCTATCTGCTTTTCTATCTCTATTTACTTTCTCCCTGTATTGTTGCAGGTTACTTGAAGATTTTTTTTTTTTTACTTTAACATTTTTTCAGAATTTCATTTTGATTATCTGTTGTGTTTTAGAGCACATTCTTATAGCCTTTTTAGTTGTTGCCTAGATATTACCTTATATATACACATATTAAAGTCTGCTATTTTTTTTTTTTTTAATTTTACCAATTCCAGTTAAGGACAGAAAAGTTACTGCCACTTACATTCTCTTACCCTCTCCATTTCAAAAATAATTGTTTTACATATCTCCTCTAATATATTGAGAACCACACCAGGTAGTGATCCTCAAAAATTTTTTAAAACTCTAAGAGGGAAAATATATTATATTTAGCCATGTTTTAACTCTTTATTTTTATGCCTTCCTGATGTTTCAAGATTCCTTTATGTGTCATTTCCTTTCTGTTTAGAGAAGTTTCTTTAGCCAAATTTTAGGTATATGCTGAAGACAAATGTATGGATGCTTTAAAATCCTTATATGATAATTCTAACATCTAAATCACCTTGATACTGATATTATTGATTGTCATTATCCTATCGGAAACAGGACATTTTGGTGTTACAAGAATCTGAATCTTACTTAACCATTGCTTCAACAGTAAGGCCTCCTATGAAACTCCTCTGGTGGTTGAAGAGGGGATGTTGCCTAGATATTGCCGGGTGGGTATGGAAATCAAGGTTCTCCACTCTGGCTCCACTGACCCAGCAGGGGCAAGCCTTCTTATTACCACAGGCAAAACTTGGAGTTTCGGCTCTCCACTAGGACTCTGAAAACACTGCCCAAGCTGGGAGAGGAGAAATAACTCCATTTCCATGTGATCTCAAAGGATGCCTATTTATATTGATGACATTAATGGTCAGAGAGGGCATATCTTCTGAAATGTCATTGTCCTAGTGTACAATTCCACCCCAAAATTAGATTCACCCCATGAGATGTGGGGAGAGAGACCTAGAGACAGTACTGTACTGAAGCAGTCTCCTTTGTCCATCCTAGAAAGCATATTAAAAAGCAGAGACATGACTTTGCTGACAAAGGTCCATACAGTCAAAGCTATGGTTTTTCCAGTAATCAAGTATGGATGTGACCATTAGACCATAAAGAAGGCTAAGCAGTGAAGAATTGATGCTTTTGAACTGTGGTGCTGGAGAAGACTCTTGAGAGTCCCTTGAGAGTCTCTTGAGAGCAAGGAGATCAAACCAGTCAATACTAAAGGACATCAACCCAGAATATTCATTGGAAGGGCTGATACTGAAGCTCTAATACTTTGGCCATCTGATGCAAAGAACTGACTCATTGAAAAAGACCCTGATGCCAGGAAAGATTGAAAGCAGGAGGAGAAGGGGATGATAGAGTATGAGATTGTTGGATGGCATCATCAATTCAATGGACTTGAGTTTGAGCCAACTCCAGGAGATAGTGAAGGACAGGGAAGCCTGGCATGCTGCAGTCCATGAGATCACAAAGAGTCAGACATGACTGAGTGACTGAACAACAACAAAGTTTCCATTGTGTGATAAAACCATTCTTCCCAAGTTCACATTCAGTGACATCTCATTGGTAAATTGATCATAGTGGGTTTTGTTTTTCTCAGATATGTACTTGTTAAATGTTTACAAGCACAGAACTATCAAACTACCTCCTACTTCTGTGAAATGGAGTTGAGATAGAAATTTGAGAAAAATTAGATTCTAATTTCTTGCATGTCTCAGTTGTACACCTGAGGGACAAATATGCTATACTTTAGTTCACATGAGTTATGACAAATAAATGAAACTTTGAGAATTGTAACTTTGGTTCACAGTTTTTTAATCAGTTCAGTTCAGTCCAGTCACTCAGTCATGTCTGAATCTTTGCAACCCCATGGACTGAAGCACACTAGACTTCCCTGTCCATCACCAACTCCCAGAGCTTGCTCAAACTCATGTCCATTGAGTCGGTAATGCCATCCAACCATCTCATTCTCTGCTGTCCCCTTCTCCTCCTGCCTTCAATCTTTCCCAGGATCAGGATATTTTCCAATGCGTCGGTTCTTTACATTAGGTAGCCAAAGTACTGGAGTTTCAGCTTCAGTATCAGTCCTTCCAATGAATATTCAGGACTGATTTCCTTTAGAATTTACTGGTTTGATCTCCTTGCAGTCCAAGGGACTCTTTAGAGTCTCCTTCAACACCATAACTTACAAAACACTAATTTTTCAGCACTCAGCTTTCTTTATGGTTCAACTTTCACATTCATACATGACTACTGGGGAAAAACCATAGCTTTGACTAGACAGACCTTTGTCAGCAAAGTAATGTCTATGTTTTTTAATACGCTGTCTAGGTTAGTCATAGCTCTTCTTCCAAGGAGCAAGCATCTTTTAATTTCATGGCTAAAGTCATCATCTGCAGTGATTTTGGAGCCCAAGAAAACAGTCTGCCACTGTTTTCATTGTTTCCCCATCTACTTGCCATGAAGTGATGGGACCAGATGCCATGATCTTAGTTTTTTGAATGTTTAACTTTAAGCCAGCACAAGACGGCAGAGTAGAAGGATGTGTGTTCAACTTCTCCTGCAAGAACTCCAAAATTGCAACTCCCTGCTGAACAACAATTGACTGGAGAATGTTGCATCCCACCAAAAAAATACCCCATGTAAAAGGACAAAGTAGAAGCCCCAGTAAGATGGTAAGAGGGGTGAAATCATATTTAGAATCAAACTCCATACCCACCAGAGACCCTTGGAGGGCTCAAACAAAACTTTGTGCTCACCAAGACCCAGAGACCCCACAGAGACTGAGCCAGACCTGCCTTTGAGTGTCTCCCGTGGAGGCACGGGTCATCAGTGGCCTGCTGTGGGGACAAAGGCTCTGGCTGTAGCAGACCTGGGACACACAGCGTGTGGCATAAGCCATTTTAGAGAAGGTTGCCATTAGCCCCACCATAAAGCTACCAAGCATATAACCCACAAACTGCAGAACAATTATACCAAAGAAATTCTCACATTGTTAAGAAAGTTCCAGGACCCACAACAGACTTCCCAACCTGGGGATCCAGAAAAGGGTCTGAGAACCCCTAGGGAATTTGACTTTGGAGGGCAGTGGGAAAGAATTTCCATAGGACTAGGGAAACAGACTCTTGGAGGGCACAAAAAAACTTTGTGAGCACCAGGAGCCAGGAGAAAGGGGCAGTGTTTCCACAAGAGACTGAGTCAGACTTGCCTGTGAGTGTCCAGGAGTCAGTCTCTAGCAGAGGCATGGGTTGACAGTGGCCTGCTGCGGGGTCAGGGGCACTGAATACAACAGTGCAGGCCTAAGTCCTTTTGAAGGAGGTCACCATTACCCCCGCCAAAGTTTGGCCTCAGGCCAAACAACAGGGAGGGAACACAGTCCTGCCCAACAGAAAAGTTGGATTAAAGATTTACTGAGCATGGCCCCACCCATCAGAACAAGACCCAGATTCCCCACAATCAGTCTCTCCCATTAGGAAGCTTCTAAAAGCCTCTTATCCTTATCCATCAGAGGGCAGACAGAATGAAAACCACAATCACAGAAAACTAACTAACTGATCACAAGGATCACAGCCGTGTCTGACTCAATGACACTATGAACCATGCCATGCAGGGCCACCCAAGACCCTACAGACGGGTCCTCGTGGAGAGTTCTGACAAAACATGGTCCACTGGAGAAGGGAACGGCAAACCACTTCAGTATTCTTGACTTGAGAGCCCCATGAACAGTATGAAAAGGCAAAAAAGTTTTTAATACTGTATACTAAAATTACTTGACCTTAGGTCTTGAGGGAGAAAATACATTTAAGTGAAAATTTCACTTTCATGCATTGGAGAAGGAAATGGCAACCCACTCCAGTGTTCTTGCCTGGAGAATCCCAGGGATAGCGGAGCCTGGTGGGCTGCCGTCTATGGGGTCGCACAGAGTCGGACACGACTGAAGAGACTTAGCAGCAAAAGCATATTATTAAAACCATTTTAAATGACCATCTGACTATGACATTAGTGCTCAAAGAGAATCTCTCATTTTCTCAACATTTAGTAAACAAATATATGTAGAGTACTCATTACATGACTGAAACCATATTGCTTGTGTTGAACAGAGAGAAGACAGAGTATATAAATAAATTTGCTTAATTAAATAAAGGCTATAGTGAAAATGGGCTTCCCTTGTAGCTCAGCTGGTAAAGAATCTGCCTGCAACGCGGGAGACCTGGGTTCGATCCCTTGGTCGGGAAGATCCCCTGGAGAAGGGAAAGGCTACTCACTCCAGTATTCTGGCCTGGAGAATTCCTTGGACTGTATAGTCCATGGAGTCAGAAAGAGTCAGATACATCTGAGCAAACTTCACTTTCACTTTCATAAGGAAAATACCATTTGATGATGAGAAATACAGTGGTTTAAGAATGTTCTTTAATTGCGTGGTGAGTGAAGAGATCTCAAAGGATATATCAGTATTTGAGTTGAGATTTGAATAATAAGCAAAAGTCATATATGGTGAAATTTCAGGGCAAATGTATATGGATAAGATGTGTAAAGACAGATTTTAATAATCAACATATATAAAAATATAATGTGATTCTCTCAGAAAATAGTGCCTCAATATCACCATATAAAAACCATAGAAACTGCCTTTGTTAATTATTTTTCTACTCTTCAGCATTCCAATGAAGCATAAAATGCTCTTTGATTAACACACTATGGTTAATATGATGGTCTTCAAAAAATAAACATTTTAGTTCACATTATATTTGGCTTTTATTTGTTAAAAAATGTTTTTATGCATGCTACAAGTTATATGACAAATATATTTTGCCTTGAACTTATTATATATACATTGCAACTTAAATTTTTTTTTTCTTTAACCAGATTGTGGATTATGCTCTTGGCCACTACATTCTAAACTATTTGCAAAAGAATTTACTTATTAAAAATTAACACAATCAGTGCTTCCTTGGTGATCTGGTAGTTAAGAATCTGCCTTGCAAAGCAAGGGACACTGGTTCAATCCCTGGTCTGGGAAGATCCCACATGCTGTGGCGCAACTAAACACATGAGCTGCAACTACTGAGTCTGCACTCTAGAGCCCACGAGCCACAACTACCGAGCCCATGTGCTTAGAGCCTGTGCTCCACACAAGAGAGAAGCCACTGCCTTGAGAAGCCTGAGCAACACAACTGGAGAGTAGGCCCTACTCGCCACAATTAGAGAAAGCCTGTGCACAGGAATGAAGTCCCAGCACAGTCAAAAAATAAAATAAATAAATCTTTTTAAAATATATATTAAAGATTAATACAATCATTGAATTAATTCTTCAAGGTAAATTTTCCCTTTATCTATTTTTATGTGTTAGTACTATCAGAAGAGGGAAAAAGCTTCAGCTGAAGACAGCACATTTAAATATGGAGCTACTTTTCCTGATTGGTAATACAGTTAGGATCTATGTTAATACAGGTCAGACATCATTTGTGATGTTGATAATTAAAATTTATAAAATTTTAAAAACTCATTGTACTGTTATAGAAAAGGTTACAAGAAATTTATCATAATTTCCATTTGGATCTGTGATTTTTTTTTGTACTATCACCTATGAAATTGGGAGGAAAACTGTTCTTGTTTACTTAATATTACTTATTAATATTAATTCACCAATAATTCCCAGGCATGTACTTAACTTCTTTCTTTGTTTATGGAATGTCTTACCTCCCAATTTTTTGACAACTGCAAACTTAAAAATAAAATGAGCCTTTCTTATGTGCAAAGAACCATCCAGGTAACCTTATACTTCATGTTGATATTAAAAGTTGCACAGAAACACCCTTAAAGCAACCTCTCTTTGAAATGCAAACACAAGAGAGGAGTTCCTGATATAGTCCTCAATTTCACTGATGTACCATATCCTGAATTAGTTTCTGAAAGAGAGCTGTTCTTTGATAGTGAGAACTCACCTGATCACAAAGGAGGCTACTGTTTCTTGTGCCAACTTTATCACAATCACAGGGTCTGCAAACATCTATGGCTGAAGGATCTGCACCAACTTGTCGGAAAAAGTAATCCTTACACAGCTCACAGTTCTTTCCTGCGTCGGGGAAAGGTTATGCATTATGACTTCCATTTCATTAAAATCACCTGCATAATTCAAAATTAAAGACTGTATTCCTTTGAGGGAATTCTATAATTTTCGGGACGTCCATTTTAATGTACCTTTCATCTCTACCTGCCAGTTTAGTGATCCACAGCATATGAAACAATGAACCTGTTACAAACTGTGCTTTACTTCATTAAACTCCCATCTGTTATATAATACCACACTTCTAAAAAGCTGTGCTTTGCAGGGTCCCATACATTTTGAAATAGTTTATTTCCAAACTTAAAACTTTAGTTTCACACCAGGTATTGAATCTAAATCAAATATGAGAAATTTCTACATGTGTGGGAGAAGATAGCTATACAGTTAGAAGCAAATAAGTATATAGTATTAAAATATTTTTCTGGAACTAGATCTGATAAAATAGAAGACTACTCTTAACGTAATTTATTATTCTATAGTCAATGTGATTAAAAGTTAATGCTTCTATTAGTGCCTATGGCCGTTATTTTTCATTTCAAATATCAAAATACAATTTTATATTTAGCTACACCAAATAAATTTCATATTAAATGTTAGAATATCTTGACACTTTAGAAATATGAGCTAATTCCTGTTGTTTACAATTTGTTATTCAGAAAATTTCCCTTTCCATCTTATATTAGAAAACAATCCAAATTAGAGGAAGTTTCTAAGGTAAATTTGAGTAGCATATCAGATCACTGAAATAAAACTCAAGGCTGCCAATTCCCCCTTTAAACATGATGCACTTTTGCTCAAATATTGCTGAAATTGGCCCAATGTTAGAAGACTGAAAATAACTTGGGCCTCCCTCATAGCTCAGTGGATAAAGAATCTGCCTGCAATGCAGGAGACCCAGGTTCAATCCTTGGGTCAGGAAGATCCCCTAGAGAAGGAAATGGCAACCCACTCCAGTATTCTTGCCTGAAGAATCCCATGGACAGAGGAACCTGGCAGGCTACAGTCCGTGGGGTCGCAAGAGTAGGACACAATCTAGTGACCAAACCACCATCATGAAAATAACATGATCAAATGAAAAACTCACATTCTAATAGATGTTGAATGTGGGCTAATTAAAAATAAAATGGATTTATGTCTAGGATATTTCCGTTTATATATGCTGATGACTCCCAAATTTATATCTCCAATCTAGAAATCTGTCCTTTGTTTATCATTCAATGAATATTTATTGAGTGATTACCACATTCCAAATACTATGCTAAGTGCTGAGGAAAATACACAGGGCATCCTTTTTACAGGGCTATCTTATAGTCTAGCAGGTAAGAAGAATCCCAATTAAATAATTACATGAATAAATATACATTTAAAAGCTGTGATAAGCATAAGATGCCACTCAAGTATATAGATTATACTGATCTTCTCTGAAGAATCATGGAAGGCTTTCTCTAAGGAAGGAGTTTCAGAACTGTTTCTGACTGCCTCAGTTCAGCTCAGTTTAGTCATTCAGTCGTGTCTGACTCCTTGCAACCTCATGGACTGCAGCACATCAGGCTTCCCTGTCCATCACCAACTCCCAGAGTTTATTCAAACTCATGTCCATTGAGTCTGTGATGCCATCCAACCATCCCATCCTCTGTCATCCCCTTCTCCTCCTGCCTTCAATCTTCCCCAGCATCAGAGTATTTTCAAATGAGTTAGTTCTTCACATCAGGTGGCCAAAGGATTGGAGTTTCATCTTCAACATCAGTCCTTCCAATGAATCTTCAGACTGATTTCCTTTAGGATGGACTGGTTGGATCTCCTTGCAGTACAAGGGACTCTCAAGAGTCTTTTTCAACACCACAGTTCAAAAGCATCAATTCTTTAGCGCTCAGCTTTCTTCACCATCCAACTCTCACATTCATACATGACTACTGGAAAAACCATAGCCTTGACTAGATGGACATTTGTTGGCAAAGTAATATCTCTGCTTTTTTAATATGCTGTCTAGGTTGTTAATAACTACTCTTCCAAGGAGTAAGTGTCAAAGAGAGTTTATTCTTTCTTTCTTGGAAACCTACAGGGAACATGTTCAAAACAGAATTTGCCATCTTCTCCTTAAGTTTGATCCTCCTGTATCCTATCCAAATGGCTGTTACCAATTTTGATTGTGCTGCTCAAACTGGAGTGTTAGTCATAAGTCTTGACTCTTCTTACTTCCCTTATCTACACTCTGCACCCTGCTCAGAAAATGCATCACTTTCTACCCTAAATATCTACTGGGTCCACTCATTTCTATTCACACGACTTAATTGTCTTCCCACATTATTTTTCATCTGAACTTTTGTAATATCTGACTAACTGGTTTTCCCAAACCACTTTTGACCCTCTACAAACCATTCTCTATAACCTGATGGATGTTTCAAAAACACAATACTTTCCCGAAGTGCCCATACTTGGCATCTCATTAACTTTAGAGTACAAGCCAATCTCTTTATCGTAGTTGAGATGGCCTTCTAGCATCTGAACTCTGCCTTTCTTCCTAGTTCCTTTCTTACAATCAACCATTTGCACTTCTGCAAGTATGCCATGTTTCTCTTTCCTCTCGGCCATTGTGCAACTGTTTCTCTTACTGGAAAACTTTGTTTACACTCCAATATCTACCCCTACTCCCTCACCTGGTTAACTCCTACTACTCCTCTCCACTTGAGCACTCATCAAACCTTTTAATTGTTCCTTTAATAGGATGTCTTTACCACCATGTGGGCTTCCCAGGTGGCTCAGTGGTTAAAAAAAAAAAAATCTGCCTGCCAATACAGAGATGTGGGTTCAATCTCTACATCAAAAGATCCCCTGGAGGAGGAAATGGCAACCCACTCTAGTATTCTTGCCTGCAAAATCTCATGGACAAAGGAGCCTGGTGGGATACAGTTCATGGGGTCGCAAAGAAATGGACACAAGCTAGCGACTAAACAAAAACAATAACAAACCACCATGTAATAATCCATACAAAGACAATAAAATTCATCATCTTATTTTTATATTCCCAGTACCTAGCCAAGAGCTTGTACCATTTTAGGTTACCAATAATTATCTAATAAATTCATTCATTATTCAAAGTAGCATAATTTCAAACCCATCAGACTTGGGCCATTATGTTTTACAAATTCTAATATCTATTTCTGTTTTTAACATATCAGCCTTTCAGAAATTGTAATTTTTCAATGACTAGTCAAAATGCAAAATGCTGGTTGTTTCTTGGAACAAGACTTTAATAGTTAGTTTCTGCTTTTAATTAAAATTTTTAAAAAGAGATTCCCAGATTATCAGAATCCATGTCAAATCTGACATGTAAATATCTCTACATGAGAATCCAGGAATACTGGAAGATCTGGGTCACACAATAAAATTTATTTTTAGGATATACACATTCAGAATTGGAGAAGAAAATGGTGATCCACTCTAGTATTCTTGCTTGGGAAATCCCATGGATAGAGGAGCCTGGTGGACTACAGTCCATGGGGTCTCAAAAGAGTTGGACACAACTTAGTGACTAAACAACAATAATACATTCAGAATAATACAATAATTCTTGATTTATCCAAAACATATTTATGATCTAATCAAATGGTGTGAACTTATTTAAAAAATTCTTTTTCCTGAAATTATATAGTTTAAGACTCCAGTATTTGAAAGCTATCCAATCATTTGGAATTATGAAAATCTGGTAAACCAGAGTAGTTTTCAAACTTAATAGTATGAAAGCACTTTCTTAAATAAAATAGCAATCATATAATTTAAAATAGTATGCAGCATGTGTAGGTCAAGTCTATCTTTGTTATTTTTGTTATTTGCTAGTTACCTGTAGTGTTATGCTCACAGTCATCACAAACTCCTCCACCTCCTCTGTAGTGCTCAAATGGAAAGGGATCCACTGAGATGTTGTAGTGGCAGCTTCTGGAATGGCTGTTGCATTCACAGGGTTTACAGTTAGAGGCATGAACATGATCACTTTGGTGGAAAGGCTTGTCATTATAAAGAGGCAGGCAGCGATCACACTAGAATAAAGTAATATAAGAATGATAAATATATAAAGGTGTATTTTTTCTTTTTATTTATGTGTCAGGTACTTCCACTAGATAGCTAATATCAAAAAGTTAAAAGCCAGCCACTATTGTATTTTTTAAGTGTTTTATAAATCAGAAATCAGCATATTACAGGCATGGTCACACAGATTTATAAAAGTGAAAATGCAAGCTGAAACCATGTAAAGAGATCTTAATAACCAATGGGGGAAATTACGATTGTTTCACAATCTGAAATCTTTTCTCAAAACATTAAAAACTTGACTTTAAGTCCTGGTTCTACCAAGTAAAGAGCTTGGAGTCATCACTCCATCATAACAAAAAATAAAATGTTGAACAGAATGAAAAAAACGACTCTCCCAGCATCCCTAAGTGGGGAACACAGGGCAAGTACCTGTCCCAAAGATTGGAGAAACAGGCAAATACAGGGAGTCTCAGCTATAGGAGGCCAACAAAGCTCTGTCTAGTCAAAGCTATGGTTTTTCCACTAGTCATGTATGTATGTATGTGAGAGTTGGACTATGAAGAAAGCTGAGTGCTGAAAAATTGATGCTTTTGAACCTTGGTGTTGGAGAAGACTCTTGAGAGTCCTTTGGACAGCAAGAAGATCCAACCAGTCCATCCTAAAGGAAATCAGTCTGAAGATTCATTGGAAGCACTGATGCTGAAGGTTAAATTTGAATACTTTGGCCACCTGATGTGAAAAACTGACTCATTGGAAAAGACCCTGATGCTGGGAAAGATTGAAGACAGGAGGGGAAGGGGAGGACAGAGGATGAGATGGTTAGATAGCATCACTGACTTGATGGATGTGAGTTTGAGTAAGCTCTGGGAGTTGGTGATGGACAGGGAAGCCTGGCTTGCTGCAGCCCATGGGGTCACAAAAAGTTGGACACAACTGAGTGATTGAACTGAACTGACAGCTATAGGAACAAAGTCTCATTGGCAGAAGCATCCATGAAAATGAATGTTGGGGTGGAAAATCTGAATTATAATTGATACAGTGTTGGAAGTTCAGTATGGACAAGTCTGAGATTTGAAAACTCCTGGGAAATAAGGGTATCCCCACATATGTGACCATGTTCTCACAGTAAATAAACTTAGGGGAAAATCTCCTGGTGCTTCTGCCAGAGGGACAAGAAAGGGAGCATTTTTAAATACACAAGAACATTCTGTTTTTCTGATCAATATCTGCCTTAGGATGAAGTAGTTGACCAGAGCCTAACTGACCTGAAGAAGGGAAACATTCCACTCCAGCCCCCTCCTGTCATCCTGCCCTACCTAAAGGGAAAGTGGGTAGTGGCAACAAAGGCACACATTAAGTTACAGTCCAGAAGCAAAGGGTCACTGAAAGGCTGAACCCTAATCATAAGACTATAGAACACATCCCCTCCCTTCACTCCTCACCAGCAGATTGCTAAAAACCTGTTTACAGTAGTTCCTTTCAACTGGCACATCATGCCTGCTTTTCAAGAAATGAAAAAAAAAAAAAATACAAGGCATACAAGAAAGAGCAAACATCCGAGTTGTTATGGCAGAGATGTTAGAATTATCAGGCTTCCCAGGTGGCACTAGTGGTAAAGAACCTGCCCATCAATGCTGGAAATTTAAGGGACATGAGTTCAAGTCCTAGGTCAGGAATATCTCCTAGAGAAAGGCATCACAAATCACTCCACTGTTCTTGCCTGGAGAATCCCATGGACAGAGGAGTCTGACAGGGTATGCTCCATGAGGTCACAAAGAGTCAGACATGACTGAAGTGACTTAGCATACATGCATGCAAGGTTAACTTGCTATGGACTCTAGTGGATAAAGCAGAGAGCATGCAAGAACAGATGATTAATATAGCAGAGAGATGGAAGTCCTATGAAAGAACAAAAAGCAAATACTGAAAATCAAAAACACTGTACCAGAATTGAAGAATGCCTTTGATGAGCTTAGTGGTAGACTGTACAAGGCTGAGGAGGGAATCTCTGAACTAGATGATAGATATATCACTAAAAGCTTCAAAAAATGAAAAGCAAAGAAAAACAAACTGAAAAGACAAAATAGAAAACCCAAAGACTCTGAGAAAACTGAAAAAGTAGCAAAATACATATAATAGGAATATCAGAGGGAGAAGAAATATTTGAAACAACAAAATCCGTTACACTGAGGTATATCTTTTTCAAACTACAAAGAACCAAAGAAAAAATTCCAAAAGAGAAACCAAAATTAAAGACACTGAGCCTATAGAGTTAATAAATAATGACATCCCATTTCTCCTCAGAAAAATGTAAACAAGAAGAGAATTGCATGAAATACTTAAAGTGTTGAGAGAAAAAAACCCACCAACCTAGAACTATATACTCTGCACAATAATCCCTCAAAAGTGAGGGAGAAATAAAGACATGTAAGACACACACAAATTGAAAAAATGTGTTGCCAGTAAACTTGACTTGGAAGAAATTTTAAAAGAAATTTTGTAGAGAAGAGAAAAATAATATAGGTAAGAAACTTGGATCTACATAAAGAAAGGGAGAGCATCAAAAAAGGAATAAGTAACATTCTGAGAGAATAGCATTGAAACATGTATATTATCATATGTGAAACAGAACATCATTCTAGGTTCGATGCATGAGACAAATGCTCAGGGCTGGGGCAATGGGATGACCCGGTGGGATGGGATGGGGAGGGAGGTGGGAAGGGGGTTCAGGATGGGGAACACATGTAAACCCATGGATGATTCATGTCAATGTATGGCAAAAACCACCACAATATTGTAAAATAATTAGCCCCCAACTAAAATAAATAAATTTATTTAAAAAAAAAGAAAAAAAAGGAATAAGTAAAGATAAGACTATTAAAACTTTCATCAGCTAAAAATGTAAAGGGAAATATTTAGAAAATATTAAAACTAACAATAAATTATAATTTAATATTAGAAACTTTGAGAATTAAATTTTCTTTGTTAAAAAGCATTATCTTAAATAGTGCTTACCTTCTTATTCTATAAATTTCCATATAGAACAAGCACCTTCTCTACACCTTGAGAACTGTCATACTCTATTTCTAAGCATGGATCAGCCTACTTACATCATTTGTATGTTTGTGCTTTCATTGGCATGAAATATACCTGAGAATTCTTTAATGTAAAGTTTTTGTCAACATCACTTTGGCTAGGACATCTTTACCTATTCATTACAACCAATGTCCTTATTTATACTAAATTCACCTTAAGCTGCTCTGCCTGCATATATATATGCAAATGGTAGCACTGATCAACTATTTTGTTTGTAAGAAGAAATGTTTAATTGAAATTCCACTCCCAAAACTCTTTTCTTGCCATCTTTTCAACAATCATTCTTTTTTGAATATTCATACTCATAAATGCCAAATGAGTTTATCACTTACATAGAGGTTACATAACTACAAGCTTCTTTGTGAATGAAATGATTAATGAATGTGCACTGATCAGTCACCAACAGATTGAAAGAAGAGGCATGATTGGTCACTGATCATGATGTGCAGTGATTATTTCTTTAGTAATCTGTGGACTGAAGAGCCAGCAGCAAAATTATATAAAATCTATATTTTATATAATTATTTACAGTTAACAAACCATAATAACTAATATATGAAACATGTTTTTAGAGGACTGATTCTTAACTAAACTATGGTAAATGAAATTCATGCATATTGGAACTGTGCAGATGGAATTGCCTGTATAACTGAAGAAAAATTTTCTAAGTCACATAAACCTTGTTACATACTGGATCAATTAAAGCTAGAATTTTTTTAAACTAATTATTTAGCTTATCTAACACAAATACAATTTATGGACAAAGCCAAATTAAGGAACAATTTATAGGCAATGAGCTAAAATTTAAGCATAAATGTGTACTTAACAAAAGTAGTAATATCCATTTTATAAAGTAGAAAATAAAAATTGACAATTCAAATGTCAAATAATACGTCAAAATATTTAAATGAGATGATTTTTTAAAAAACTTTTACGTATTTTTTTTTTCAAAATTGGGACTACACAGAAACTCACATGTGCGCACACATATATATACCATATTACATAGCTTCATATCCTTAAATATCATTAATTTTATTATATTTTTCTCATTCACAGGATAATGTAGTAGTCATTCTTCAACTACTGCATAAGCATAAACATTTTGCTTTTTCTAATTTTTTAGAAATTTAAAACTTTAGTATCTCCTTAAGAAAGATCCTACAAGGAATACCTAACAACATCCATTTCCTTGTGTTCTGCTTAACTTAAAACTATGATTATTTCTTCATTATTTTTATTTTAGAAAAGTGTTAATCACTGTTTCAGTATGTATGTCTTTGGTTACTATTAAGGTTTAGTATTTTTCATTTGGTTTGATAAAAAATCTGTTTTGAAAAGGTTGTTCACTTTTATTTTTCATATTATTTTCTTATTTATTTTAAATATATTTTCATATATTAGGGACATTTATCTTTTGCCTGTCAAATAGTGAGGATCTAGTTCATAATTTTCAATATATACTTATATTTTATTTTCTTTTTCTACCTCACTTCTACATTATTGGCCAAAATTTTTAGCACTGTAATTAAAATCTATGACACAGTGGTGATGGTGAACATATCTGCATTATTTCTGACTTTAATGTAAATGTGTTTAATACAACTTTCATAATGATATTGACTACTGATCTCAGGTAGATGACCTTTATCATTTAAAAGAAGAAATCTCTACTCCAAAATTTTAAGAATGCTTCTATATAAAAAACAAATGTTGTCTAATTTTATTATACATTCTGAATCAATTTACCTACTGAACTGAAAAATTATGTTATAGGTTAATAGGTTAATTACAATCTATACTTGCATTCTAATAATAAACTCAAAGTCATTAATGGTAAATAATAATTATAAATAACAGTTAAAATTATTTAGGATTTTTGCATTTTTAGTCATAAATCAATTGCTCTAGATTTTTATAAAGACATTAAAATAAAACCTTGAAACTTTAATGAGGAACAAATACATATCTGTATTTATTATTTAATTTTAATGTCTGACCAAAAAATTTTCATTTTGTACACTAAAACCTATTATAGTCTGTCAAGTTATATTGTATATAAAGTATGATTGATTTGCAGTAAGATTAAAAATTTTTGCATATCAGAATTTCTGAAATATTTTTCTTTTTTTTTGATCTGAAATACTTCACATGACTTTCAAAAATACTCAACTTATTCCAGAGTCACATATATAAATTAGGAATCAGAAGAGTCAAACCATGTAGAATAAAGTATCACAATGTCTCTTCATATGTTCAAAATAATAGTCCTTTGTTTTTTCTAATTAACATTGTTTAAAACTATTTGATATTTTGGATTACAAAGATCATTCCTTTTTCTATTTTCTGCAATATGTATCTACTATTTCAGAACAGTTTATTCGATATATTTCATCATTATTATTGGAATAAACTATAGTCAAAAACATTTTTCCAGTATTTATTTTGCCTTAGTTCATGGCTGAACTATTTCTTCTCTTAATATTTTTAAATGTAGACAGAAAAAACATAAGAATTTAATTGTCCAATGTGTTGTTTTATGGTATTCTGAAAAGTTTAGCATGAAAACACATTGAGTTTTTCTACTTAGCTGAAGAGAAAAATAAAAAAGAAAAAATGAAAAGGAGGAGGATATAAACATTGTCACAATATTCACATCAGGTAAGGCTGCATTATAATCAGTAGTAAAATATGCTCTCTTTACATTTTGGTCTATTTAAAAATCAATATCATATCTATCTTACAGTGATGAGGATTCTTTTCCCTAAAACCACTTCTAATACTTTAGACTGGATAGCTGCCCCTCTTTTCTTCTCCCACAGTACTCTTATTAATACCTTGACTCTGCTCCTATCACTGTGAACTCAAGTGATTGGTTTGCTTACATGTATCTTTCAGGAAATACAAGTTACTGATTTTTATACTCTCATGTCAGCCTCACAGTACCAGCTTAATAGACAAGTGTTAAAGTGTTAACTGAAAATTCACAAATTAATGATATTAATTTCCAAACAAAGTTACTCTGGAAAAAAATTAGAGAGGGGTTCAATGGGAACTATTAATAAACAGTAATGTTTATGTAAAGTGTTCATAATTGCATGGTGTTTGATGACTTGTAATAAATCATATACAAATATATAATGAAGCTCATTTTGTAAAAAATATGCAGCAACCATTCAAACATGGGCAACTATGGTTCTTTGATCAAAAAAGTTTAAAATTGGGGAAGTTGAACTCTTTAAATTTTCTCTCATCAGCAATAATGATTTTTAAATCAATTTTTATTTCATAAAATCAAAAGAAATTAGGCAGAGGGTGAAGTCATACGTCTTAGTTCAAGTACTGATTCTGTCACTAACTGTGGAAAGTGACATACTTTCTATGTTCTGAGCCCTATATTAAGCACTTGAATTACTTCATTGAATCCTCCAGGCTTTGACTTAATATATGGTGCCCCACATCTGATCATTGTTCCTTGATTTCCTATCCCTGTATCATTAATTCATCTCTAAGCCTTATATCTCACCTAATATAAGGGTTAGACTTAATTCCTGCCTCAGGGATGTTTTAAAGATCAGAAACTTAGATTATCTGTCACATCATAAGCCCTCAGTATACTCTATTACTTTATTGTTTGATTAGCAATCAAGGATCAAAGAGGTTAAGTAATATGAAAAATATCATTAAACAATAAGTATTTGAGTATGCTTTACTTCTGTGAATCTGTTTCCTCATCTCTAAAAGGAAGGTAACAAAACTAACACAACAACTTAATTGTTACTGACTCAGAATAATCTGAGTGTAAGTGGTAACATTTAAAAAGTGCTCTACAGCAGAAATTAACACAGCATTGTAAATCAACTATACTCCATTAAAAATTTTAAACAAAGCCTAGCACATATTACACATTCAAAATCTAGAAGTTAGGGAGGTGGGTGGGGGGTCCAGGAAGGGGAACACATGTAAACCCATGGCTGATTCATGTCAATGTATGGCAAAAACTATTACAATATTGTAAAGTAATTAGCCCCCAACTAAAATAAATAAATTTATAAAATAAAAAAAAAAATCTAGAAGTTACAAGATAAAGGAGGAATAAGGAGGATGAGCAGGGTAAAAACCCAACAGAAGTTTTGTCCTTGAGTTCAAATGACACCAGGAGTATGTTAGACAGTGTGTACTTAATACATTTGTCTGCAACCATTGGTAGGGGATTTTGTGATCACAAATGTACTAGTCTATGATCTGATTTAGATGATGTAGCCCAAAGAGCGGACCAATGAGCATTTTACGACCAAAGTGTATTTCTGTCTTGTCATCTGTAGCTACAAATACTGAGGAGGTCTTATCTAAACTTCATTCCTAGGAGTCATGAGATACCACCAGGATACAACTATCACTTCTAGGAGTCCTCCATGTAGGGGAGATCTATCTTCATCGTATAGGCAGAAGAATAGTTGAAAACTCATTTTCAGACCTTCTGGCTTGGGAGAAGAGAAACGTGCTTATTAAGTTTTTTCCCCCAGGTCAATCAGCCATGCAATTAATTTCATTCCCAGTATTTCAAAATCTCTATCTCACTGCAAGACTTTGGCTAAATGCAAAATTTTGCTGCGATACCTGAAGTCTAATTTTTTTCACTTTATTTCAAAGTATTCTTGTTGATGACTTTGCTCTTCCAATGATGATTTTAATATTATTCAAGTTATGCTTTTTGCATAACTTGGTGGAAGTGATGATATGCAACCTGTGGTCCTGTCATACTGATTACAGATGCGGTTTGTCTTCAACAAAGCTACTGCCAGCTGTTGGAGTTTGGGATACTGCCTACATGAGTTAGTGGAGCAAATTCAGCTAAACCATTCTTTGATATTCTTATGAACACAACATTTCTGCTTTTAGACTATGATCTAATGACTCATTGGAGATTTTATCCTTATTGTCAATTAAGAAAAAAAGAAAGGAAGGAAGGAAGGAAGGAAGAAAGAAAGAAAGTGAAGTCGCTCAGTCGTGTCTGACTCTTTGCGACCCCATGGACTGTAGCCTACCAGGCTCCTCATCCATGGGATTTTCCAGGCAATAGTACTGGAGTGGGTTGCCATTTAGAAGCCATTATCAAAAAGTCTTATAGTAAATAATTCTGGACTCAATACTATATCCATGTTCCAAAGACAGTCCTGGGTCCTTTAACATTTAAAAACAAAGAGGAATTTGCCACTAACCTAATGGAATGGTTTGGGTCCAACCAAGTAGTTGTTAGTGACAATGGCTAGACTTTTTGTGAACAATAAAAAAGTCTACATAAATACTGATAACATTTCATCGCTTTCTAGAGAAATCAAGCATAGTTATCATTTTTTCAACTCTCAATTTAAAAAAAAAATCATAATACTTGGGTGCAAGAATTTATAGAAAGGGTGAGTACAGACACTAGTCCTAGGAGGGGAAGTTGTCCACACCTATCAGGACAGCATTTGTACATTCCACTGGACCCAACAATTCTACTGGAAATTCAGAAAAGTTCATTTTTTAAACTATTTGAAAAATATATTTTATAATGTGGCCCTTATAATAAGAAAGAACAGGATATGAATGTCCAAAAGTAAAGAAATGGTAAAGAAAATCATATATCTTCTAAGAAACATACTGTAAACATTCATAGATATAAATGTAGATGAGATTACATAATATAATTTGAATTTAAAAACAAGTGAAAAGCAATATGTAGAGTATAATCCTGTTTTCTAGATAGAGGTAGATTCATATATGTATATGAATATAGAGATACAACTTTAAGAAGATATAAACAGATGACACAGACTTGTAAATAACAATAATAAAATAATCTGAAATGATATAAATGAAGTTATTTGCCAAGGTTGTCTATGGATGGTAGGGTTACTGATGACTTTTGTTTTTTTATAATATTTCTTTCCACGGTGTACATTTATTGCTAATGTATTAAAAGTTGTGGGCAAATAAAATGCAACTGCATGGATGGTTGGGCTTCCCAAGTGGCTCAGCAGTAAAGAATCCACCTGCCAAGCAGGAGATATGAGTTTGATACCTGGGTCAGAAGATGCCCTAGAGAAGGAAATGGCAATCCACTCCAGTGTTCTTGCCTGGGAAATCCCAAGGACAGAGGAGCCTTGTGGGCTACAGTCCAAGGAGCCTCGAAGAGTCGGACACAACATAGCAACTAAACAGCAGCAGCAGCATAGACTTACAAGGAAATTATACATTATTTACATCACTTGCATGTCACATTCACTAAGAAAAGCTAAGAAAATTAAAATGTACTTGTTTTAAATTACACAGAGATCAGTAAGATAGTGCAGAGAAAATGATTCTCTTTTTTTGAGCACAATGTAATAAGTTACCAGTAAACAATGTAATTTTTAAAAGGTAAAAAATTTTCAAAAGAATGAGATTAACATATAGAAGCAAAGATTTTGAGAGAGAACATCATAATTGTCTGTTTTAAATTTTAATTGAAAAAATACCCAACTAAATGGCACCTTGGCACACATTTTGTCCTCTGCTCTTAAAGGATGAAAGTATACTTTACGATTTTATGTGGCTTAAAAATTTCAGATAACGGTTATATTTTTTCATCTTATAATTCTGTTTCTCACAACTCTTTTTTGAAAATACAAAGAAAGTAAAGGAAAAAATGGAAGAAATACTAATTAAGTGCATTATGAATAAATTTTTGAATTCTCACAATTACTTCTATCTTTGCTATCAATGACTTTTGAAGTTTCATTTAAAATCTAGAAATAGGTGTATATCATACTTTATGCAGGTTCTGAACCAAGTGGTTTTTCTATTTAATGTCCCAATCTGCAGTTGATCATTTGTCACTTTCAATTATGCCTCAGTTTGTTCTGTAACAACTGGATTCCCCCTGATATGTCCCTGGATGTACAAATGATAAGATTAGACAATGGCTATATCAGGGTGAAGACCTTTATCAACTGATTCATTTAACTGCTTTCATTTTGATAGCTTCTTAAAGGCTACTAGTCAATGCCACTAAGTTGCAGTCAAGTGTGTTGACATATTTAGGTAGACAAATCATAGAATAATCATTGAATATAGAAAACAGTGATGAAATTTATTTTACCACATTATGTATTAATATTACACAATGACATTTCTCTTTTCTTGATCATTAAACTAGAATAGTGTTCTTTTGTTACTATTATAGACTAGCAAAGACAATCTTTCAAAAATCTTCCACAGGTCCAAAAGCACTTTTATCAACTCTGTTGTCAGTCTCAAGTTTGATGTCTTATTTCCAGTATTTCAAATCTGATCCTAATTTACAGAAAAAATACAAACATACATATAGTCACATTTTCAAAAATCTAACTATACAAACAATATATTTTTTCAGCCAATTATCCAGCAATATCAAATGACCACTATGCATCTTTGAATGAAGGAAGAAGAAAATGTCCTGTTAACCAAAGATACATAAAGAGCATGGGAAGGTGGGAGATGGGATGAGATCTTCTCAGAAGTTACTCACAGACGAGTTCAATAGATCCAAAAGTCCAACAGATTCAATGCCCTTTGAAAGCTAAAGTTCATTATGATGACCACAAGTTACCAAAACCAACTTGTCTTCAGTGACAGAACAAAGTAAGTGATTTATTTTGTTTTAGAATGGCTTCAAAAAACAGATTAAAACTTCTTTTAATGTTCATTTTAAAAGATCACATCTGGAAAATTTACAAGAAGCAGTTAATTCTCCAATTATGGTAAATAACTGAAACAAACCTTTAAAAAAAAAAGTACTCTAGTACATACCATACAGGCTAAAGTTTTAGAAATGCAAAGAACAACTACGGGTACAGCCTTATTTCGATATGCACTTGCAGAGAAAATAGCATCTTGTCTATACTTTTAAATTCACTGCAATTATCATAGAATATTACCATAGTACATATACTTCTCTGTTGTCCTTTCTAGATTCTGAGCCTCCTTAAGCACGAATCAGATCTTATTATCTAGTGAATCTCAACATAATGCCTGAAACTTTGTTCAATAAATGTATCTTGGGTGAGAGAATGAATAAACAAATTAATGTATGAATGAGTGAATAAATCTGTGAAGAGCTGATGCAAAAAGAGCTCATCTCTATCAGGGAATTCCTTTCATTCACTCCTTGCTCTAGCAAAAAAAAAAAAAAAAGTCAGATGAAATTAGTTCCCTTTCTACCCTCAACAGTAAAATGTTCACAGATGTTGTTATCTAGGCAATGCTCTCTGTATACTAAGAACAGCTAAACCTTATAGTGTCAGGCCTAAATGCTTCATATGTATAAGCTGACTGACTCTCTCCAACTACCTAGGAAGCAGTAGTTGCAGTTACCTCTGTTTTATTACAGCTGAGAAAACTGAGGAATAGGAAAGAAATTTAATAAATTTCTAAAATCATCCAGTAGAATGTCAGCTAATATAAACTAGAATGTAAAAATTTCTAAGGGCAGAAAAGTTTGCTATTTTTTATTCATGACTATATTTTCAGTGCCTAGAAGAAGCCCTAACACATAGCAGGTATTCAATTTAGATAAATAGAAGATAGACAGATACATACATACATATATAGGTAGATAGACAGCCCTTACTCCTAATCATTATGCTAAACTGTTCCAAGATAGATGAAATGATCTCTGAGGGAGGAGGTTTTGAGTAGTTTACTAAGCCTGGAATGTCCATATCTACCTCCTTCTGCTCAGAGTCAAAGGGGATGGCAGAGCCCTGGATGAAAGTGAAAGAGGAGAGTGAAAAAGCTGGCTTAAAACTCAACATTCAAAAAACGAAGATCACAGCATCCGGTCCCATCACATCATGGCAAATAGATGGGGAAACAATGGAACCAGTGACAGACTTTATCTTTGGGGGCTCCAAAATCATTCCAGATGGTGACTGCAGTTGTGAAATTAAAAGATGCTTGCTCCTTGGAAGAAAAGCTATGACTAACCTAGACAGCATATTAAAAAGCAGAGACATTACTTTGCCGACAAATGTCCATCTAGTCAAAGCTACGTTTTTTCCAGTAATCATGTATGGATGTAAGAGTTGGACTATGAAGAAAGCTGAGTGCTGAAGAATTGATGCTTCTGAACTGTGGTGTTGGAGAAGACTCTTGAGAGTTCCTTGGCCTGCAAGGAGATCAAACCAGTCCATCCAAAGGGAAATCAGTCCTGAATATTCATTGGAAGGATCGATGCTGAAGCTGAAACTCCAATACTTAGGCCACCTGATGTGAAGTACTGACTCATTGGAAAAGACCCTGATGCTGGGAAAGATTAAAGGCAGGAGGAGAAGGGGATGACAGAGAATGAGATGGTTGAATGGCATCACCAAGTCAATGGACATGAGTTTGAACAAGCTCCAGGAGCTGGTGATGGATAGAGAAGCCTGGTGTGCTGCAGTCCATGAGGTTGCAAAGAGCCAGACATGACTGAGTGACTGAACTGAACTGAACTGAGCCCTGGAAACCCAAAGTAGCCATCACCCCATCCTCAACCAGAAAATTTATAGGTATGCAGGCAGCCCCTGGAAAGGAAGGAATCTGTTCCAAAGTGAGAGATATAAACTCCTCACTTTTCCATGGGGTCGCAAAAAGTTGGACATGACTGAGCGACTAATACACACACTCTCACTGAGCTAAACACACACTGACTGAGCTAAAAGAATTCATTTGTTAAAACTATTCCCAAATAGCCTAAATGAATTAAAGATCTTTGGAAACTCTATGAATTGCTCCTTTCTCATCACTAAAAGCCAAACCAGTGTGTTGGAAATTTTTAGAGTCTAAATCTCTGATAATAATAATTGTCCTCAGGCTCTATTCACAGCTTCCACTTTCTTTCAGATATAGTGGGAATTGTAATTCAAATGATGCAATTTCAGTATAATTTCTTTTGTCTACTAGATAGAGACGTCATCATTATAAACAATGAACACAAAAACTTCAGTGTAGTCATGTAACTCCTTTTTTTTCCCTCAATAGAATTTTCGCTGGGTATCTCTAATGCTCTAATCACAAAGATATTGTTACACAAACTTGTTAGTTATTTATCATGATATATTGGGTTAGGGGTTGTAGAAGCACAGATAATACTTCCAGCTGCAGAAAGAATCCAGACAGAAACTGGCTGAATGCTTTGCACACAGTAAGTGATCAATACACGTTTGATAAATGCATGAATGTATGGGTGAATGACCTAATAGCTTGCTTATATTTATAACATGCTGCAGGATGGTATCTTAGTATCTGCAGTATTTAATTAAATAGTAACATAAAAGGCTTAAAGATAAATGTAATATTTTACCTGAAGAGTTTTACCTATGAATTACTATGTAATCTTAACTAGCAAATTTAAAACAATTACCACACATCACCATTGAGAAGACAGAAATGTTCATGTATTTATCCTTTAATGATATATTTATTTCTCAGTAATTATCTTTCCCCTAGTTAGAAATTCTCATGTAATTAAGGATTCCACGGAAAAATTGTACTTACCTGCTTTCTAGGTGCTGAAATTAATAGCATAAATTGAACAACTATCAATACTATTGGACAATACTTATCAGATATTGGTGGTGATACAATGATTGTGAATATTTAATATACATAGCCTTTCTATCAATTCAACCATTAATATGTGGTGGCTACTTTTAGAAACTTTCTTAATTCATGCAATGCCTTTCCTGTACCTTGTCTGTACCACTTTAGGCAAAGGAGAATGGAGGATTAGAAAACCATCCAATAAAACAAATTTTAGTAACATGTGAAACAAAATCTACACTTGCAAAAACGATGTAGGCAGAATTATTCAGACAATCGATTCAGTCCTACACATCATCTCTGTATATCTATAACTGATAGTCTATGTACTTTTAAGTACAGGGCTCCTGACCCTGTGATTTGTGAATATATACCATCTAACTGTCCATAGAATTCTCCAGGCAAGTATGCTGGAGTGGGATTCCCTGGTGGCTCAGACTGTAAATAATCTCTGCAATGCAGGAGATCCAGGTTTGATTCCTGGGTTGGGATGATCCCCTGGAGGGAATGGCAACCCACTCCAGTATTCTTGCCTGGAAAATCACATGGACAGAGAAGCCTGGCTGGCTACAGTCCATGGGGTCACAGAGTTGGATACAACTGAGAGACTAACACTTTCACTTTCTTTCACCATCCAGCTATGTCTGTTTGTCGAATGAAAAAGAAGCACTTGAGTGATGGACCCTGGAATCTTATTCATTACTTTTGAATACTGATGGTATTTGATATTTGATTTTTCCCTTGAGCTGTTTTTTCCCCTCTTCCTTTATTTATTGTTTGACTTTTCCAGAGCACTAAAGAGAAAAGACTCACAATAAATGTAAGTTCCCCTCCGAATCCAGAAGGAATATTTAAAGATTTGTTCAAGTTTGTGGGCAGTGGCTAAGCCAAAGCAATTCCACTACTTAATATAATAACTTAAACCTATTGATCTGTCAGAAAATATGACCTGGAGTAGAGAACACATTTGTATAGTATAAACTGCATATTTTGTAAAGAAACAATGAAAAAGAAATGGATTCTATTAAAATGTTCTTTACATGCAACTGTTTCAAATAATATAATATAAACATGGATTCTCTAGATTAAGAAGCATAATCCATTATTTCTGTCCTTTAGTTTAATGAGTGGGCATAAAAATGTATTTGAGTTACTATTTGGATATATAGCCATTTTATATTACAAATTTTACCTAGTGTTAGACATGAGTATTAGATTAATAAATTAAAAATCCTTTTATTCATATAGCCCCATTTAATTTTCCCTTTTAAGATTTAAAATGTCAATGATATTTATATTATTTGTTAATTACAAATTGTCAGCCTCAATCATTTGTTGTATTAAAGTCATCTCCATTTATTATAGTAATTAGTGTCTACCAGGGAATCTTCTTTGAATTTCATAAATGAAAGTCCTTCAATATTTTCAAATACTTGCATCTGTAATCAAGATGTTATGGTTATACTCTAGCCTAACACTCTTCATATAGAAGATATTTCAAAAATATTTCTTAAATGAAGAGAGCAAATAATGAAACTTCACATTAGAACAGTAAACATACAGAGTAATTATTAATTTTATAATGATTATTCCATGATGAAAAGTCACCTCCACTGTCTTTACCAATAGCATGAATACTTAACACAGGTAATATGTTCTTAATAGATTAATAAATCGTTATATTTTAGGAAAATTTTGCTGAAATAAAGCCATGAAAAATTTATAAATAAAATAGCAAATTGTGCTCCTTATTCGCCACCTGACAAAAACAAAATAAAATGCCATGTACCTCCCACCTTACCAGTAATATCTGAATTTAGTAATGCTCATTCACAAGTATTTGTTGATACTTATACTTTATTTTATTACTTTTAACATAGTATTCTTTTCTATGGTTATAAATATTACATAAATGGTATACTGTATTTTACTAAAACAAGCTTTTTGCACTTGTTTGAGAAATCTAATAATGTTGATGCAATAGCTACATTCATTCATACTCATTGCTGTATTTCATTTAAATACTGGCAAATTGTTTTGTCACAGTGGTGGCAACCTTCCCATCAGTGGCTTATACATCCTCAGTACCTAACTCACATCCTTGTCAGTATCTGAAACTTTCAGATTTTTTAACCTTTACCAAACTCATGGGTATAAAATACTGTCTCATAGTTTTGGTTATTTCACTGCTTACTAGTAAAAGTTCAGATCTTTTCACATGTATTTGACCACTTAAGTTGCCATTTCTGGTGTTTTCTGTGAATTGTTGTTGTGCTCGCTAAGTTGTGTTCAACTCTTTGCAACCCCATGGACTGTAGCCCACCAGGCTCCTCTATTCATGGGATTTACCAGGCAAGAATACCGGAGTGGGTTGCCATTTTCTTCCCCAGAGGATCTTCCTGACTCAGGGGTCAAACCCACATCTCCTGCATTGGCAGACAGATTCTTTACTACTGAGCCATCAGGGAAGCTCCTTCTTTGAGTTATCTGTTCATTATGTTGGTATATTTTTCAATTAGTTTGTATGATTTAAAAGTTTCCTTTGTTACATTCATTGTGTTGCCCAATATCATTGGCTAGTCTGTAGTTTTTCTTAAAAAGGTAGCTTTGATGATTAGAAGTTTCTGATTTTTACATAGCCACATTTACCAATTTACTCTTTTATTAGTTTGTGCTTCAAGTGTCCAGAAGTCATAAAGACATCCTATATTTCCCAAGGGAAAAATGTTTATCTTCATAAATAGATGATATTAGGAAAGGCAAGACCCTTCCACTTACTATATTCCCCAAATTTATTTCCACTATTTTACTTCTCTAATAATCTATATATTAGAATAAGTTTGTCAAGTCATAGAAAAAAAAAACTGCTCCAATATTATTAGAATTAGATTAGAATTTATAACTGGGGAGAACTGACATGTTTCTGATATGGAATCTTTCTCTACACGAGCATGTTGTAGTTCTCTATTAATTTAAATCTTATAAATTTTTTTCAATAATGTTTCCAGCATATATATAACTTGGTAGATTTTCCTTTGGATATTACTATAATTAGTATCCCTGTTTAAATTAAGCTTCCCATTTGCTTTTTGTTATATAAAAGGGAATTGATTTTCATGAGTCTACACTATTTCTAGGATTCTTTTCTGTTCGGTCACCCAGTCATGTCTGACCCTTTGCAACCCCATGGACTGCAGCACACCAGGCCTCCCTCTCCCTCACCATCTCCCAAAGTTTGCCCAAGTTCATGTCCATTGCATCGGTGATGTTCTCCAGCCATCTAATCCTCTCATGACCTCTTCTCTTTCTGCCATCAATCTTTCCCAGCAACAGGGACTCTTCCAACGAGTCAGCTGTTTGCACCAGACTGAACTCATTAATATTTAAAAATTTGTAGATTTTCTTGCATTTTATGACCAAATAATCTTCTCTTCAGACCCTGACAGTTCAATTATTTCTTTTTATTTAATAAATAAATAAATATTTTTATTGAATTACAGTTAATTTACAATATTGTGTGAATTTCAGGTATACAGCAAAGTGATTCGGTTACATAGGTATATATGTGTATATAGTAGTAATAGTGTACCGTTAGTCACTCAGTCATGTCCAACTCTTTGCAACCCCATGGACTGTAGCCTGCCATGATCCTCTGTCTATGGAATTCTCTAGGCAAGAATACTGGAGTGGGTTATACACACACACATATATTTTTTTCAGGTTACTTTTCATTATACATTATTATAAGATATTGATCATAACTCCCTATGCTATACAGTAGATCCTTGTTGGTTATCTACTTTATGTATAGGAGTGTGTAACCATGAATTCCTAATTTACTCCCCTACCCCCACTATCCACTTTGGTAACCATAATTTTATTGCCTATGTCTGTAAGTCCATTTCCGTTTTGTAAATAAGTTGACTTGTTTCACATTTTTAGATTTCACATATGTGATCTCACATGATATTTGTCTTCCTCTGACTTACTTAACATGATAATATCTAGGTCCATCCATGTTGCTCTAAATAGCATTATTTCATTCCTTCTTATGGTTGAGCAATATTCCATTGTATATACATAGCACATCTTACTTATCCATTCATTTGTCAACGGACATTTAGGTTGCTTCCATATCTTGGCTATAGTAAATTGTGCTGCTATGAATACTGAGATGTCTTTATCTTTTTGAATTGTTTTCCCTGTATATATGCCCAGAAGTAGGATTTGTAGGATCCTATGATAACTCAAGTATTTTTAAAGAACCTCCAGACTCTTCTCCATAGTGGCTGTACCAATTTACATCCCCACTAACAGTGGTAGCTTTTTCTCCATAACCTCTCCAGCACTTGTTATTTGCAGGCTTTTTTGATGATGGCCATTTTGACTGGTGTGAGGTGATACCTCTTATGTAGTTTTGATTTGTATTTTTGTAGTGATTAGCCATGTTGAACATCTTTCATGTGTCTGTTGGAATTTTCTTTCCAATACTTTAAGTGATTATTTCTTTTTCTTATCATTCTGAGCTGGCTAGATCCTTCAAAAATATGTTGAATAACAGACAATCTTTTTTTTTAATTTATTTATTTTTTAGCTGAAGAATAATTGCTTTACAGAATTTTGTTGTTTTCTGTCAAACCTCAACATGAATCCTGACCTAAAGTGAACCACCATTATGTGTACTGTTGTTTAAAGAAATCTGTGGGGTTTTTTTTTTTATCAAATTATGGGAGTCTGCTTCAACTATGCTGAAAATATTAATCTAGATGGATACTGTTATCAATGGTTTTCTCCAAATATATTCAAATGAGCATGTTTTTCCTCCCTTCATAGGTTAATGTAGTAAATTATATTAATTTTTAATACCAAGTTTCACTTGCATTTGTGGGAGAAACTTGATTTGGCTACTATAAGTTATTGTTTTTATAAATAGCTAGATTTTGTCTGTTATTATTTTAAAATTTTTAGGCTTATGTTTACTAGTGAGAATGATCTATAAGTTTTCTTTATTTGTACTGTCCTTTTTTGACTTTGTTTCCTGGCCTCCTCACTTCTATTGACAGAATTCAAAATAAAGATATGTGCCCTCAGATAAAAACTTAGCATGCTATATATTTAGCTTTATATTGCTGTTGACTCTTCTATTCCCACCACCAATTTAAGAGAATGTAAAGAAACTCTTCAAGAATTGTGGTTTGTTCAGAGATATAAACCTACTTCTCAGTAGATGAGTACCCAATACAATTTTATTGGATTAATGAAAGATTCATAATTTTAGTTGGCAATGTTTTCTTATTCTATTTTTCTTGATGAATTTATATAATAATGAAATGAGTAAATGCATTCATTCACTGAGAACTATGTACTTAATGCCTACAATGTGTTCTGATTAAAAATTCTATATAATATGTTGAAGCCATCTTTATTGATTAATACAAGATCAATGTTTATAAATTTTCTATGTGATCTTGACAAGAAGGTGTATTTTTCACAGCTGGATACAGGAGCCTATTAGCTCAGGCTTCAAATTAGTTCAATACTTAGTTACTAAGGTTTTCCTATTTGTGTTTGGACTGGCTGTTTGACCAATTAAAGTCATCTATACTGATGGCAGATTTGTCAATTTCACCTTCCAGTTCTGTCAAAATTTGCTCTATACTTTTGAATCTATAAGATGTATATAAATTTAGAAATGTATTTTTTATCCATTATATGTAATGAATGTTTTATCTCTAATAAATTTTTAAAGTCTATTTTATCTAATATGAATATAGTTTAAGTGAGTTTTCTTACATTTTCAAACTTTGTGTGTGCTTGTGTTTTAGGTATATATCTCACAACCTTAGCATCAGTATCATGTTAAACTGTATTCAAGCCTGTGCTGTGCTTAGTCGCTCAGTCTCGTCTGACTCTTTGGAACCCCATGGACTGTAGTCCGCCAGGCTTCTCTGTCCTTGGGGATTCTCCATGGACAGAAGACTACTGAGGTATATTGCCATGCCCTCCTCCAGGGGATCTTCTCAACTCAGGGGTTGAACCCAAGTTTCCTGCATTGCAGGCAGATTCTTTACCCCCTGAGCCAGCAAAGAAGCCCAAGAATACTGGAGTGGGTAGGTAGCTTATCCTTTCTCCAGGTGATCTTCCAGACCCAGGAATCGAACCAGGGTTTCCTGCATTGC
This sequence comes from Giraffa tippelskirchi, assembly GCF_054371585.1. NCBI lineage: Eukaryota > Metazoa > Chordata > Mammalia > Artiodactyla > Giraffidae > Giraffa > Giraffa tippelskirchi. The sequence continues at coordinate 58,764,738 of NC_137279.1, read as the reverse complement.
AGGCAGATTCTTTACCAGCTGAGATATCAGGGAAGCCCCATGTGTACTCCAATATATACTATGAGCTTCCCTGGTGGCTCAGTTGGTAAAGAACCTGCCTGCGATGCAGGAGACCTAGGTTCAATCCCTGGGCCAAGGAAGATCCCCTGAAGAAGGAAATGGCAACCCACTCCAGTATCTAGACTGGAGAAATCCCATGGACAGGGTAGCCTACAGGCTACAGTTCATGGGGTAAAATATCCTCCCAAATTTGAAACAGGTGACCTAAGCACCCACATTGCATGATTTAAGTTTGTTAAGATGTAATTTTGTGGCCCGGAATGTGGTTAATCTAATGAATATTTCCGGTGGGCTTGAGAAGAACATGTATGCCCCAATTGTTGGATAAAGTAATCTACAAATTAAAGTTCAATTAAATCCAGTTGATTGAAAGTGTTTAATTCAACTATTTCCTTCCTGATTTCCTGCCTACTGGATCTGTCCATTTCTGACACTATCTAACTATGATAGTAACTTCATCTATTTCTTTTACCAGTTCTATCCATTTTTGCCTTATATATTTTGATGCTTTGTTGTTAGGCACATATATATTAAGGATTGTTATGTCTCCTCACAATTGACCCTTTTACCATTATGTAATACCTCATTTTATCACTGATAATTTCCCTTTCTCTTAACTGTGCCCTAAAGTTAACATTTCAGTGTTTACTCGATTAGTGTTAACATATAAATCTTTACTCTTACTTTTAATATATATGTGTCTTTATATTTGACATGGATTTCCTAAAGACAACACATAGTTTTGTCATGTTTTTGATCTTCTCTGCCAAACCCTTTTAATTGATATTTAGGCCATTAATGTTTAAAGTAATTACTGACATATTTGGAGTAATATCTATTGTATCTGTTACTGTTTTCTATTACTTTCACTCTTTGATTCTATTTTTATCTTTCATTCTTTCTGCTTTTGTTGTCTTGATTGTACATTTTATGTGATTCCATTTTGTCTTTTCTCAGCATATCAATTATTTTTTACTTTTTAAAAAGAATCGAGGTCCTTAGAGTTTGTAATATACATTTACAACTAATTTACAATATTTACAACTATTGTAAGTCCACTTTCATATAACACTATACCACTTCATGGGTAGGATAAATATCTTAAAATAAAATAACACTCCTAGGCCCTCTCTTCAATTCCTTGTTGCTAATACATGAGCATATTATGCTATTATTTTGATCAAATTATCTTTTAGATCAATCAAAATAAAAAATGTTTTTATTTTACTGCCACTTTTTTCTTCTCTAAGTCATCTCATTTATTTATATAGATCCAAGCTTCTGACTTATATAGCTTTCCTTCTCTCTAATGAACTTTCAACATTTCTTGTAAACAAGTCTACTGATAACAAATTCCCTCAATTTTGTTTCAGAAAGTTTTCATTTTTCCCTAACTTTTGAAGGATTAATTTTTCAGGTTAGAGAATTCTAGGTTGGTGTGTTGTGTCTCTCAACACTTGAAATATTTAATTTTTCTTGCTTACTGGTATCTGAGATGTCAGAAGTAATTCTTATCTTTGTTCCTCTGTAGGTTAGATGGGTTTTTTTCTTTGTAGTTTCTTTTCAGGCTTTTCTTCTTTATCTTTGATTTCCTGTAGTTTGACTATATATGGGGCTTCCCTAGTGGCTCAGATGGTAAAGACTCTGCCTGCAATGCGAGACTGGACTATGATATGTCAGGGTGTCAATTTTTTGAATTTATTTTGCTTGCTATTTTCAGGCTTCCTGGATTTGTGGGTTGCTATCTGACTTTAATGTAGGAAATTCCCAATCATTAATACTTCAAATATTTCTTCTTTTCCCACTTTTTTCTCTTTCTGATATTTCCATTATGCATATATTATGTGTTTTGTAATTTTCTCAAAGTTCTTGGATATTCTTCCTTTTTTTACTCTTTTCTTCCTCTTTGATTTTTGGTTTTGGAAGTTTCTATTCACACATCCTCAAATTCAGAGATTCTTTCATCAGCCTTGCCCAATCTACTAATGAATCCATCAAAGATATTCTTCATTTCTATTGCAGTGTTTTTGATCTCTAACATTGTTTTTTTTAAGATCTTTCTGCTTACATTACCCATTTATTATTGCATATAATTTTCCCATTAGAAGCTGTAGCATATTAATCATAGTTGCTTTAAATTCACAACCTGGTAATTCCAACATTTCTACTATATTTGAATCTGGATCTGATGTTTGCTCTGTCTCTTTAAACTGCATTTTTGCCTTTTAGTATGCTAATTTTTAAAAAACATAATGATGGATTGGATTGAAGAAACTCCAGAAAAGAAGGCTTTGAGTGAATGTGGTGGTAAGATATGGGGTCGGAGAAGTGTTCTATGGCCCTATAATTAGGTCTGTCTTTCAGTAAATATGTGACAGTCCTTCAATCTGAACTGTTAGGTGCAGCAGGATGACTAGAGGGGGATGGAGTTGGATATTTTCCTTCTCCTTAATTATATTTTTAATGTCCATTTTAACAGTATCTTGCTATTTTATAAAGTCTACCACATATAATATTATTATTGAGTTTACATTTATTATTTAATATATTATTATTAAACAAGATTATTACTTAACCTAGCTTTTATATATTGGCTAGTTTACTTGCTCACAGTTCCTTTTTTCCTATCAGGCCTTTTTCCTGAAATAATTATATTTCTATATAAAATATATCCTTAAAAATTCTCTTAGTGAATCTACACCAGTGGTAAAGTTGATAAATTTTTGTCAGACATATATTGTAGTTTTCTCCCTTGTGTTTAAGTGATAGTTTAACTACAAATACAATTCTACATTTGTTGGTCACTTTATATTTGCACTTCAAGGTACTATTCCACTGTCTTTTGGCTTCTATTGTGGATTGAGATATCTAAAGTTTCAATTTCTTATACATTCATACCCATAAATAATTTATCTTTTTCTCTGGCTACTTTTTCGAATTTACTATTGGTCTTTGGTAATCATCAGAATCACTATATATTATCAGTGTATTGTTCATAGCCTATTTAGGATTCAGAAGGATCATGTAATTACTCAACTTTTGCCAATTCTTTACCCTACCCCTTTAAATACCATATGTCTTCATTTTTATATGCTCATCATCTCTATTCTATAAAGCTGTCTTAATCTATCCCCTTGCTCCTAACCTCTTTTTCATGTTTTAAACTTACATTTTCAAGGTGTTTATGTACATACCTATCTCAGGGAAACAATAATAAGTGTTTTTCAAAGATTAATAATATTGTCCATGTTTCAGATAGGAAATGAAATTCTTGACTTCGACTCATGAAGTGAACATCTAATGTAGATTCTATAATATAAACTGCCTGAATGCTAGTTACATGAAAATGAATTCGTAGTGTTACAAAACTATAATATAAAATGAAATACATTTAGAGTAAAAAATTTCTGTGAGCAAATAGAAAACATAAGTAGTAAAGCTCAATGTGTAATAAAAATATGACAGAAGTTAGTCATGATGACTCATACTTCTGGACTTCAGTTCCATAAAGGAACATACTCTCTAAAATAACAGGAAATACTCATTTACATAAAAATCAATGTAGAGTGTGACGATGGCACCATTCAAATTGTTGAATGGTTATTATATAAAATGTTTTAAGCTGGCTCTGCTATTTATAATACTAACAAAATGCATACTGATAGTTTGATCTTAGTTAATTCATAAATCCAAGATGAATGTTATAAAAGGGTCACAAATCAGAGCCAAAGAATAAAGGAGTATTCATGGTTACTAATAAATTGCTCCATGAATGCTTGGCCACCCTTGCAGATAATGATGTCACAAAATGATGAAAGAATAGTTAAGCAGCCAACAAAGTGCCAGTGCTTGGCAGAGGCACTGATCATTGCATCATTCTTGGACCAGAGCCCTTGAAAGGTGAACACGGCTATTAAAAGAAAATGAAAAATTCTAAGGGTGCAAGTTTCAACTGGTAACACTTTTCTTAAAGCTAGATTCTATCAATACTTGAACTCTTAGAACAGGTAAATAAAGTTCCAGATAGGAGGAGAAAAGAAGTAATGGCTATATTGTAGCTATGCCACCATGTTATCTGACATACACTAGTTAGTTTCATACACAAGCTTCAAATTCCTAGGTTGCATTCTGCACCAGTGAACTTAACACATATTTTTGAAATTTATAATGGACTTCCTGAGCAGGTGGACCAGAAGTACTTTTTTACGATAAAGCTAATAATATGACTAGTTAGGAAATGATCTAGAAAGTAAAAAGGAGTCGGGATGGGGTGGGATTTAGAAGTCTATGTACCAAAATAATATGTATTGAATAACTCCTTGCTATGAAATTTTGAAACAGACAAATTAATCTACAATGACAAAATGGTGGTTTCTTCAAACAAGGTTGGCAGGGAGACACTGACTACAAAGGAGCACAAAAGAGAGCTTGCAGAGAGGAAAAGGTTCTATACTTTGATCAGGGTGGTTATCACAACAAGGCTATACATTTGCCAAAACTCAAACTATACATTTTTAAATGGGTATATTCTGTTGTATGCAAATCATACTTGAAGAAAGTCACTCTATAAAGAAAAAACAAGATGTTCCTATGAGTCAGATTTGGTAAGGAGAACAAGAAATATTTGTATTCTTTTTTTTTTTCTGACCATTGATCTCCTAGTCTTTATCAGGAACATATTCCACAAAGGCCTGCCTTTGGTATCGATAGCAGGAAAGCACAAAAACTGCTTTTGTGAAGATTAAAGGAAAAGTAATGGGTAAAAATATCTGCCACTGGGGCAACGGTCATCCACCCCTCCCACTCTGGACTCAGGCTGACATTAGGATTTACAGAAAGACTGTAATCAGTGCTGCTTTACCTCCAGATATTGAAGCTGATGTCCTGACTTCAGGAATTATTTGCTAGAGTTAGCCTTATATAAACACACACACCCCTCAAACACACACACATACACAACAAAAAGCAAAAAAATTACCAGATAGTTAACATGAAGGAGGTCACCAAGATATAAAGCTAAGGATAGTGGTAAATACAGTGGCAAGTGAAGAGTGATAATGCTCTAGAGAGGCTAATTGCTACCATGAGCTAGCCAACTGTTACCATGGGGAACAGGGGCAGTGTTCTTGGAAATTAAAACACTGAACATTGTTCCCACATGAGGACCACCAGTTTGTAACATCAACTTTATAAGCAAAGAATATTTTACAGAAAATTCTCTAGAATGACTATATATATGAACATGCTTCTGATTTCACAATTCCATTCCCCCAATTTCATTCATTTTCACTTCTGCTAAAAACACTTTCTCATAGGACTGACAATTGCCAAGAACTGGCATATTCTCAAGGCTTACATTTTCATCTGTTTGCCAAATGGCTGTAATATAAGTCACAAAATCCTGTATATTGAGTAATATTATTAATGGCTAGCATAATACTGTGAAATTGAAGACACTCCTTTTGGATTATGTCCAGATCTTTAAGGAGAACATTGTTTCCAATAGGATATGAATGGCTTATATTAAAACTTGTTATTTAAAACCTGGAACAATGTGAAAAACACTTGAATAAGTATATTTTCAAATTATTGTAGGGTAACTTTTTCAGATATAAGTCCCACATGTATTAAAATATCTAGAATGATAACAAAAGAAAAGGTCATGCTATGAATACTTTATAAAAGCATTTTTCATTTCAGCACACTATTGAAAATATCATAGGACTGAGAAATCATTCAGCTTAACAGTTTATTGACTTTTTCCCTTCAGTTGCATTTGGGAGGGGAATGAATGATATTTGTTGCTTTTTTATTTATGGTACAATTCATGAATTATCAAAATACTACAAGAAGGAATATAACAGAAAAGTCAACTTTTAAACTTTTGTTTTCAAATGGCACTTAATGTCTAAATAAGAAGCATTAAAACACATTCTCAACATAAATTATAGTTAATTATTTCACCAGTTCATAATTCAACAGTCACCACCTGAGACCAAGTCTGAAAATCCCAACTTGACTTCTGAAACCAATCATAAGCCTTGACTCATTTAATGGCTCTATTTTTAAGAGGAAGCATGAAATCATCCAAGAATCATAAGATATCAATCACTGAACTGTGAGCATTTAGAGAGGGAAAAGGGAAAAATATGGGATGGGGCATGAATAGGAAGGGAGATGGGGATGAGAAAAGGGGAGAGGAACTAACTAGCCAAAATAAAGCAAGAGAAGTTCAAAAAACAATGGATCAAATGAAAGTATTAGGCAGTCCTCAGTTTTCATTTACTAGACCTATTCAGATTAAAGTGTCCTACTCAATTCATCCCAGAGCATTTTTTAATTGGGTTATTAGTGGACTTGGGGAGGAGGAGCAAGGTTATAAAAGAAATCACTGACTACAAAAAAAGAAGTGTCTATTTTAAATGATCAAAAGGACACAACACTAAGACAAACAGTATAAATGTCACCTTAATATCAAGAGCAAATCAAATTGCCCAAAATTTAAATACACAATTACAGCTGAATAAAGAGTGAATCAATGAAGTTAATTCAAATAATTTCCTTTTGTGACAATATGGTAAGCCATATAAACATTAAAATCAATGTTTAAAGATTTTTTCATGATATACTAATACAATCACACTCAAAGATTCCAGTGTTAGATATCTGAAAAATATAGAAGATTCTTTCTTTCAAATCGATTAACTAGTGGCAAAGACTAAATGTATAAATAAAAAAATCAGCAATATAAATCCACGATCTGGAGAATAAGTTCAAACGGACATCTGAATTAGAATGTGGAAGTTTTGGTTTGAGCACAAAGAAAGATAGGTGGCTGTAATCAAATCAAAGACCCTAAACTGAAACAGAAGATTAGCAAGACATTCTAAATGTGCCAGAGGAATGCTGCATCTCAGAAAATATTCTTGCCGTTGAACTATACACACAAACGGTGTAGTCGAAAACAAATTAGATTAAGAATATCAGAAGACAAAAATGGAGTCTGTCAAATCCTTTATAGATGGTTTTTAAAACAAGATATTCCACGAAATTCTAAAACAAACTACACAGAGAAGTGAAGTGACTAACAAAACACCAGTCAGGGGATGATCTAGAAGGCAGGAAAGCATGCAAGTCATATAAGAGTCAAGAGACAGTGCTGCTATTTTAAAAGCTAAAATACATTAATGTATAATCTCATATTTATGTAACAAAAGATACAAATATAACCATTCCATACTCGTGTCAATGAAGAACTGCTTTTTAGAATGACAGCTACATAAAGTAACCATTGTATTTACAACTTAAATTTAATATGTATGAATGTGTTAATCGCTCAGTCATGTCCGACTCTTTGTGACCTCATGAACTGTGGCCCACCAGGCTCTTCTGTCCATGGGATTTCCTAGGCAAGAATAAAGGAGTGGGTAGCCCTTCCCTTCTATAGGGGATCTTCTCGACCAGGGATTGAACCTAGGTCTCCTGCACTGCAGGCAGATTCTTTGCTGCCTGAACCACCAGGGAAGCCCCTTAACTTAATATACACATGGCCATATAATCCTCCAAAAATTCTGTACCAGCTGGGAGTTCCACCAATGTTATATTAAAAATTCATATTCTCGCAAATCTAAATGTCATCAGTTTTGAAATTTGTTGCTAATCTGATAGGCTAAAAACAAAATTTTATTATAATCTGTACTTTCCTAATTAAAACTCAAGTTGATAAACTTTTATGCATTTGTTAAAAATTGTCTTCTTTATGAATTGCTTGTTAGTATATTAGCCCCTTATTATTATTACCTTCGACAGTAAGGATATCAAACCAGTCAATCCTAATGGAAATCAACCCTGAATATTCATTGGAAGGACTAATGCTGAAGTTGAAGCTTCAATACTTTGGCCACCTGTTTAAACGAATCATCTCATTGGAAAAGACCCTGATGCTGGGAAAGACTGAGAGCAGGAGAAGAGGGCAGCAGAGGGTGGGATGTTTAGATAGCATCACTGACTCAATAGACTTGAGTTTGAGCAAACTCTGGGAGATAGTGAAGGACAGGGAAGCCTGGCGTGCTGCAGTCCATAGGGTTGCAAAGATTCGGACATGACTGAGAGACTGAACGACAAATATTATTAGTTATTTTCCTTAGTATTCTTCAAGCGTTCTTTGTGTATTAGGGATTGTGACATAATAAAATACATATTTTTGGTCTCTGGCACACAGCTCCTAAAACTCTTGTAATTTCCTAACTGGTAAGAGTGATAGGGGCATATTTTGTTATAAACTTGGTTTCTATTCCCAGTTCCTAAAATAGTTCCAGAACAAAAAGGTAAAAAATATATTTTTTGTATTCCTAACAAATCCCTTTCCACCTGAGTCTATTTTAATGAGATGATTTTTGGAAACACCTTAAGGATACGGGCTGGTGCCAGGGAAGACAACCAAGTGGTCAGAGGGATGGAACTTTCCGCCTCACCTCTAGATCTCCAGGGAAGTGAGAAAGGCTCAAGGTCAAGTTCAATGGCCAATGATTAAATCAATCATGTGTAATGAAATATCCATAAAAATTCTAACTGAAAAGGTTCTGAGAGCCTGCAGACTGTTAAACACATAGAGGAGCTGGGAGGGTGGCATGCTCAGAGAAGGCATGGAAACTCTGTTCCCCTTCCTCCTGACCTTCTCTGTGCATCCCTTCCATCTGGGCTTGCTTGAGTTGCATCCTTTTATAATAAATGGTCATCTAATAAGTAAACTATTTACTTGAGTTTTGTGAGCTTTTCTAGCAAATTATAAAGCCCAAGGAGTGCATTAGGGGAACTCCTAATTTGCAGCTAAGTCAGACAGTTAACCTGGGGACGCACTACTTGCAGTTGGCATCTAAAGTGAGTGATGTCTTCTGGGACTAAGCTCTAAACCCATGAGGTCTGTGCTAATTCCAGTTAGTGTCAGAACTGAATTAAATTGTAGGACACCCAGTTGGTATCCAGAGAGAGCTGAATTGATTGGTGTTGGAAAAGCACCATATATCTGGTGTCAGAAGTGTGATCTGTAGTTGTAGGTAGAATAGTGTGTGTTTCCTTTTTAGAGGGATCTCAAATCTTTATCTGTTAAATATGTTAAATCAGCCCCATTTCTTATCACTGTTGTGCTTAGTCGCTTAGTCATGTCTGACTCTTTGCGACCCCCTGGACTGTAGCTGGCCAGACTCCTCTGTCCATGGGGATTCCCTAGGCAAGAATACTAGAGTGGGCTGCCATGCCCTCCTTCAGGGGATCTTCCTAACCCAGAGATCAAACCCAGGTCTCCCGCATTGCAGGCGGCTTCTTTACCATCTGAGCCACCAGAGAAGCCCTCACTTATAAAGAATACTTGTATGACAGAATGTCAGCATTTTTTTTAATGACTCCTGATATGCTTCTTTCTTTTGTATTTCATATGTTTTGCTTATATAGACCCCACCTGAAATTTAGAAATATTGTTCTAATCTTTATTTTCATAAATTTACAGTTGTTTTTACATTTAATTCTTTAAGCACCTAGATTTTTATACATGTCATCATGTAGGTAACTTTATTTTCAAACACCGTTTATTGAAGATGCCATACTCTTTACTTTTATTTCTGCTGTAACCTTGTTTCTGCTGCTGTAACCCTCTTTCATATCATTTGTTACTGATGTTTATGCTGAATATTTATTTCTAACAAATCTCTCTTAGATTGTTTTTCATTTACTTCTTATTCCTAAAGATGAAGCTAAATTTCCACTTCAAGTATGAAACTTACCCTGATGATTAGAGACAAACTAAAGCAATGTAACTTCTAAGTGATTTTACTATAGATTTTCAAATTAACTATTTCAAAATTCCTGATATCCACAATAAATTAAAACTTGATTGATGCAATCACATAAAGATCTCTTTATATACCTTTGCATAAATGTACACTTTAGGTGTAGTAATCTGATCCTTTTCTTAGTTCCATCTATTTATATGCCTTAAAAGTTGTTTTATAAAATAGGATAATACTGATGAAACAGGAAAAAAAGGAAAAAGAAAACCTCTGGGTTTAGTATTAGTTGTTATTTGTCCCACAGAGTATTTTTAAATAAAGTTTTCAATTTGATTCATAGCTTTCATTTTTCTCTATGAAAATGTAACAGTTAAATTCATATCAATTTACTTTTACTCATAAGGAGAAGTTAGACCAAATCAAGTTTAAAGGATTTATATTCAACATCCCACCCACTTTTTTGAGATTCCCATGCATAAACAGAGAACTCACATGAAGTCCTTCAGTGAAACTTTCCTGAGAGCAGAGGCATCTATAGGGCTGGCTTGTTGTGTCACAGTGACTGGCATGACCATAGCACTGACATCTGTGGACATGAGCATCAGACAACTCCTTAGAAACACCAACTCAACTATGAATATATTTAAAGATCTATGTATGTATCCACTATATGAATTTAACAAGAGGCAAGTTTATTAACAAACATAAAATTCAGTTCCTCTTTAATTATATGGATAATATTCATAACAGTTTTAATTAACACTGAAGTATTGGAAGGATTTTCATCAATATCCAAACCACACCATTTGTGAAGTTGATTTTCAAACTCATTCTGAGTTGTTTATACCAATATTAGCCATGTGGCAAACCTGTCATGAAAAGGCATTTACTGAAACTTCTGAAAACGCAATTGAGACTACAAAGTTCAGAATAAACTGAAGAATAAAGTTAACACATTTCAATTTGTCTTGTTCTTCAAAATTAGATGGTGAAAATTTAACAGCTATTTTTTCATTGTGCTATGACTTAACAAATAACACTTATATGTTGATATTCCAATCTGCTTTTAAATATGTGCTTTATTCACAGGGTATATCATTCTTCTAGCACAAACCAGTTCTAAGTAGAATCTATATATGCAGCATTTCCATACTAGGGAGTACGCTATCTTGTAGTTTTCCAACTATTCATTTGTTTAACTCTGTTCTCTACTAGAGCCAGATATTTATAAAGTACTTAGAGTGTCCTAGAATTTTCCTTTATTCTTTTATAGGAAAACAGATATTCCTCATAAAACTGTGAATTGTGAACTTATGGAGATCAAGCCTCAGTACTTACAAATTAGCTGGTACTACAGTGGTAACTTCAAATCTAGCTTCTACTCTTTGATTTCAATACTTGAAAATTATATTCCAGAAAAAAATAGGCAAAATATTTGGCAATTCTTTTCTAAGTTGGATTTAGCATATCATAACTTCTAAACCCAACAGCTTTTGAAAATTGATTTCCTAACAATGTGATATTATGTACAGCAAAGACTCACATACAAATCTCCCCCCAAAATCTTAGAATAGGAAACAATTTCAATACATGGAGACTGGAATCTGGTTTGCTCTAAAAGGCTAATGTATTTTTAAATGAGTATGACAAAAATTTGTTGGAAACAAGATTCATCATGAAAAGCACACTCAAACCCTTGGTCATGAACACTACCTTCCAGTGATGGTGATTTCATTGACTCCATAGTATCTGTGTCTGGGGCTGACAGGAGTCTCAGTTGTATGGTACTGTCCATGGAAATGAAGTCGTACTTGTGTGGCCTTAACAAACTCTTGAAGAGATGGGGTATTATAGAAATTATTGTATCCAGGACGATGATTTGGTCCAGGTGTTAGGATGCTAAAGGTGACATTACCACAGGAATATGGAGTAAAACTGTTGATGAAATTTGAAATCATGAAAAGCTATTCATATTTTTGACAAAGCAGACATTATAACACAGTATTAGTAATAGCTTAAATTCTTCATTTTGGGAAACAAACATTTTGTATATTTCATATACAAGCAATATGAGAGCATCCCAGAAAATATAGTAAAACATTTCCCTGAGGACATAATAAAAATCCTATTAATATATATAACTTGGAAGATAATCTGAAAATCAGTTTTAAAGCACAAGTGAGACTGTAAGCAAGAAATACTCTATAAAGTCTTACAGGAATTTTAAACATTGTTTAAAACTCAGTTTAAGGAATAGTCTTAGAAAAATCTTCCTCAAGAAGTCTCTACCAGCTTAGCTAGCTTGCATGTAGGTTACTACTGCACATTAGTCTATTCAAATTAACTCCTAAATGCATTCAAAGATAATAATTTAAAAAATATTCATACTTGGGAAGTTGAAGACAGTTGACAGAATCAGAATTTTCCAACTCTCCATTGTTTTTCATTCTGAAAATGCTGCAATTTCTAGCAAAATACTGCCAATCCTCCCAATCTAGGCTGTTCTCCTTTTTCCTCTGAATCCTTATTGCTGTTGGTTGTGGACTAGAGAACTGAATGATAATATAAAACACCTGAAAATGAATGCTAATTGTCATTGAAGTTTTAAGTTTGACCCCATAAGTATAAATCAAACCACAGGAATTGTTATGTTCAAACATAATAGCTTACTTCTGATAATAACAATTACCAAATATTCATTAGATATCAGAAATTCCATAGCCCTACAGTAAAGGCAACACATTCTATAATTGCATATATGTCCCTCTTCTCAAGGATTTTATAAGTTAGAGTGGAAATTAATACTACATTTGATATAAAGACATGAACAAAACATTACCTTTATGAAATAATTGTTATATATTTCTTCTTACAGTTATTTACAATAAGGACTGCAGTTTTCATTAATTTGTGCTACTTAACATTGAAAAGAATTTTTCATATTTAATATGATTTTGATACAAATCTCTAGAAAATTAGGGCCTGTATATCTTTGAAATATTTTTATTTTATAGGTTATAATACACTACTTTGATGTGGTAATGGTCAATTGCCTAATTCAGCTTTCACTTTATAGCTGGTTAAATTGTGTCCCCAAATAGATGTGTTCAAGTACTAACTCCTGATATTTGTGACTGCAACCTTATTTGAAAATATGATCTTTGCAGATATAATTAAGGATCTCAAGGTGAGGTAATCCTGGACGTACAAGGAAGAGGGCCATGAAAAATGGAGGCAGAGATTGTAGTTATGCTGCCATAAACCAAGAAATGCCAGGAGCCACCAGAATCTAGAGAAGGCAAGGAAGGATTCTTCCCTACAGCCTTTAGAGGGAGCATGGCCCTGTCAACACTGAGTTCATACTTCTGATATTCAGAACTATAAGAGAATAAATTTATGATTGCAAAACTATTAAATGTGTGGTAACTTATTGAAATATGCACAGGAAACTAACACACATCCCACTGTTATGAATTACCTGATACTGTCCATTTTCCAAATCTATGGAAATAGTCACTCCTTGACTAAGCTGGGTCATGTTTGTAAACACATGTGACACCCATGAAGTACCAATATTGTTATCATTGACAAAAGAAAGAGGATGGGCTTCAGGATTCAGCCGTAACACCCTGTTTTTGGTTGTGTCTTCTGCATCATTAGGAATGCAGTACCGCTGTTCCAATCGATGGACACGAGGGTGGCTGCCAGGGCAACGGCAGTGTGATTGGATATGCAATCTGGGTAGATCTCCGGAGAAAACTTCCTGAATCTCTCTGTAGGAGTCAAGAGGAAGATGGTAAGAACCAGTAACTCAACAGTGACAGGACTTCTAAGAGGTGTTACCAATGACTATCAGTATCTTGATGTTTTGATTCACAGACATTTAGCCTTAATAATTTTCTAAACACAACATAAAATCAAAGTTATTCCTAGTCAAACATATGCAATCTCAAAACCTGTATATCAAAAACAGTACATTTTTTAAAATGAGGTATAGTTGATTTACAAAGTTTTCAATTTCTGCTGTATAGCAAAGTGATTCAGTTACATATACACTGTTTTTTATATTCTTTCCCATTTATAGTTTATAACAAGATATTGAATATAGTACCCTGTGCTGTACAGTAGGACCTTGTTATTTATCCATTCTAGATATACTAGTTTGCATCTGCTAATCCCAAACTCCCACTATATCCTCCCTTAAACCCTGTGCCCTTGGTAACCACAAGATACCACAAGTAACCACAAGTCTGTTCTCTGCGTAAAATCAGCACATTCTTAAGTGTTAATTTTGTACATCAAGAAGCATGCACAAGTCCTTGACTGATTATCAAGATATTTGTTAAAATATAATATTTTACTGTGCCTATTTTTGATTAAAAGAAAGGCAACATTAACTAAGACTGTTAAGCTGACTTATCACTATGAGTGAACAATAATGTATTGAAAATAATCAGTTATAGATAGGGTCCCCCATTCATCCATGGAAAGAATTAAGAAGTTATTTTATCTGCTGCTGTTTTAGGAGAAGGGACTGGAGCCAAAACCATTTGTCAATGGTTTCCTGTGACTCATCAGTACAGATTCTGGCACCCTAAAATGCTTCAATGGCTTCAGATCTTATGGCCACTGCCAACAGTCAAAGAAGAATGCCAATTTCAGTCAGATATATTTAATTTTTCCATTAAGGGCAATATACTGATATAGAGCAAAACCAGGCATTCTATTTATAGGCATTCTCCCACATAATGCCTTTCCAGACATTTCAGATAGGCCAACACCAGCAAGCCAGGTCTAAGTAGAGAGCAACCGAGGTCTTAAGTTAAGAGATCAGATTTCTCTCAGACCCCACTAAGGGAAAATGGAGGAGGCGGGCACCTTTTTCACTCACTTAAAACACAGAATGGCACACCTTCTTCTTTAAATCTCATTCATATTTTTCACTTGACATCATGTGTTGCATAGGGCCAACAGTGACCATCCAGTGAAATGTTTATCTGAAGAAAATCTTTATTAGCAATGCTGCTCTTCAGAATTTTAGACAAAAGGGATCTAAATGATTGTGAGACTAGTGGCCATAAATCTCCCCAAGAATGTGTTTCAGTGTTACAGCATCCTGTATTCAGGCATCTCTGGATCATATAGACTAACTAAAAGAATGTGTATATTGTTAATGGACATAAGAACATTGCTTCATCTCAAGAGCAATGCTTCTCAAATTTACAAGAACTAGTTCTGTCATTGGAAATTCACCATACTAATCTACATTTCCCTTGAAGAAAAATGAATAAACATTCTTCTTTAGCAAATGAATAAGAGCAACGTACTCATACAATGATGTAATATTATATCATCAAATCATAACTCGGGAAACAAACTTCAGAGGATATGTCAGGCTGAATTTGAACTTTCTGAGGAGAATGGAAATGTGCATGCTTTAAAAAAACACCTAAGAAAGATTTCCTACCTATTCTCAAGATGAAGAAATACTTCAATAAATATAGTCCAAGTCCACACAATTATTTGTTCACTGGAAATAAAAATATATAACAATACTTCAAATTACTTACTCTTCTTGTCTCCAAGTCTAGTAGTCCAGTCTCTTGAGATTTTTCTATACATCAATATAAGTACTCATTTCCTTTATTCTACATTCTCTAGTACTTACAAATTCAGCAAAGAAATTTTAAAAGGCAGATATAGCAGTTTCTTAAGTATCAGAAACAACTTCAAACAGAACATTTAAACAAATGTATAAGGGGCTTCCATGATAGCTCAGTTGGTAAAGAATCCACCTGCAATGCAGGAGACCCTGGGTCAATTCCTGGGTCGGGAAGATCCCTTGGAGAAGGGATAGGATACCCACTCCGGAATCTGCTTGCAATGCGGGAGATCTGGGTTCAGTCCCTGGGTTGGGAAGATCCCCTGGAGAAGCGAAAGGCTACCCACTCCATTATTCCAGCCTGGAGAATTCCATGGACTATAGAGTCCATGGGGTCACAAAGAGTCAGACATGACTGAGCAACTTTCACTTCACTTTTATCCCAAATTACAGGTTTCTCTCATGGTTTAGTGGTAAAGAACTGGCATGCGAGTTCAACCCCTGGGTCAGGAAGATCCCCTGGAGAAGGAAATGGCAACCCACTTCAGTATTCTTGCCTGGGAAATTCCATGGACAGGGGCTCTTAGTGGGCTACAGTCCATGGGGTCTCAAGAGATTCAGACATGACTTAGCAACAAAACAACAACAACATCCTAAATTATATACTACCACTTGTTTAAAAGTCTAGTTTTCTTAGAAGAAATCATTTGTACAGAATTTGATCAACTTTATGAGTTATCCACAGAGTAGTACTAGTGAATAAAAACCATAGACTAAGCCAAAGCAAACACTGTAAACATTAATTAGATGATGGTCACCAATGGAAAATGCTCAAATATTCATAATATTCTTACTTAAATGAATTTATCCTTACATTTCAGGTGTAAAATTTTCAATCGGCTTACCTGTTTGTAAGCGCCACTTGGTATAATCGAAAATCTTGCATTCTTCCAACAAACTGCTCTGAACCTGTAAAATATAAAATATATATATGCGTGTGTGTGTGTGTGTGTATGTGTATATATATATGAAATCTCCGTTTTCCAAGCAATGTCTGACAAATGTTTAAGTGCAATTCTTTTAAAGCTATGAAACTTTTTTATTCATATTAGTTTCAGTTGTACAGCATTATAATTCAACATCTGTATATAGTACAAAGTGGTCACCACAAATCTAGTTATCACCCATCACTATACAAGTTGACAACCTTCATCGGTTTTGACCCCCTCTCAACCACATTCCCCTACCGTTACCAATAAACTGTATTGATGAGGTTTTTTTTTTTTTTGGCACCATCCTGTGTTCTCAATTCTGTCCCATTGATCTGTATGTCTGTTTTTGTGCCAACACCATACAATGTTGATTAATATAGCTTTGTAGTAGAGTTTGAAATCAGGGAAGATGGTTCTTCCAGCTTTGTTCTTCTTGCTCAAGATCATTTTGATAATTCATGATCTTTTGTGGTTTGCTACAACTTTTAGAATTATTTGTTCTAGTTCTATGAAATATGCCCTTGGAATTTTGAGAGGAGTTGCATTGAATTTATAGATTGTTTTGGATAAGATGGAGCAGTCTCTCAGAGCTATAGAGGTGCTGTCTCCTGGGCTGCAGTCCTCATTTTGGGGGCTTCCCCAGTGGCATATATGGTTAAGAATCTACCTTTAATGAGAAGACCTGGATTTGATCCCTGGGTCAGGAAGATACCCTGGAGAAGGAAACAGCAACCCACTCCAGTATTCTTGCCTGGGAAATCCCATGGACAGAAGAGTCTTGTGGGCTACAGTCTATGGTATCTCAAAGAGTTGGACACCACTGAGAGACTAACTCTTTGGATAAGATGGACATTTCAAGAATATTACTATTCCAATATATGAATAAGAAATAAATTTCCACTAATTTGTGTCTTCAGTTTCATTCATGAGTGCCCTATAGTTTTCAATATACAGGTCTTTTACCTCCTTGGTTAAATTTATTCCTATTTTGCTGGTGGTTTAGTCACTAAGTCATGTCTGACTCTTTGCGAGTCCATGAACTGTAGCCTGCCAGTCTCCTCTGTCCATGGGATTTTTCAGGCAAGAATACTGGAATGAGTTGCCATTTCCTTCTCCAGGGTATCTTACCAACCCAGGGATCAAACCCAGGTCTCATGCATTGCAGGCAGATTCTTTACCAATTTGATGCAATTGTAAAGGTAGTTGTCTTCTTAATTTCTCATTCTCATAGCTCATTATTTGTGTATATAAACACAACAATTTTTGTATATTGATTTTATATACTGCAACTTGCCTTATTTATTAGTTCTAACAGCTTTGAGGGGGGCAGTCTTTAGGTTTTCCATAACATATTATCTGCAAATAGTGATAAGTTTTCCCTGCATGCTACAGTCCATGGGGTCACACAGCGTTGGGCATGACTTAGTGATTGAACAACAATAACATGTTATCTGCAAACAACAACAGTTTTTCTTTTCTTTATTCCCAATTTAGATTCCTTTTATTTCTTGTGTGCTGTGCTTAGTCATTCGATCGTGTCCAACTCTTTGAGGCCCCATGGACTATAGCCCATCAGGCTCCTCTGTCCATGGGAATTCTCCAGGCAAGAATACTACAGTGGGTTGCCATGCCCTCCACCAGAGGATCTTCCCAACCCAGGGATCAAACCCAGGTCTCCTGCATTGAAGGCAGATTCTTTACCATCTGGGCCACCAGGGAAGCCCAAAAATACTGGAGTGGGTAGCCTATCCCTTCTCCAGAGGATCTTCCTGACCCAGGAATCAAACCAGGGTCTCCTGCACTGCAGGTGGATTTTTTATCAGCTGAGCTACCAGGGATTTCTTGCTATTTGCTGTGGATAGGAATTTCAAACAATGTTGACTAGAAGTAGTGAGAGGGCATCCTTGTCTATTCCTGATCTTGTAGGAAAAGCCTTCATATTTCCACCATTGTTGGCTGTGAGTTTTTCATACATGGCCATTTTATGCTGAGATATAGTCCCTTTATAAACACTTTGCTGAGAGTCTTTGTCATAAATTAATGTTGAATTTTGTAAAATGCTTTTTATACATGTATTGAAATGATCATATGACTTTTATCCTTCATTTTGCTGATGTGACTTATCACCTCGATTGATTTGTGGGTACTGAACCATCCTTACATCCTTGGAATAAATCCCACTTGATCACAGTACATGAGCCTTTCAATGTCTTGTTGGATTCAGTTTGCTAATATCTTGTTCAGAACTTTTGTATCTATGGTCATCAAAGAAGAGTTTGAGAAGACCAGATATTTAATCTTCTTTGAATACTTCCTAGAATTCACCAGTGAGGTCATTTGGTCCTGGGCTTATAAGTTGAGAGACTTTTTTTAAACTATTTTAATGTCCTTACTAGTAATTTGGTCAATAGGTGGAAGTGCTTTATCTCATAGCCCTTTCAAATTCTTATAGACCAGTATGTGTGCTAAGTCACTTCAGTCACGTCTGACTCTTTGTGACCCCATGACCATAACCCGCCAGGCTGCTCTGTCCATGGGGTTTTACTGGCAACAATACTGGAGTGGGTTGTCATGCCCTCATCATTGACCAGTATATATTTTACTAATTACAAATGAAAACAGTAATGATCATAGTTATGTCTATGAACATTATAGGCCTGAAGTCAGAGTCATTATTTTGGCGAGCCTATTTACTGACACAACTTATAATCTCTATCCAGATATCTTCCCCAAATCAAATTTCTCTGTAGTTTATAAACCTATAAATCTATCATTTCATCAGCCCTACATGTGATTATCATTTGTTTCCCATGTGATTTTCAGAGCAATCACATTACCGAGAAGAAGACTCCCCATTTTTCCATTCCACTTGCTCAATCACCAAGCTTCAGGGCATCAGTTTAGGTACTCTCCAAATTAAGATTAATGCCTCATTTAGAAAACCTTCAGTTAGTGAGGATAGAGTGTAAACCTCCTACTTATGAGTTCCACGTTACTCACATTTATCTGAATTACTCACATGTCTCAAAATTCCATCACCACGTGAGTATTCTTATAAAACAAGTCAAGTTCAGAGTCCAATCTGCTTTGAACTAGGTAACTTTTCAAGATATGGATAGATATCAACTTTAAACCACACATAATTTTATCAGTTCATCAAATATTTATTTATAATGTATTAACGGATAAGCCCATGGAGAGTAGGAACAGAAAAATGTAAGAAAGCTTAAGTTTGTTTGTTTGTTTTAATAATACGAAAAACAATGAAAATGGCAAAAGTCTAGCTAGAGTTTAAATCATGGGAACTGTTTTTTAAATAAATTTAGAGCAATGGCCAATCACCAAATAACTATTTCCTCAAATGTGTTTTTTTTAACAATTCTATTTTTTAATTTTATCTTAATAATAGAGTTTTTTAAAATGTTTGATCAACCTTTGCTGCAGTTCCTTGGTGGTGCCTCAGAGGAACCTGGGACAGAGTGAGGTTATGCCAGATGAATAAAAGATGCCAAGTAGAATTAGCACACCAAATAGTTTCGATGCTGATCTCAGAAGCAGGGGGAGATGAATGAGCAAAGAAGGATGAGACTCAGGGGCATAAAAAGGATATGTGTTTGTATGTTAGTTTGTGCTAGTGTATATATATTTCATATTTCTTCTTATAATTATATTAAAGGCTATAGTTAAGAAAATAACATTTCACATACGAATATTTCTTCATGAATCTAAAGGTTTTCGACTGATATACAGGAAGTAGGCTAATTGAAATAATTACAGTATTCACTTCAGTGTTGGCTAGGGACACAAAAGAGATGAACACTGATTCTGCTATTGGCAGCACTTACTAATGAAGCAGCAAGAAGTTTCCCATCATCCTCAAGGCATGCTATGCCATCAAGAAATACCTCCCCAAATTAAAAAGCTATTGTTACAGGTTGAATGGTACCCTTTCCAAAATGCATATTGAAGTCATCCCCCAGTACCTATGAACATGCCTTTATATGGAAATAGAGTCTTTGCAGATATAATCAAGTTAAGGTGATATCATTAGGGTGGGCCCTAACCTGACTAGTGTCCTCGTAAGAACAGGAAAGTGCCTGGTAGAAACACATTCACACAATGAGAAGCCCATGTGACAACAAAGGTGGGTTTTGGAGTGATGTAACTATATAAGTCACAGAATACCATGGATTGGTGGCCACCACCAGAAGTTAATTAAAGGCAAAGGATTCTCCACTAGAGGTTTCAAAGAGAAATGGACCTAGTAACACCTTGATTTTGGACGTATACCCTCCAGAACTGTGAGACAATAAAGTTCTATTGCTATAAGCCACCCAGTTTGTGGTATTTTGTTATGGAGGCCTAGGCAATGAATTTAGTCAACATTTTGTACATTTAACATAATGAGTTATCAAAGAGAAAAAATATGTTTTGAGATATATTCCATATTATCTAATTTGTTTTTTCAGTGTATTAAAAAAAAGTCTAAAACATTGTATATAGAACTGCTAGGGAATGTTTTATTTCAAAGTACCCAGAAAATACAGATCATAACAAATAAGGGATAATCACTTGTGATTTTTGAAAGACCTCATATCACTGAAAACAAAATTGATGATCATTGTGATTTTCTTAAAGCTTCAATCATGGATTTAAATTATCAATGTGTTTTCATTCTTTCTTCATTCATTCCTTCAACAAATATTTATTGGGAGCCTTTCACATGCTAGGAATTTTCATGGGTTTTGGGGATACAGTAGTTAATAAAACAGGAACAAAAAGCCAAAAAAAACAACTGTGGAGCTTATATTCCAACAGTTATATGAACATAATAAATGAGCAATTTATATACTATATTAAAATATGATAAATGCTATGAAAATGGGTAAAATTAGAGCTACATAGAGAGCATAGCTGGAATTTAATTTGGATGGTATGTTCAAGAGAGGTCTCATTGATAACAGAAAGAGAATACATCTTGGGGCAATATTCCAGACAGAAGTCAATGAATGCACAGACCCCTGAACCACTATGATTGGCATACTAGAGGAACTGCAAGAAGCCAGTACTCTGAAGCAGAGTAAGAGAGGGGAGGCTCTTGGAAAATTAAGTCAGACAAGTCAGCCAGACTAGTAACTGACTGCTGTGGTGGTCGGCAGGAGGACGGGGTAATTGGGTTCCAAGTGTGAAAAGTCACGGAGCCTATTGTTAGTACTTTGGTTTTTATTCTGTGTAAAATAGGAAGTTACTGGAGAGCATAGAGTAGAGAAGTGACATGAATTCAGGTTTATTCCAAAATGTTAAAAACAGAATATAGGAAGACAAGGGTAGAAGCTGTGAGATCAGTTAGGCTATTACAGTCATCCAAGTGAAAGTCAATAGAAGTCAGACTAGGGTATAGAAGTGAAGGTGTACACCTCAATACTGCTGCTGCTTCTGCTAAGTCGCTTTAGTTGTGTCTGACTCTGTGCGACTCCATAGACGGCAGCCCACCAGGCTCCCCCGTCCCTGGGATTCTCCAGGTAAGAACACTGGAGTGGGTTGCCACTTCCTTCTCCAATGCACGAAAGTAAAAAGTGAAAGTGAAGTCGCTCAGTCGTGTCCGACTCTTAGCGACCCCATGGATTGCAGCCTACCAGGCTCCTCCGTCCATGGGATTTTCCAGGCAACAGCACTGGAGTGGGTTGCCGTTTCCTTCTCTTACTTCAATACTAATAAATCTGAATTCATTTCCTATATTTTAGCAATAGTAAAAGGGACACTTTGCTGCAGAGGGATTGTGAAATCTATTTTATCACCTGTAAAATGAAGGGACTAGGTTTTACGACCTTTAAAAACAATTTTAGTTTTCAAATTTGGAATCTGAACATAGAACAATCACATCTTCTATCACAGAATTCATATTTGAAGGGAATTTTTGAAGTTAAAAAAGTTCACTAAAGACCTCGAGTTAATGTGAATCATCCACTCCAAACAGGAGAATTATGATTTAATTTTGGGGGAGAATATCATAAAATCAAGGACACAATCATAAGAGTGAATTTTACTAATTCCTTTGGCAGTTGCCAGCTTTACAGCAACAGATATTCATTGGAGTAAACAATAAAATGATTTTTCTTTGAAAAATATTCATATGGCAAATATCAGTTAAATTACATAAATTGATCAAGTAAACAGATATGAATCATAACAGAAAGACCTCATAGTTGTATATTTAGAAAATATGTAATTACTGGAAAGAAGCAGTACATCCACATTATGACTGGTGGCATAGCAAAATTACTTCAATAGAAAAACTGAGTAAATAATCTAGTATATATATATGTAGATAAAAAGAGTAGTTTTGTAATAAGGCTAAATTTTTAAAAAGTCACACCAACTGGAAAGGACGAAATAAAATTGCCTCTATTCATGGGTAATATAATTGTCTCTTAGGAAAGCCCAGTAAATTTATACAAAAGCTACTAGAAGTAATAAGTGAATTTAGCAAGAAGTTGAATGTATAAAAATCAATTCAATTTCTATACATTAGTGATGAACTACTGGAAAGAAGTTTTTAAAGTAACATTTATGTTAGTCCCAAAACATGAATACTAGTTATAAATCTAACAAAGTTATGTCTGCTGATGAAAGTGCAAGACAATGATGACAGAAATTACACAGTATGATCAGGAATGGCAAAGTAAGAACAACTGAAGTTTCTGCCATAAAAGCAATGATAACACTAGCAAAGAATGTCAAATCAACTTTTCTAAAATGATGGAAATTGACCAAAGATTTGCAAAAATCCAGGGTGTGTGTGTGTGTCTATGTTTGAATTGGTGAATCACAATAAGAATAGCACATTTTGTGGCATTTTAACTTTCTCAATTGCTGTCCTCCTCTCAATTACTCAATGGTTGATCTTGATATTGGATATTCTATGATCACAGCGAAAAACAGCAGCCTAGCATCCACTGGAGGAATGAGAGGGGCGTAGGCGCTCCTTGAAAGCCTTAACCTCAGAAAACTGTCATTATTTAGTCTGATAGTGGTCCTATAAAAACCCCACATTATGGCTTGAAATTACTCAGAACTTGATCATTTCTTCTTATACTGTTCATGGGATTCTCAAGGCAAGAATACTAAAATCGTTCGCCATTCCCTTCGCCAGTGGACCACGTTTTGTCAGAACTCTCCACCATGACCCGTCCGTCTTTGGTGGCCCTACACAGCATGGCTCATAGTTTCACTGAGCTAGACAAGGCTGAGGTGCATGTGATCAGTTTGGTTAGTTTTCTGTGATTGTGGTTTTCAGTCTGTCTGCCCTCTGATGGAGAAGGATAAGAGGCTTTTAGAAGCTTCCTGATGGGAGAGACTGACTGAGGGGGAAACTGGGTCTTGTTCTGATGGGCGGGGCCATGTCCAGTACATTTTTAACCCAATTTTCTGTTGATGGGCAGGGCTGTGTTCCCTCTCTGTTGCTTGACCTGAGGCCAAACTATGCTGGAGGTAATGAAGATACTGGCAGCCTCCTTCTAAAGTCCCATGCACACACTGCTGCACTCAGGGTCCCCAACCCTGCAGCAGGCAACTGCCAAGCCACGCCTCCACCAGAGACTCCTGGACACTCATGGGCATGTCTGAGTCAGTCTCTTGTTGGGTCACTGCTCCTTTCTCCTGGGTCCTGGTGCACACAAGGTTTTGTTTGTGCCCTCCAACAGTCTGTTTCCCCAGTCCTGTGTAAGTTCTGGCAGTTCTATGGTGGGGTTAATGGCAACCTCCTCCAAGAGGGCTTATGCCATACCCAGGTCTGCTGCACTTAGAGACCCTGCCCCTGTGGCAGGCCACTGCTGACCCATACCTCCACAGGAAACACTCAGACACACTTCTGGCTGATATACCCATTTGAATGCAGAGTTCAAAAGAATAGCCAAGACAGATAAGAAAGCCTTCCTCAGCAATCAATGAAAAGAAATAGAGGAAAACAGCAGAATAGGAAAGACTAGAGATCTCTTCAAGAAAATTAGAGATACCAAAGGAACATTTCATGCAAAGGTGGGCACAATAAAGGACAGAAATGGTATGGACCTAACAGAAGCAGAAGATATTAAGAAGAGGTGACAAGACACCAATACAGTATACTAATGCATATATATGGAATTTGAAAGATGGTAACGATAACCCTATATGCGAGACAGAATAAGAGACACAGATGCATAGAACAGTCTTATGGACTCTGAGGGAGAAGGTGAGGGTGGAACGTTCTGGGAGAATAGCATTGAAACATGTATATTATCATATGTGAAACAGAACACCATTCCATGTTCGATGCATGAGACAAATGCTCAGGGCTGGGGCAATGGGATGACCCAGAGGGATGGGATGGGGAGGGAGGTGGGAGGGGGGTCCAGGAAGGGGAACACATGTAAACCCATGGCTGATTCATGTCAATGAATGGCAAAAACTACTACAATATTGTAAAGTAATTAGCCCCCAACTAAAATAAATAAATTTATTTAAAAAAAATAAA
Source organism: Giraffa tippelskirchi (assembly GCF_054371585.1). NCBI lineage: Eukaryota > Metazoa > Chordata > Mammalia > Artiodactyla > Giraffidae > Giraffa > Giraffa tippelskirchi. The sequence continues at coordinate 58,739,787 of NC_137279.1, read as the reverse complement.
AATAAAAATAAATTAAAAAAAATAAAGTGGAAAGAGGCATCAAAAAAAAAGAAGAAGTGGCAAGAATACAGAAGAACTATACTAAAAAGATCTTCATGAACCAGATAACCACAATGGTGTGATCACTCACCTAGAGCCAGACATCCTGGAATGCAAAGTCAAGTGGGCCTTAGGAAATATCACTATGAAAAAAGCTAGTGGAGGTGATGGAATTCCAGTTGAGCTATTTCACCTCCTAAAAGATGATGCCGTGAAAGTTCTTCACTCAATATGCCAGCAAATCTGGAAAACTCAGCAGTGGCCACCGGACTGCAAAAGTCAGTTTTCATTCCAATTACAAAGAAGGGCAATGCCAAAGAATGCTCAAACTACCACACAATTACACTCATCTCACACACTAGCAAAATAATGCTCAAAATTCTCCAAGCCAGGCTTCAATAGTACATGAACCATGAACTTCCAGATGTTCAAGCTAGATTTTGAAATGGCAGAGGAACCAGAGATCAAATTGCCAACTTTCACTGGATCATTGAAAAAGCAAGAAAGTTCCAGAAAAACATCTATTTCTGCTTTATTGACTATGCCAAAGCCTTTGACTGTGTGGATCACAATAAACTGTGGAAAATTCTTCAAGAGATGGGAATACCAGACCACCTGACCTGGCTCCTGATAAATCTGTATGCAGGTCAAGAAGCAACAGTTAGAACTGGACATGGCACAAGAGACTGATTCCAAATGGGAAAGGAGTACATCAAGGCTGTATATTGTCACCCTGCTTATTTAACTTATATGCAGAGTACATCATGTGAAATGCTGGGCTGGATGAAGTACAAGCTGGAATCAAGATTGCTAGGAGAAGCAACAATAACCTCAGATACACACATGACACCACCCTTATGGCAGAAAGCGAAGAACTAAAGAGCCTCTTAACGAAAATGAAAGAAGAGAGTGAAAAAGTTGACTTAAAGCTCAACATTCAGAGAACTAAGATCACGGCATCCAGTCCCATCACTTTATGGCAAATAGATGGGGAAACAATGGAAACAGTGACAGACTATTTTGGGGGGCTCCAAAATCACTGCAGATGGTGACTGCAGCCATGAAATTAAAAGATGCTTGCTCCTTGGAAGAAAATCTATGACCAACCTAGAAAGCATATTAAAAAGCAGAGACATCACTTTGCCAACAAAGGTCTATTTAGTCAAAGCCATGGTTTTTCAATAGTCATGTATAGATGTGAGAGTTGGACTATAAAGAAAGCTGAGCACCAAAGAATTGATGCTTTGAACTGTGGTGTCGGTGAAGACTCCTGAGAGTTCCTTGGACAGCACGGAGATCCAACCAGTCAATCTAACAGGAAATCAGTCCTAATATTCATTGAAAGAACTGATGCTGAACCTGAAACTCTAATACTTTCTCCACCTGATGCAAAGAATCAACTCCTTGGAAAAGACCCTGATGCTGGGAAAGCTTGAAGACAGGAGGAGAAGGGAATGACAGAGGATGAGATGGTTAGATGGCATCACCAATGCGATAGACATGAGTTTGAGCAGGCTCCAGGTGTTGGTGATGGACAGGGAAGCCTAGCATGCTGCAGTCCATGGAGTCACAGAGAGTCAGACATGATTGAGCAACTGAACTGAAGTGGTCATTTCTCTGGGATGTTTGTTGAAAATAATCAGTGGCAACTGCTTAACATTATAGTTGTCATAATTATAACATTATTGTTATTAACAATAACAGCTGGGGAAAACATCAAACCAACAAACGAGATAAAAGCTGAGAAATGACACATCCATAGGGGGCTTTGCAAATATTTCCTGGGAATCTAGAAAGTCATGCCCATACAAATGGCTATGTATATGTCCAGGAACATGTGCATCCCCAGCAGACACTTGAGAAGAACCTAAACTCTCACCTCTCTTTGACATGGTGATTCTACACAAGCAGCAAACGGTGACTAAAGAAGAGTGCTAATTTGTCTGATTGAATGTTAAAGGTATACTGCAACAGACTAATAGAGCCCTCAAAAGAGACTAAAAGATTACTGGCTCTAAGAATTTACAAAAACCTGTTCCATTATTGGCTCGTATGGTAAGGAATCTGCCTGCAGTGCAGGATACATGGGTTTGATCCCTGGGTCAGGAAGATCCCCTGGAGAAAGGAATGGCAATGCACTCCAGTATTCTTGCCTGGAGAATCCCATAGACAGAGGAGCCTCGTGGGCTACAGTCCATGGGATCACAAACAGTCAGACATGACTGAATGACTAATACACTAGAGTGCACACTCACACATGCTAACTGAACAGGCTCAATGATCATAAATGACAAAAATATGTATTTTATATAATTTGTTTAGGAAAGTCACTAAACAAGCAAACAGCAGCAACAACAAATCCTGGGGAAGGAAAGCCTCTGATTTTTGTATCTGCTACATTACCCTATCTAAAATGCCCAGTTTTCAACAAAAAATATGACACATGCAAAGGAACAAGAAAGGGTAGCTGATAAACAGTTGAGGGGAAGTGGTCATAGAAACTGAGCCAATTAAAAGCCCATACATTAAACTTTGTAGACAAAGACTTTAAATCAACTATTTAAACATGTTCAAAAAACTGAAGGAAACCATATCTAGAGAACCAAAGTATCAGAATGATGTCTGAGCAAATAGAAAAGATGATTATAAGAGACAGAAATTATCAAAAAAGAAAAATTCACTAAAGGGACTCAATAGCAGATACAAATGGGCAGAAAAAACAATCAGTGAACTTAAAAATAGGTCAACTGAGATTAGTCTGAGGAATAGAAAGAAAAAAATATACAAAAATTAACCAGAACTTCAGGGACTTGTGGGATCCCCATCAAGTATACAAACATAGCCATAATACTAGACCCACGAGAAGAGAGAATGAAAGGAGCAAGAAAAATATTTAAAGAAATAATCACTAAACCTCCTCAGAGTTGATGAAAAACATTAATGTAAACATCTAAGAAACTCAATTAATTTCAAGAAGGATAAATTCAGAAAACTGTACACAATATTTCATAATCAAACTGCTGAAATACAAACAGAAAATTATGAAAGCACCAAAAGAGAAATGATCAATCTATACAATGTATCTTCAATAAGATTAGCAAGATTTCTCATCAGAAACCATACAGGCCAGATGATAGTGAGTTGACATATTTAAAGCACTAAAGAAAAAAGAAAAGAATATCAACCAAAAATTCTCTTTACAGTAAAACTATTCATAAAAAATGCAGGACAAATGAAGAAATTCCAGAGTAAACAAAACCTGAGACTATGATTTATAGACCTAATTTATGACTTCAGACCTAATTTATAAGAAGTACTAAAGGATGTCTTCAGACTGAAATGAAAGGACACTGGACAGTAATTCTAATCCATGCAGAGAAATAAAGAACACTTTTAAAAGTAATTAATAAACATAAATATTATTTAAATATTTTGTTTATAATTCTTTTTCCTAATTAAAAAGAGAAATGCATAAAACAGTAATTATAAATCTGTATTGATTAACAACATAATTTGAATGACAATAACAAGGGGAATAAAAACAAACAAAAAATAAGCACAAAGTTTGAGTATACTATTGAAATTAAGTTGGTATTAATTCAAGCTAGGTTATTATAAGTTTAGATGCAACTGTGATAACCTGGGAAACTACTAATAAAATAACAAATATAGTAAAAAGAATAATAAGAGATTAAAACATCTATTTAACACAAAAGAATACATGAACAAAAGAGGCATAAGCCACAGAAAACAAAGAGCAAAGTGATATTACAAAGGTAGCTACCTTATCATAATTGCATTAAATGTAAATAGTTTAAACACTATAAAAAATAGATTTGCAGAATGGAAAACCAAAACACAAATATAACTCAACTATATGCTTTCTACAATGGAAAAGCTTAAGGAAACAAATACTTTGAAAGTTAAAAAATAGAAAAAGACACATATCACATAAACTATAACCAAACATATTCCCAATAATAAATAGGTCAAAGAGGAAATCACAAGAAAACCAGAAAATTCTTGAGACAAATAAAAATGAACATATAACGTATCACTCTATGAGTTTCAGGTAAAACAATGCTTAAAGTGAAATATATAACTATAATCACTTATATTAATAAAGAAAATTTTCCAATCGATAACCTAATTTTCTACCTTAAAAAACTAGAAAAAAAGAGGAAACTCAATCCAAAGCAAACTGAAAGAAGTCAGTTATTAAGATTAAACACAAATGAAATATAGAATTTAAAACAATCAGGAAAAACAGCAAGATCAAAAATTGTTTTTTTTTTAAATGAACAGCATCTTTGACATGTCGTCAGCTACACACACAAAGAAAAGAGGAGACAAGACTCAAATTAGTAATATCAGGAATGAGAGAGAGGACATTGCAACTGACCTTACAGACAAGAAAAGATGACAAGGGAATCCCTGAAAAGTGTATGCCAAAAGTAGGTAATCCAGATCAAATGGACCAACTTCTAGAAAGACACAAACTACTGAAACTGACTCAAGAAATAGATATCATCACCAACAAACTACCAGAGCTCATCAGTGAATTCAATAATGTTGCAGGTTATAAAATTAATATACAGAAATCTGTTGCAGTTCAATACACTAACAATTTTAAAATGACAAAACTAATGCATATATATGGAATTTGAAAGATGGTAACGATAACCCTATATGTAAGACAGAATAAGAGACACAGATGCATAGAACAATCTTATTGACTCTGAGGGAGAAGGTGAGGGTGGGGCGTTCTGGGAGAATAGCATTGAAACATGTATATTATCATATGTGAAACAGAACATCATTCCATGTTCGATGCATGAGACAAATGCTCAGGGCCGGGGCAATGGGATGACCCAGAGGGATGGGATGGGGAGGGAGGTGGGTGGGGGGTCCAGGAGGGGGGACACATGTAAACCCATGGCTGATTCATGTCAATGTATGGCAAAAACTACTACAATATTGTAAAGTAATTAGCCCCCAACTAAAATAAATAAATTTATAAAATAAATAAATAAATAAATAAAAAATAAAAATAAAATGACAAAACTACCCAAACAATCTACAGATTCAATGCAATACCAATGATTTTTTTTTCATAGAAACAAAATAATTCTAAAATTTGCAAGGAAACACAAAAGACTCTAAATAGCTAAAACATTATTGAGAAAGACCCAGAGGTCTCATACTCCCTGATTTCAAACCATACTATAAAACTACAGTAATCAAAACAGTATAATACTGGCACAAAAACAGACATAGATCAGTGGATTAGAATAAAGAACTTAGTGAATACAGGCAATTACTCTCTGAAAAAGGAGGGAAGGGCATATAATGGGGAAAAGCCTCTTTAACAAACGGTGTTGGGAAAAGTGGACAACTACATGCAAAAGAATCAATCTGGACTACTATCACATTATGCACAATAATAAATTCAAAATTGATTAAAAATTTAAATGTAAGACCTGAAACCATATAACATCTAGAAGAAAGCATATGTATATCAGGTATGTTCTCTTTGACATTGGTCTTCATAATTTTTTTTTTTGATATGCATCCTTGGGTAGAGAAAACAAAGCAAAAATAAGCAAACAAGACTACATCAAACTAAAAAGCTTTTGCACAGAGAAGGAAACAATCATTAAAAGGAAAATGCCAAAACAACAAAATTATGTAAAGCAATTATCCATCAATATAAAAATAAGTTAAAAAGGAAAATGCCACCTAGTGAATGAGAGAACATATCTGCAAATGATACATGTAAGTGATTAATATCAAAAATAAATGACTCATACAATTCCACAGACGAACAAATAATCCGGTTGAAAAATGGTCTAAGTAGACATTTTTACAAGGAAGATACACAAATGGCCAACAGCCAGCTGAAAGATGCTCAACATCACCAGAGAAATGCAAGTCAAAACCACAGTAAGATATCACATCATATTTGTCAAAGTAGCTATTATCAAAAAGACAACAAATAACAAATGTTGGCAAAGAGAAAAGGAAAACCCTCACTGATGGGAATGTAAATTGGTACAGTCACTATGGTAGAGTATGGTTATCACCAAAAAATTTAAAAATAGAACTACTGTATGATCTAGCAGTATCACTTCTTAGTATTTATCCTAAGAAGTATAAACACTAATTACAATAGATATATGCACCTCTATTTTCATTGTAGCATTATTTATAATAGCCAAATATGGAAGCAACCAAATTGTGTATCAATAGATGAACAGATAAAGAAGATGAGGTATATATACACACGTACACAAACAGAATATGGAGTATTACTCAGCCATAAACAATAAAATCCTGTCATTTGCAAAAACAAGGAGGAACTCAGAGGATATGAAATAAATCAGAAAGAGAATGGCAAGTAGTGCATGATTTTACTTAAATTTGAAATCTAAAAAACAAATGAACAAATATAATAAAACATAAATAGACTTATAGATGCAGAAAAAGGGGTTTGCCAGATGGGAGGGGGAAGGAGGAGAGAATAAATAGGTGAGGGAGATTAAGAGGTACAAACTTTCAGTTGCAAAGTAAACGAGTCACAGGTATGAAATGTATAGTGTGGGAAATATAGTGAATAACTGCATAATATCTTTGCATGGTGATATATGGTAACCATATTTATTGTCATGATCATTTAAAATACAAAATTTTTGAATCACTGAGTAACAGGAACTAACATAGTGTTATATGTCTATGATATTTTAAAAACAAATAAATTTATAGAAAAGAGATCAAATTTGTGGTTAACAGAGAGGGTATAGGGTAGAGAGGAAGGGGAAGTAGATGCAGACAATCAAAATGTATGAACCTCCAGCTATAAGCAACAGTGATATAATATACAACATGATGAATTTAATTAACACTGCTGCATATCATACACGGAAGTTGTTAAGAGAGTAAATCTCAAAAGCTATCATAAGAAAACATTTTTTTCTATTTCTTAAGTTTTATACCTATATAAGTTGATGGGTGTTCACCAAAACTATTGCAAAAATCACTTCATGATGTATGTAAATGAGATTATTGTGCTGTATATCTATTACATCTCAGTAAAACTGGAAGAAACAAAATCAAATATAACAGTGAATGAAAAAAGAAGAAACAGATATTCTCAATATAGCTATAATAAAAAAGGAGATTTATTTAGTTTAAAAAAGTTATTTTCCACAAAGAAAATCCAGGATCCATGTCTGCACTAAATTCTTATAAACATTTAAGAGGGTCCAGTGGCTGAGGTGCCACACTCCCGATGCAAAGGGTCCTGGTTCCATCCCTGGTCAGGGAACTAGATCCCTGATCCTGCAACTGAAAGATTCCCCAAGCTACAACTAAGCCCCAGTGCAGTCAAATAAATAAAATAAAGAGGAAAAATGTCAACCCTTCACATGCTCTTCCAAAAAATATAAAAGGTAAAAATACTTCACATTGAGATTTGACAGAAAACAACAAAATTCTGTAAAGCAGTTATCCTTCTACAAAAAATAAATTAATTAAAAAAAAAACACTTGCTAAATAATTCTATGAAGTTATCTTACTCTGATACCAAAACCAATAAAGACTGTACAAGTAAAGAAAGTTACAGATCAATGTCTTGCGAATATATATGTATCTTCAAAAAAATACTAGTAAACCAAATTCAACATCATAAATACAGGATTATACACCACAAGCAACTGGGATTTATCCTGAAGATTCAAGGTTCATTCTACATGTGAAAACTAAATAATGCACAATCTGATAGAATAAAGGATGAAACACAAACAATCATCTCCTTAGATGCAGAAAAAGGCCTTTGTCAAATGCTAACACTTTCATTATAAAAACACTCAGTAAACACTGAAAGAGTGAGAAATTCTTCACATATGAAAGGGAATTTAGAAAAATCCATAGCTAACATCACATTCGAAGGTACAAGACTACTTTTCTGCCATGTCCAATATCCACATTTGCCACTTGCAGTAAATATTGTTCTGTAGGTAATTAACCAGGGCAATTAAGCAGGGAAAAGAAAGTGTTTCCAGATTATAAAGGAAGAAGTAAAACAAATGTGTACCAGGGGAAACATATGTTAACTATGAAATTTCATAAATTATAAGAAGAAAATTCTCAACATAAAAACAAATAAATAACATATGCCTTTACTCATAAAATGGAATATTAATAAAGCATGTAAAATGAATGAATCAGACTTCAAAGTTAAAAATACTCAAAAACAAATTTTATGGAAGGCCCAAGGTGAAGCAACTTTTATAAATTTTAACATGAAGATGTTTTATATACATGTAAGGAAATGGCAGCCCACTCCAGTACTCTTGCCTGGAAAATCCTATGGACAGAGGAGCCTGGTAGGCTGCAGTCCATGGGGTCGCTAAGGGTCAGACACGACTGAGCGACTTCACTTTCACTTTTCACTTTCATGCACTGGAGAAGGAAATGGCAACCCACTCCAGTGTTCTTGCCTGGAGAATCCCAGGGACGGGGGAGCCTGGTGGGCTGCCGTCTATGGGGTGGCACAGAGTCGGACACGACTGAAGTGACTTAGCATTATATAAGTATACTTATATACATATTAATTTAAGGTTGAAATAGTTAATATTTGACAATCTTTAGTCTATAAATCTGGCAATCTTACAAGGTATAAAAAATTTCATAAGGTATAAAAATGACACAAGAATAATAAATGTGAATACAGAATGGAAGAGGGATTTAAGAACCTTTGCTATTTCAAGGCCATAAATGACCATTACCTAGAAAACTCACTGACAACAAAAATTTCTATAGTAGAATGTTAGACATTAATAAAAATGTTAAAGTCAAATAAATGGAAATAGCAACAAGTTATTAAAACTAGATCTGTCCTTGTGAACCAAAACAATTTTAGAATTACAACTAGAAGTATAATGATTGGCACAGTTGCATTTAAATAGATACCCACCCACAGGCTAAAAGAAAGATAATTACTGTGAATTTTTATAAAAAATACCTAGTATGATATCATACTGAGAATCTTCATTTCTGAAAATAACAAAGATTAAAGACTGAGCATTTAGACAATACCATTAATAGATTCACATATGTAACAAAAAACCTGCCGATGCAATAGAACAAAAAAATAAATCTGTGTCCATTTCACAAAGACTTAGATAATCTCCTTTCATCATTTCTATCAAAAGTTCTAATTGAAATTAAAATTATGCATGATAGGGGTCAGGTTAATTACCTGATTTCTATTTACTTCAGTGTGACACAAAAGAAAACATTTTACTCTGAATCTAGTTACAAAAACAAATCAGAAAAAATCTAGAACTTCAAAAATGATGGCTCTAGGATGGAGAAGCTTGCTCGTTTATTTTTTTTAATGCTCACAATGATAAGGGCTTTATGCCAGAAAATTTAGAATGCATTTTGTGTTTCTGTTATTGTTAATGTTGCTTTAGGTAGTAGTAGCAAAAAGATAAGAATATACTCCAGCTGTCATGGAATCATAAGAAAGAAAACAAAGATTTAAATAAAATATCATTGCAGACAACAATAACAAAAAAACAAGCATTCAATATAGAGTTAGATATGATTAATACATGTGCATTATACAATTACACAATATATACACTATAATAAAATTCCTTGATTGAGGAAAATTTGAAAATTCACCTCTAGAATTGGTAGCTAAAATCAGTGAAAGGCAAGGTGTTATCTTGAACAAGTAACAGATGACTTCAAAATATTCAAATTAATCATCAACCTCCAGAAGGTAAAAGTTTGAGCTGAATGAAGGATAACCAATGGTGCAAGCGTCATAAGACAGAAACTGCTTCACAAAATCAAGAAACAGAAAAAGGCCACTAGTGAATTGAGATAATCTAACAACAAGGGTTCAGAATCCTCAAAAAATTTCAGTGTTAAATATTGGCAGTGAATAGATTTCAGGAAGACCAAAGAAAACTTATGTAAAAGTTAAAAAAAAAAAATAGAAATAAAGTTATGGCCCACAAAAGCCAAAAATCTCCAGGAAACATTAGAAGAGGTAACAATAAGGTCAATTACCAAATGCTATCAAAATAATCTTTGGGGCCAAGTAATAGGTACCTCCCTTGACCAGAATGCCAGAGACCAGCCATGGTTAAGAACCAAGAGAGGTGCAGAGTTAAGCAAAGAGTTGGTCAAGGAAAGAAAATGTTCTATCAAGTGTTACAGAAAGAGTTGGATTTCCACCTGTGCTTCAGGTATAGAAAGTTGAAACCATCACTTTAGCTATCAAACAACCAAAGTAAGCCAGATAAGCTATAAAATCATTTTTAAACCATCATAAAGTAGAGAACACTGAGAAATTAGAATAAATTCTAAAAAGTAACAAGCCTTTCACAGAAGATTTGAAACCCGCAGCTGTTCTCATCCCTAACAGAAAAGTGAGAGGTAGCAGAATCAGTTATAGAATAAGAAGACAGCAGCCCCTCCTAGCACGAGAGGGAGTCTGCATCCATCCTAATTCTGTCCTCAAACATCTGAAACCAGCGGTGAACTAAATTATATTACAGCTGAAATAAAGCTCAAATGCACATCAACTTCAAATAAGTTTGATGCTCTTCTCCTCCTCTCTTCCTCCCCACTCACTGCCAACACACACAGTCCAGAAGCCTAATAGAACCAGAAGTGCTCTTTTCTCTGGAGGTAACTATTATTTACCTGGCTTTCCTGATGGCTCAGATGGTAAAGAATCCAGGTGCAATGCAGGAGATATGGGTTCAATACCTGGGTCGGGATGATTCCTTGGAGTAGGAAATGGTAACTCACTCCAGGATTCTTATTTGAAGAAATCCATAGACAGAGGAGCCTGGTGGGCTACAGTCCATGGAGTCGCAAAGAGTCAGCTATGACTAAACAACTAACACACACAAACACACAACTGTTATTTATTTCTATCTCTTCCATTCCCTTACACAAAATATCTGACACACAATAAAAACATTTTAAGACACATGAAACAGTAAGAAAACGTAGTGCATCACAAAAAAAAAATAGTCAAGACATGGCTCAGATGTTCCATAATATTCTAGTCATTCAGTCGTGTCCGACTCTTTGTGATCCCATGGACTATACAGTCCATGGAATTCTCCAGGCCATAATACTGGAGTGGGTAGACTTTCCCTTCTCCAGGGGATCTTCCCAACCCAGGGGTCAAACCCAGGTCTCCCACATTGCAGGCGGATTCTTTACCAGCTGAGCCACAAGGGAAGGCTCAGATGTTGGAATGATCCAAATATCTAAGGCAAAAAATACCAAAAGATCTAGTGGAAATGGTGACAATATGTGTGAAAAGTTGAGGGAATATGATGAGCAGACAGATGGAACCTGCAAACGAGTTACCAAATAGAAATTCTAGAGATGAAAAGTTTGTTATTAAAAACTGAAGAATTTTCTAGATAAGCTTAAAAGCAGCCTAGATACAAAAAAGAAATTAATAATCAGAGACTATCAAGACAAATCAATACAAAGTATCCAAAGAGAAATGCTAAGAATAAAAAAGAGTATGTAAAAAAAAAAAAGCAAACAAAAATGTGCCCTACATCTGTGGAATACTAACCATGCTTTGACATAAACATAATTGAAGCGCTAGAATAAGAGGAGAAAGAATGTGGAATGGAAAAAAAAAAGAAGGAAGAAAAATTTAAAGAGAGAATTTTCAGAACTTCCAAAAGTAGTGAAAACATCAACTTACATATACAAGAAACTGAGCAAATCTCAACTAGGATGAATACTATGAAAACTACGTCCAGGCAGTTTAATTCAACTATTAACATCAAAGAGAAAATTTTCAGCAACGAGAAAAAAATGGGATACACCCTACAAAGGAATATTAATATGAATGATGGCTGATTTCTCATCAAAAATAATGAATGCAGGAATATAGTGAAACAAGAAGCTTTAAACTGCTACAAAAATTACAATTAAAAATGTATAATTCTATATCCAGTGAAAATATCTTTCAAAAGTAAAGACAAATTAAAGACATTTTTCATAAAGCTGAGAGAATTTGTACCCCACTGGCCAAACTATAAACAATGAAGAAGGAAGTCCTTCAGGCTGAAAAGAAATAACACCAGATAGACTTCAGGATTTGCAAAAAAAAAAACAACGAAGCATACCAGAGAAGACTAATCTTTGAGGAGAGAAAGAAATTATTTTGTGGAGCTTATCTACACAAAATATAGCCATTTTAACATATTGTACATCACTGTCCTAAATTAAACATTTTTTTCTTACTCACCCTAGGAAAATTTTATTTTGAGCCAAAAATTGAATGTAGGCCAGACCATTATTTTAAAATATTTAAAGTTCACAAAGTCAATAAGAGTAATACCTAAATTATTACAACATTAATATTTATAATAGGAAACTTTCATGGATAACAAACATAAACTAAGCATATATTATTTAAGTTTTACAGTTGCTTTGAAAACTATATCTAAAACACATGTTATAGATGAACAAATTAGGAAACTGTATTGAGAAGTTAAATTTTTTGCCAAAGTCACTTGCCTTTAAGAAGCAAAGTCAGATTCAAACCACAAATAAGTACCTTGCTTCTCAGGCACTAATTATTATAACAATAATAATTTCTATGTACAGTGAGTTCAATCAGTTCTGTGCAGTTGCTCAGTCATGTCTGATTCTTCGCGATCCCATGAATCACCACACGCCAGGCCTTCCTGTCCATCACCATCTCCCGGAGTTTACCCAAACTCTTGTCCATCGAGTTGGTGATGCCATCCAACCATCTCATCCTCTGTCGTCCCCTTCTCTTCCTGCCCCCAATACTTCCCAGCATCAGGGTCTTTTCCAATGAGACAACTCTATGCACCAGGTGGCCAAAGTATTGGAGTTTCAGCTATGGTTTCATAGCCTTGACTAGATGGACCTTTGTTGGCAAAGTAATGTCTCTGCTTTTTAATATGCTACCTAGGTTGGTCATAACTTTCCTTCCAAGAAGTAAGCGTCTTTTCATTTCATGGCTGCACTCACCATCTGCAGTGATTTTGGAGCCTCCCAAAATAAAGTCTGACACTGTTTCCACTGTTTCCCCATCTATTTCCCATGAAGAGATGGGACTGGATGCCATGATCTTAGTTTTCTGAATGTTGAGCTTTAAGCCAACTTTTTCACTCTCCTCTTTCACTTTCATCAAGAGGCTCTTTACTTCTTCTTCACTTTCTGCCATAAGGGTGGTGTCATCAGCAAATCTGAGGTTATTGATATTTCTCCCGGCAATCTTCATTCTTGTGCTTCTTCTATCCCAGCGTTTCTCATGATATACTCTGCATATAAGTTAAAAAAGCAGGATGACAATATACAGCCTTGATGTATTCCTTTTCCTATTTGGAACCAGTCTGTTGTTCCATGTCCAGTTCTAACTGTTGCTTCCTGACCTGCATACAGTTTTCTCAAGAGACAGGTCAAATGATCTGGTATTCCCATCTCTTTAAGAGTTTTCCACAGTTTATTGTGATCCACACAGTCAAAGGCTTTGGCATAGTCAATAAAGCAGAAGTAGATGTTTTTCTGGAACTCTCTTGCTTTTTTGATGATCCAGCGGATGTTGGCAATTTGATCTCTGGTTCCTCTGCCTTTTTGAAAACCAGCGTGAACATCTGGAAGTTCACGGTTCACATATTGCTGAAGCCTGGCTTGGAGAATTTTGAGCATTACTTTACTAGCATGTGAAATGAGTGCAATTGTGCAGTAGTTTGAGCATTCTTTGGCATTGTCTTTCTTTGGGATTGGAATGAAAACTGACCTTTTCCAGTCATGTGGCCACTGCTGAGTTTTCCATATTTGCTGGCGTATTGAGTGCAGCACTTTCACAGCATCATCTTTCAGGATTTGAAATAGCTCAACTGGAATTCCATCACCTCCACTAGCTTTGTTCGTAGTGATGCTTTCTAAGGCCTACTTGACATCACATTCCAGGATGTCTGGCTCTAGGTGAGTGATCACACCATCATGATTATCTGGGTTGTGAAGATCTTTTTTGTACAGTTTTTCTGTGTATTCTTGCCACCTCTTAATATCTTCTGCTTCTGTTAGGTCCATACCATTTCTGTCCTTTATTGAGCCCATCTTTGCATGAAATGTTCCCTTGATATCTCTAATTTTCTTGAAGAGATCTCTAGTCTTTCCCATTCTGTTGGTTTCCTCTATATCTTTGCATTGATTGCTGAGGAAGGCTTTCTTATCTCTCCTTGCTATTCTTTGGAACTCTGCATTCCAATGGGAATATCTTTCCTTTTCTCCTTTGCTTTTCGCTTCTCATCTTTTCAAAGCTATTTGTAAGGCCTCCTCAGACAGCCATTTTGCTTTTTTGCATTTCATTTCCATGAGGATGGTCTTGATGTCTGTCTCATTTGTGTGCAATGTCACGAACTTCTGTCCATAGTTCATCAGACACTCTGTCTATCAGCTCTAGTCCCTTAAATCTATTTCTCACTTCTGCTGTATAATCGTAAGGAATTTCATTTAGGTCATACCTGAATGGTCTACTGGTTTCCCCTACTTTCTTCAATTTAAGTCTGAGTTTGGCAATAAGGAGTTCATGATCTGAGACATCTTGGAATGTGAAGTCAAGTGGGCCTTAGAAAGCATCACTACGAACAAAGCTAGTGGAGGTGATGGAATTCCAGTTGAGCTATTTCAAATCCTCAAAGGTGATGCTGTGAAAGTGCTGCACTCGATATGCCAGCAAATTTGGAAAACTCAGCAGTGGCCACAGGACTGGAAGAGGTCAGTCTTCATTCCAATCCCAAAGAAAGGAAATGCCAAAGAATGCTCAAACTACTGCACAATTGCACTCATCTCACATGCTAGTAAAGTAATGCTCAAAATTCTCCAAGCCAGGCTTCAGCAATACGTGAACCGTGAACTTCCAGATGTTCAAGCTGGTTTTCGAAAAGGCAGAGGAACCAGAGATCAAATTGCCAATATCCACTGGATCATCAAAAAAGCAAGAGAGTTCCAGAAAAACATCTATTTCTGCTTTATTGACTATGCCAAAGCCTTTGACTGTGTGGATCACAAGAAACTGGGGAAAATTCTGAAAGAGATGGGAATACCAGACCATCTGACCTGTCTCTTGAGAAACCTGTATGCAGGTCAGGAAGCAACAGTCAGAACTGGACATGGAACAACAGACTGGTTCCAAATAGGAAAAGGAGTACGTCAAGGCTGTATATTGTCACCCTGCTTATTTAACTTATATGCAGAGTACATCATGAGAAACGCTGGGCTGGAAGAAACACAAGCTGGAATCAAGATTGCCGGAAGAAATATCAATAACCTCAGATATGCGGATGACACCACCCTTATGGCAGAAAGTGAAGAAGAACTAAAGAGCCTCTTGATGAAGGTGAAGGAGGAGAGTGAAAAAGTTGGCTTAAAGCTCAACGTTCAGAAAACTAAGATCATGGCATCTGGTCCCATCACTCCATGGGAAATAGATGGGGAAACAGTGTCAGACTTTACTTTTTTGGGCTCCAGAATCACTGCGGATGGTGACTGCAGCCATGAAATTAAAAGACGCTTACTACTTGGAAGGAAGGTTATGGCCAACCTAGATAGCATGTTTAAAAGCAGAGACATTACTTTGCCAACAAAAGTCCGTCTAGTCAAGACTATGGTTTTTCCAGTGGTCATGTATGGATGTGAGAGTTGGACGGTGAAGAAAGCTGAGCGCCGCAGAATTGATGCTTTTGAACTGTGGTGTTGGAGAAGACTCTTGAGAGTTTCTTGGACTGCAAGGAGATCCAATCAATCCATCCCAAAAGAGATCAATCCTGGGTGTTCATTGGAAGGTCTGATGTTGAAGCTGAAGCTCCAATACTTTGGCCACCTCATGCGAAGGGTTGACTCATTGGAAAAGACCCTAATGCTGGGTAGGATTGGGGGAGGGAGGAGATGGGGATGACAGAGGGTGAGATGGTTGGATGGCATCACCGACTCGATGAACATGGGTTTGGGTAGACTCCGGGAGTTGGTGATGGACAGAGAGGCCTGGCGTGCTGCAATTCATGGGGTCGCAGAGAGTCGGACACAACTGAGCGACTGAACTGAACTGAACTGATCTGAGCTACAGTCAGCTCCCAGTCTTATTTTTCTTAACTGTATAGAGCTTCTCCATCTTTGGCTGCAAAGAATATAATCAATCTGATTTTGGTGTTGACCATCTGGTGCTGTCCATGTGTAGAGTCTTCCCTTGTGTTGTTGGAAGAGGGTGTTTGCTATGACCAGTGCGTTCTCTTGGCAAAACTCTATTAGCCTTTCCCCTGCTTCATTCTGTATTCCAAGTCCAAATTTGCCTGTTACTCCAGGTGTTTCTTGACTTCCTACTTTTGCATTCCAGTCCCCTATAATGAAAAGGATACCTTTTTTGGGTGATAGTTCTAAAAGGTCTTGTAGGTCTTCATAGAACTGTTCAACTTCAGCTTCTTCAGCGTTACTGGTTGGGGCATAGGCTTGGATTACCGTGATATTGAATGGTTTGCCTTGGAAACGAACAGAGATCATTCTGTCGTTTTTGAGATTGCATCCAAGTACTGCAGTTCAGACTCTTGTTGACCATGATGGCTACTCCATTTCTTTTAAGGGATTCCTGCCCACAGTAGTAGATATAATGGTCATCTGAGTTAAATTCACCCATTCCAGTCCATCTTAGTTCGCTGATTCCTAGAATGTCAACGTTCACTCTTGCCATCTCCTGTTTGACCACTTCCAATTTGCCTTGATTCATGGACCTAACATTCCAGGTTCCTATGCAATATTGCTCTTTACAGCATCAGACCTTGCTTCTATCACCAGTCACATCCACAACTGGGTATTGTTTTTGCTTTGGCTCCATCCCTTCATTCTTTCTGGAGTTATTTCTCCATTGATCTCCAGTAGCATATTGGGTACCTACCAACCTGGGGAGTTCCTCTTTCAGTATCCTATCATTTTGCCTTTTCATACTGTTCATGGGGTTCTCAAGGCAAGAATACTGAAGTGGTTTGCCATTCCCTTCTCCAGTGGGTTCAATATTCAGTGCAAATTTGCACTTCCTCAACCCATGTTAAGTGAGATTATATTATACTTTATGCTCATTCATTTTTCATATTATAATACATCATGAATGTGTTGCCAAGTCTTGACCAACAGACATTTCATTTCTCTTAATAATACACACTTTTCCATTGGAGGCATAAATTATCATTTATTGTAATCAATTCTTTTTTGAAGTTTCTAACTGGTTCCAATTATTTGCTACTTTAAGTAATTCTACAACTAACATTTCATGTACATAGTTAAAGCCTTATTATTTAATCATATTCTTGAGAGATATGTCCTGGAAGGGGAACACTTGGATGACATAGCTTTCATATTTTTACTTTTCATAGCTTGCCAGGTTATCGCAAATTCTTTCCAACACTAGTATTCTCTTTTTTATTCCCAGCCAAACTATATGCAAAATGATAAGCACTGTTTGAATTTCAAATTCTCAGTCAGATGTTTTCAATATTTTTCCTTTACTGTTTCTGGCCATGATATCATGCTAATAAAAATCTTCAATATGCCAGGATTATGAAAACATTTCCTTTTATTGTCCTCTACTCTCTCATGATTATATATTTCACTTTTAAATTTTAATTCATCTGCAGTTGTTATTTAATATGATTGTAAGGTACACATTTAAATTATCTTTTTATTTTTGTAACATAGTTGGCCACTTGTCCTAATAGCATTGCTAGATATCTCTTCTGCAATGCTGTGAAACTCCTTCATCCTTAATTAAACTCTTTGACACCATTATATGGGTTTTCCTGGTGGCTCAGATGGTAAAGAGTCTGCCTGCAATGTGGGAGACTCAGGTTTAATCTCTAG
This sequence comes from Giraffa tippelskirchi, assembly GCF_054371585.1. Classification (NCBI taxonomy): domain Eukaryota; kingdom Metazoa; phylum Chordata; class Mammalia; order Artiodactyla; family Giraffidae; genus Giraffa; species Giraffa tippelskirchi. The sequence goes on along the minus strand of NC_137279.1, from coordinate 58,721,805 downwards.
GTTAGAAAGATTCCCTGGAGAAGGGAATGGCTATCCATTCCAGTATTCTTGCCTGGAGAATTCCATGGACAGAAGAGCCTGGTGGGCTACAGTCCATGGGAGTCACAAAGAGTCAGACACGACTGAGCTACTAACACTTGTTTGTTTGTTTAATACCTTTATAGACCTTGTTCCTATAGTCTATTTCCATTCCATTTACCTGTCTCAAATTATCAATTTCTACATTTTTCTATTTCTTTACTTTTTACCTAATTAAAAACAAAAATTCTCTCAGAAAAAATTTAGTATTATCTCCAGCTAAACTGAAAGGAAAACTGACTTTCCATACATACCTGAGGTTAGAAATGTTATTGATAACTTTTGGGACAGTAGTAGAAATAAAAATAGTATTCCACCTCCAGAAAGAACAAGCAGGTGAATGAAGATACAATGTGTAGAAAACATGGAATGGAAGGGAAGTTGGCATTACCATTAGGTGATTATCTTTTTCTTCCTTGTATATTTGATTTCACAGCTACATAACAAAAGTTCACTGATTCCTTAATGACCAGTTATCTTTAGAAAGTGTACGTGCTTTTAATAGCATAATGTAGAGATGCCAACACTTAAAAGGAAATTAGAACTCTGTTGCTAAGAGTTCAGAAATTAATCTGAAAAACTTTGATTCATGTGATTTTTTACTTTTAAATCCAAAATTTGCAGGGCTATTGTAGTTTATCACCACAGTGTCATTAGTGACATTAGTGTTTATAATTACATGTCTGTTACCACAACTCCTCTTCATTTTCTGCCCAACTAAAGGAATTAAAATAAATATATGACTGGAAGAAACTGTACTTAAAAAGGAACTGACACACTGGTTGATATGGAAGGTCTAAGCTGTTTCTATTTGTATATTTAAAAATCAGCCAGAGCCAATCAGATGACTGAGCACATACACTCACACACATCCCATTAATACAGATAGAGAACACAGGAAAAAGTATTCATCTGGTCCATTGACTAATTTCCTAGGGGGGGCAGACAAGGCCTACAGCAACAGAAAGTGTCATTGGCAACCTACAATATTTTTCTAGAAAGTTATGCTAGTTGGAGATGAGACTCAAAGAAAAGGCTTTCTAGCAGCCAACACTCACATGAAGTTGTCGCTTCTTGGGTACAGAAACAAGAAAACAAGGTAAGCCTAATCAGAGAAAGAAAGAAAAGCCATCTTGATTTCCTGTAGACCTTCATTTGATATGCCTGTGATTGAGGCCGTGTCTGTTCCAAAGCAGAGACAGCCGGCCCAGTACTGCATGAGAGCACCTTTAATTCAGCTTACGGTAATCTCTTGCACAATTACCTCTCCTGAATGAAACCATCTTGGATGTAGACAAAAGTATGGAGGACAGTGACTTAATTTTTTGATTAAAAAAAGGAGCAAGGGAGAGAAAGAAAATGATTTATAATAAGTCCGTGGGAACATTCTGTACCTATCTCTTTTCTGATTAGAGAGGTGGCATGGAGCCTGGCTCATTAGGCAGAAGTAATGAGCCAGTCTACCTGCCATCTCTAATTAGAGAAAAGATACAGTAGGTACAACCATACCTAGAAATTGATGAGAAAAAAGATAAAAATTATTTTTAAATATCTTTGCCTTCTGTAGCTCTCCAATGCTCAGAACTTAAGGAGGAAAACTATATTAAAAACTAAGTAACATTGGAAATAAATGCTTTTCCAATTATGTGCTTTCTAATCAGAAGTCAAATTTCTTTTTTTTGCAGTTTAAAAACAAATATCATATTCAGCCCACACTGTCCTTTGGAATCATTAATTCAACATTTAGTATATTGAAACAGAATAGAAAGAAGTCATTTCAACCCCACAGTGCAGAGTGGACAAATTTATGGCACTATCAAATACTTTGAGCAACATTTGGTGCAATAAAACACTTTTAGAAGTGCTAATGGGAATTAAATATTGAAATAAGGCTCACAAGATTTAATGTGTTATTAAGAATTTCTGCATGCAGAGTACTTTATAAAATTTCTCAATAATACTAATTACTCAAACCAAGTTTCCAAATATATAGTTTCCTTAAAATGTTACTTCTTCACAGAAGTTTAGCTTGATCTAAGAAAATATATAAATTAAAATAACAGAGTCATTTATAGACATTTTCCTTTGGATCTCTCAATAATTCTATGGAAAGTAATTGCTATGTCTACTTCAAAATAAGAAAATAGATATTCAAAGAGGTTAATAATAGCTACCACTTATTAAAATTTACTCTATGACAAGCAATATATTCTATACATACACTAACACATATAATTCTTATAATATCCCTATAAAATATTTATTAAAATATAATTTAACAGATTAGAAACTTTAAAGGGATATATCTTTAGATCAAAGGTAAACAAATGGATTGAATTCAACCCTAAATTTGTTTGCCACCAGAGCCTAGAAATTTAACCACTGTTTTAGTGTGTATTTTGAATATTTAAATATCTATACATACACACACACATTTTTCCTTAAATTAAATAACTATATAAATCAGGTCATGGGGAAAAATTAACATTTTGCATTATTTCAAAGTTAATAATAACAACACTTATAAATATCTATGTGACAACTCCATGACCAGTTAGGCATTTACTGCAAACATCTGAAAAGATTTGAGTGCCTGCTATGTATAAATGATAGGACTGCATAATTATCAGAATTTATATTTAGCAAGGTCATTGAACTTAAGGTCAATACAAAAATTGATGCTAATTTTACATAATAGAAACAAAATTAGAGAATAAAGTTCCAAAACAATATTAAGTGAAACTGAATCTTTACAAAAAGGACCAAAAAACACACAGGACTAAGTCCTACAAATATGAATGAGACCACTATACAGAAAACTAGAAACATTGCTGGGAGAAATTAAGGAATATGTGCTGCTCATGGATTGGAGGACTTGATATTCTCTACATGTCTATTCTTGCAAAATTGAGTTAAGGATTTAAATTCTCACAAAGTTTTTGTGAAAATTGAAAAACTGCTTCTAAAATTCATACAATAGCCAAGACAATCTTTAAAGATATTCTGCAGCTGAATTCCAGAAAAATAGACGACCCAATCAAAAAATGGGCCAAAGAACTAAACAGACATTTCTCCAAAGAAGACATACAGATGGCTAACAAACACATGAAAAGATGCTCAACATCACTCATTATTAGAGAAATGCAAATCAAAACCACAATGAGGTATCATTTCACACCAGTCAGAATGGCTGCTATCCAAAAGTCTACAAGCAATAAATGCTGGAGAGGGTGTGGAGAAAAGGGAACCCTCTTACACTGTTGGTGGGAATGCAAACTAGTACAGCCACTATGGAGAACAGTGTGGAGATTCCTTAAAAAACTGGGAATAGAACTGCCATATGACCCAGCAATCCCACTGCTGGGCATATACACCGAGGAAACCAGAATTGAAAGAGACACGTGTACCCCAATGTTCATCGCAGCACTGTTTACAATAGCCAGGACATGGAAGCAACCTAGATGTCCATCAGCAGACGAATGGATAAGGAAGCTGTGGTACATATACACAATGGAATATTACTCAGCCATTAAAAAAAATACATTTGAATCGGTTCTACTGAGATGGATGAAACTGGAGCCCATTATACAGAGTGAAGTAAGCCAGAAAGAAAAACAACAATACAGTATACTAATGCATATATATGGAATTTGAAAGATGGTAACGATAACCCTATATGCGAGACAGAATAAGAGACACAGATGCATGGAACAATTTTATGGACTCTGAGGGAGAAGGTTAGGGTGGGACGTTCTGGGAGAATAGCATTGAAACATATATATTATCGTATGTGAAACAGAACACCATTCCATGTTCGATGCATGAGACAAGGGCTCAGGGCCGGGGCAATGGGATGACCCAGAGGGATGGGATGGGGAGGGAGGTGGGTGGGGGGTCCAGGAAGGGGAACACATGTAAACCCATGGCTGATTCATGTCAATGTATGGCTAAAACTATTACAATATTGTAAAGTAATTAGCCCCCAACTAAAATAAATAAATTTATAAAAAAAAAAAAATTAGAGAAATTAAATCCTTCTATAGAGTAAAACTCTTTTGAAGCTACAAAAATGAAAACTAAATGTTTTAACTACCCGTATGGGCAAACAGATCACTGAAACAAAATAGTGAGCTCAGAAACTCACTATCTTCATGTAACAGGGATGTAATTTGTGACAAAACTGCCATTGCAAAGTAGTGGAGAAGTGATGAAAATGTTTCAGTGTTAATTAAAATTTCAGGTGGGGAAAAAAATAGAATCTTGACTCCTACTTCATGCTATGCCCAAAAATCAATCCCAGATAGAACATCAATCTAAATTTGAGAGGCAAAATAATATCTCTTTTAAAATAAAGTGCAGGAGAACATCTTTAGATATTTTGAATGTTCTTCTACACTTTATACTTTCAGGGTTTGCAAGGATATTCTAAACATCACGTAAAAAGTATTAAGTTTAAAATAAACATAAATTGGACTTCACTGAAGTTAAGAATTTCTGTTGATCAAAGGAAACTGAGAGTATAAGCCGTAACTCGGAAGGTTATATTTGAAGTGCATTTATCTCTCAAAGAACTCAAATTCAAAATATTGAATTCCTATAAGTTATAAAAAGGACAAGCCATCCAACTAAAAATTAGCAGAAACTTATATAGGTAGTTCACAAAAGAGCATAGCCATGGCCAGGAAGCACATGAAAATGTTCTCAATACCATCAATCATCAGAAAATGCACCATAAAGCCACCAGAATGGCAAACAACAATAATGTATGAGAATACTAAATGTTGGTAAGGACATGGAACATCAACATTCTCAAACATCATTGGTTAAAATACCCACTTTGAAAAAGTAAAGAAGTATTTTCTAAAGCTTAAAGAAATAGTAGCACACTATAGAGATATATCTTATTGATAGTGCTTAGAAAAGAAATCATACACAAAAGAGTACTCACTTGCATGATTTAAAGTGCATGAACATTCAAGAACAGCCAACACTAATTTATGCTGATAGAGGTCTCTACTGACGCTATTTGTTTCCCTTTAGAGTTGGTATTCACCAGGAGTGTTTGAAATCCAGGAAATGTTTGATAACTTTTTCTCGATGAGAATTATGCAAGTATATATACAGATTAAAATTTCATAAAGCTGTATCCCTTAATATTTATGTATTATGTTATATGAATGCTTTTGCCTTTACTAAAATATGAGAATATTTTTTAATTTCTATAATGCAAAGTTATGACTATCTAAAAGCTAGAGAAAAGATGTGTAACATAATATTATTAACATTAATGAGCTTTTACAAAAAACATTTTCCAGAGTATAAATATGAATATACAAATCAATAAGGAATTCACAAATGACATGCAAATTATCCAGACATATGTGGAAAGCTACTTAATCTCACTAATAGCAAAATAATTCTAAGGCAGGGTCCAAAAATATTTTTTGGTGAGAGGAATGGCAAAAGTGAAAAAAAAAAAGGATTATTTGTCAGGTTAGTTAGTGTTTAAGACAAATACTTACTTATGTTTTTAATTAAGGTTGTAAATTTTCACAACCTTATGAGGTAATCTGCTGTTATGTTTTAGTGTAATCATTCCCATATGTATTAAAATATAAAATGACCATTTCAACCCATCTAACTTCTATTGATTTAGGTTAGCGAAATAATTATAATTAACAACAGCACTGCATATTAATATAGTTTAGTATACACAAGGCACAGTTATTCATTCATTCATTCAACAAATATGGAACAACTACTAAGTACCAGATGCTGGAAAAACAGTAGTGTTTTCTATGACAGAGCCTCATTTGATCCTCATCATGAATCTGTAATATCATCATCATCATGATTTTAAATTCAAGGTAACTATAGTTTAGAGACATAAAAAGTTATTTCAGGTGACATGGCTAGTAAGCAGAGAGATAGGACATGAAAACTGACACCAAAGTAAAAGATCTTAAGGAACTGCACAGACAATTGCTCAGATGCATATAAATGTGTATGCATAATAGATATAGACACAAATATAATATATAAATATATATATATTTAGTGTTTTCTATCAGATAACTGCTAATAATTTTGAATAAGTAGAAGTAATCTAAATGTTCATTAATAGGATTGTGTTTAAAAAGTTTTGGTTACAGCTATACAACTGTGCACAGTGCAGTCATTTTAAATGAGAAGGCATATTTACATGTTTCTCATAACATTTGGAGGGGAAGTATTTATTTTTAGAGGGCTCAAAGAAAGCATATGTATGATAATTTCATTTTTGGAAAATTATTATATTTATAACCATATCTCTAGCTATATGTACAAAAATGGTGGAAGGTTATAACAAAATTAACTATCTCTATCTATAAAGGTCAAAAAAAGGAAAATGCTTCCTATTTTGTAGAGTTTAATGTTGTTTAGTTTTTCTCATAATGATCATTTACTGTTTAATAATATAAAGCAATTAATATTCCCATTTTAAAGTATAGGCAATTTTGTAGATCAATGTGCTAGTTACTGCAAGAGAATTCTAAATTCAGCTTCTGTTCTTTTCAGGATATGACACTATCTTCTTAAAACTATATGGCCTATTTTCAGGGTGGAAAGATATGAACACTATCAATCTAGTTTATTCCATGTTGACTATTATTTTCCAGCTTCTATCTAATATTCTAAGTTCTACTTTAACAATAGTCATACAATAAAATCCAAACCATAAAAAGGAGGAAGAAAATACAGCTAAAGAAGAAATACAGATGGCCAATAGGCACATGAAAATGTGCTCAAATCTCTAATTTTTAGAGAAATGAAAATCAAAACTACAATGAGTTACCACCTCATACCAGTCAGAATGGCCACCAATTAAAAAAATCTATAAATAGCAAACGCTGAAGAGGGTGTGGAGAAAAGGGCACCCTCCAACAGTGTTGTTGTGAGTGGAAATTGGTGCAGCCACTGTGCAAAATGGTTTGGAGGTTCCTCAGAAAATCAAAACCAGAATTACCATATGATCGAGCAATCCCACTCCTGGTCATATATCCAGACAAAATACAATTCAGCAAGATATATGTACCTCTATGTTCATAGCAGCATTATTCACAACAGCCAAGACATGGAAACAAAACGCCCATCAACAGATGAATGGTTAAAGAAGATGTGGTACATATATACAAGGGAATACTACTCCACCATACAAAAGAATGAAATAATGTCACTTGCAGCAACATCAATGCAACTAGATTATCTGAAGTCAGAGAAAGACAAATGCCATGAAATATCACTTATATGTGGAATCTAAAATGTAACACAAATGAACCTATCTATGAAACAGAAACAAAATCAGTAACACAGAGAACAGACTGGTGGTTGCCAAGGGGGAGGGGAGTGGGAGAGAGGTGGATTGGGAATCTAGGGTTAGAAGATGCAAACTGGTATATATAGAATGGATAAATGACAAGATTCTACTGTATAGCAAACGGAAATATATTCAATATCCTATGATAACTATAATGGAAAAAAATATGAAAAAGAATGAATTATATGTATATGTATATATATATATAACCAAGTCACTCTGCAGTAGAACAGAAATGAATACAACACTGTAACTCAATTTTACTTCAATAAAAATAAATTTTAAAAATATAGTTTATTACATATTGTTCTTACTTTGAAAAAATAATGATAAAACATTTTAAAGATTCTCTGATATAGTGGGTTGAATAATGGCCTTCAACAAATAAGACTAAATGCAATTGTGACTTTATTCGGAAAAAGAATCTTTGCAGATGTAATTAAGGATGTTGATATGAGAAAATACTGGATTAGTGTCTTTGAAAGAGAAGAGAAGGGGAGAAGGCCAGGTGAAGATGGAGGCAAAGACTGAAGTTACGTATTAACAGCTACAAGCCAAGGAACACTAAGTATTGCTAGATGCCACCAGAAAGAGAGAGGTATGGAATGAACTCCCCCTCAGAACTTCCAGAAGAAGCTAACACTGAGACCTTGATTTCAGACTTCTACCCTCCAGAATCATGGGGGAATGAAATCTGCTTTATTAAACTGTCACCCAATTGGTGCCAATGTATTACAGAAGCCCTAGGAAACAAATACATCTGGGTATTTTAAAATCTTTTGACACATTTTTCAAGGAACAATGTAATTAAATAAAACAAATAATTTTCTGAAATCTCAACTTACCATTTAAGCTCTGTCCTATTTGCATAGTACCAGAGGCAAAATCTATAACTGAACCACTTAGAGTTCTTGCATCAAAAGCTGCATTATCCTTTTCCAAACCATTGATGAAGAAACTGATTTTTGTCTGATGTACCTGTAAGAAATTATCACCATTATTATTTTAATTGCATAAGCTTTTATTTTATAATAACTGCCTTTAGCAGGCTTTCTCAAGTTAATTTCCCACTTCTCCACTTCCTTCAGTTGGAAAGACTAGGAATTTATTTTAATGGTCCAATGATATATCTTATGTTTGTATATCTAGAGATAAAACTATATATAATAATTCTGTGCTGGATCATATATACCAGGGTATTCACAGGTATGCATAACTGTTTGTCCCATATATTTCACAGCTCTGTCTTCCATGTCTTCATAAGTTGTTCTGGAAACACTGCTTCTTTAGCTACTAGTTAAATTTGTTACAGTTATATTTTGAAATAAACAGAAATGAATGCAAAAGGCAAAAATATTCAAAACCAGATACACCAGAAATGTATTACTTATGAATATAATTCAATTTAGGTTGCTAACACAAAGACTCCTTATCAACATTTATTTTCTTAGGTGTTGGTATCCAGTTGGTAATTTTCACCTGCACTTCTCCAATACAGAATAACAAAAATCTGCTGATCATAGTCTAGGCTAATTAATCAGGTACCCCTAACAACCCTCTACACCAGAGGTCAACAAGCTTCTTCTGTAAACAGATAAATACTTTTTATTTGTATGCCAAATGATATGATATTGTGATCTAAATGGTTCAGGTCACAACTGCTCAACTCTGCTGTAATAGGAAAGCAGCCACAAACAATACATATATGAATGGGCACAAATATGTTCCAGCAAAATGTTTATAAAAATAGGTGGCCAGCCAGGTTTGTACCATGAGCTATAGTTTGACTACCCCTGGATTATATCATAAAAAGTTACACAGGAGGGATGGGATGAGGAGGGAGGTGGGAGGGAGGTTCTGGAAGGGGAATACATGTATACCCATGGTGGATTCATGTCAATGTATGGCAAAACAAATACAATATTGTAAAGTTAAAAAATAGATAAATAAACTAATTTAAAATAATATAAATAAATAAATAAATAAAATAAACTTGAGAGAAGGAAAAAAAAGTTACACAGATTACTTCATTGAGAGAAATGTAATATCGTGTAGTTGAAGTTTGATGCTAACATCTTAAATAAAAATATCAAATATAGCATTCAAAATGAAATTATATTAAAACAGCCTTGCAAAAATTAATGAAAATAAATAACTACCCTCCAATATTTTTAAATCATGTGAACAATTGCCTTAGGAACTCTTTTCAAAGTCCCCATCCTAAAAAAAATTACACACGCACACACACACACACACTTGGCAATTACAAAAATTTCTTGGCAATATCAATATATCAGTTCTTCAAAAACTTATTCAGTTTGGCTTTTTTCCTCTCTATCCAACCTGCTTTCATTTAAAACCATATTTTTTCCTAAATGCCTCGACCCTGTGTTCCATTTGACTTAATTATAAAACAAAGCTTTAACATAAAGACCAAAAATCACACACTAGCTCCTCATGGATCTGGATATATACCCTTCTGTTGCTTTTTTTTTGCATGCCATTTTTTACAGCCTGTTACTGTCATTTGGTGTTTGACTGTTATCATTATAAAAGATACAGGCTTTTCTACTTTGTTATTTGTAGCATTATCTCATGTTTTACAACATCTCTGCGCAACATGCAGGCACATGAAATATAACTCGTGGAAAGTTCTCGAAGGTATTAATGCATAAAAAAGAATGTGGTTCCATCTCTACTGTCTTTACCCAGCCAAAAGCTGATGAACAGCCAATTTTCCTTTATCACATTAGCGCAGCCATGAGGGAAACACATTTGTTCTAGTCAGCTCCACTAAAGATACTATTACCAATCTAACATATACATGTTTTATATCAGCAGTATTCTCAGAGCATGAGAGAGCCAACAATATATTAACACTAGCATGACAGTTTATTTAAGAAAAGAAAATTGTCTCTGTAGAGGGACAGAAGTTAGAAATGTATGGCTAAAGCTCAGTGTCACTGGTCTAATAACGGTAATAATTCTTTGGCTTTCTTTATAGCAGGTAACACTCCTGTGACAGTTCTGTCATATCATTCAAATAAAAATGTTGTCTTTTACAAGTTTAAGTGCACCTTTATTTTGAGTCAGATAGAAAGCATGCTTTTGATTTTCTGTATTCACTGTATTGTATCTGTAGTCAAGAGTTCAGGACCTTCTTTTCTTTTTTTTATCAACTCATCACATATTTACTTAGTAGAAGGATTCAGTGCCACTTGCAGTGAATTCCAGAAGAATGTTTGCACTTTGTTGGTACTTAAAAAATGATTAATGATGATCTCAAGTCACTCTTGCCTGTTGTTGCCTCTCCCCTACCCACCACCAGCCACTTTTCTATAAATAAGATTAAATCCTCTTTGGTGTTCTGTATCATGTTTTATATTCCAAGATTCTCTAAACTACTTTGCAATTCAGGTCTGGGGCCCCATCACACTGAAACTGTGACCATGATGGTGGCTCTTTGCCATAGCTCATCCTGATGACCCCCTTGCCAGTTATTTAAGGGAATAGGAATATATACGATGGAATTTCTGATCTGTAAAAAGAAAGCCTTCTGCTCAAGTGAACTTCCTCTCTATCTTTCTCCACCTCTCTAAGGATTAGAGGAGTTTGGACATGTTTATTGGAGTGGCTTGAAGGAATGAATTGGCAAAACTAGTAGCAGCTGTAGAAAAGCTTTATGCCCTCACAAGATCCCCAAAAACATTTTAGAAAGAAGATACAAGGGAGCATGTCATTCTCTAGCCTTCATTCTGTCAGGCCTTCAAATTTTACGTTATTGATTTTTTTTGGAGGGGGGTCAAATTTGTGTCTCTGTGATAGGATGTACTCATTCCTTTGAGCTCCAGAGTATATTAGACTTAAAAAAAAAATAGTAGAATTACTCACCATTCTCATGCCTGATTAGAGAGGAGCATGATTCAAAATTCTAGAAAATCATACAACAGCTGAGAGGCTACCAAGGGAAAAAATACAACCAGCACCCACCACCACCACCCCGCCCCGTAATTATGTACAATCTCTTGTTTCACTGAAATGCCAGATTTCTGTTGCTTTTCTACTTAGGCTGGCTGCTACTGCTACCACCACCACCATCAACAACAACAACAACACACAAAAAAATAATGCTGATTCAAGCTGGGGAAAAAATATGCAGAGTCCCTATGCTGACTTCCTCATTGGAGAAATAGTTTTGCAGTTTTTCTGTTGCCTATATCCTCCTAATTTCAATTTAATTCAGCACAGCATGAATCCAGAATCTACAGTGGCCCTGTAAGTTACACCAAAAAAACTAAATAAAATAAAATCACAATCCTTTTCCTCTAGGAGTTTGTATGTGTGAAAGCATAGAGTATTTTTAGTATAATAAAAGTATGTGAATCACTATAAAAGATGACAGTTGTTTTTCACTTAAATACTGAAGCTTACTGTCTTTTTCATGGAGTTGCTTCAAGAAGTTGTGCCTTAATCCATAAATGTGTGGTGTAGAACCTATTTTGGGACCTTCTTTGTGGGACCTGTCTTCCTAGAACTGACTTATGAGCCTCCCAAGAATATCATTTCAGTTCAGTTCAGTTGCTCAGTTGTGTCTGACTCTTTGCAACCCCGTGAACCGCAGCAAGCCAGGCCTCCCTGTCCCTCACCAACTCCCAGAGTCTACCCAAACCCATGTCCATCAAGTCGACGATGCCATCCAACCATCTCATCCTCTGTCATCCCCTTCTCCTCCTGCTCTCAATCTTTCCCAGCATCAGGGTCTTCTCAAATGAGTCAGCTCTTCGCATCAGGTGGCCAAAGTATTGGAGTTTCAGCTTCAACATCAGTCCTTCCAATGAACACCCAGGACTGATCTCCTTTAGGATGGACTGGTTGGATCTCCTTGCAGTCCAAGGGACTCTCAAGAGTCTTCTCCAACACCACAGTTCAAAAGCATCAATTCTTTGGTGCTCAGCTTTCTTTATAGTCCAACTCTCACATCCATACATGACCACTGGAAAAACCATAGCCTTGACTAGTCAGACCTTTGTCGGCAAAGTAATGTCTCTGCTTTTTAAAATGCTGTCTAGGTTGGTCATAACTTTCCTTCCAAGGAGTAAGCACCTTTTGGTTTCAGTTTCATTAATTTGATGAATCTCGTTTTAAAGCAAAACCATTTTAAGCATTTTGAAAACATCTCTCTCATAGATTTAACACAAACGATTTGGCAACAGATCTCAATTAAGATTCACTCTCAGAAGATGAGGGTGGGTGATACAAATATAAAGAACATCATCTTGAATGCTAAAGATTTCAAACAAGAAAAGAAAACTATTTTTCCCTACAGATATGAATCTGAAGGGAAAACTTTATGAAGGAAAAAGTGTTTGGACTTTCTGAAATAGAAATTGTCCTGAAATAGAATTTCTATTTCTAGGTTAAAGAAGGATTTGCATAAAAGATTCAACTATTCCATCTATAATTTTTAAGCATAAGGAAGACAGTTTATTCTGAAAACTTCATAAGGTTATTTTAAAATATCACATGTATGTTTCATCCTCTACCTGAAAGCATGTGGAATGCCACTCTGCTTACCGTCCTAAACTAAAGGTCTTCTGAGATTTTCCCTCTCTTGTTCCATCCACTTTTATTTCCAACTGGTCACCAGAGTCAACTTCACCTAAATGGTGAGATTTCCTCACTGTCTGATAATCACACAATGCTTAATTCTATTTCCGTGTTATATTTAAGCTATTTCCATATGGTAATAAACTTGCTACTGCTTTTTATTTACTTAAATTCTTAGTATTTTCAAAACATATATATCTCAAGTCCGAAATCCTACAAGGATCCTTTATTGACTCCTTTAGCATTATCAAAGTGTTCACATTTATTGAGAAGCTAGCATATTGAGCATTGTTCTAAAGTTTTCTTTTATCTTTACAACAATCCAAGACAGATTTGGTATTATCTCCAAGTAATGAAATGGAATCATACAGAATTAAATACAAAAAGGTTACATTTTTCAAAGATACATAGAGGAGTGACTGGTTCTAGAGACTGTTTTAAACAATTTTAATTAGCTACTCGCAGTTAGCATTTAGAAATAACCACCATCTATAACCACCACCCATTGAGTTACTTTGCTTTAACTCAACACAGTGATGATTCAGGTTTTATATCAATGCCTCCCATAATAAGAAGGGTAACAATCTCAATGAGCAATATAATCATTTGCCATTTTCCTGGCAGTGTTTTGAGTGCTTTACTTATAGTATCTTACCAGGTTCTCAGATCCCCCTCTGCCATGTTATTAATATTATCCCCAAAATGAGGACTCTGAGATTCACCTGCTCCACTATTCTGATTCTGCAGACTTTGGGAAACCTTTCATCTTTGAACAGCTTTTACTATTATAAATGATTGAACTGGAAGATGTCTCTTTATAAATTCAATTCTTAGGTCCCAGCTCTAATTACTGAGACCACATGAAACAAATCCAATCCCTTTTCCACACAAGAGTTCACACATATTTTTCTCCCAAGTCTTCTTCAAGATAAATGTGTTTGGCTTCTGTGGTGTTCTAAATATGACATGGCTTTGGGTCTCTCTTTTAAAATATGGCTCCAGAAATACTACAATCTCTACATGTGGCCTCTCACCAAATTGAAATAAGATTATCACCTTAATGTAATCCAAACTTGCATGCTACATTTCTGGCAATGACATCATATAGCTGAAACTGATAAATTAACTTGAGCTGACTGTTAAAGCATATCTACCCCATCCTGTACATATGCAGTTAGTTTTGTGAATCCAAGGACAGGAATTTATATTTATCCACAATATATTTCATCTTGTTAGATTCAGCCCATTGCTCCAGGCTGTCAAAATCTTTTTAGATGCTACGTCTCTCATCCAATGTATTTAACATCCTCCAAGATTTGTGTCATTTGCAAATTTGATGAGCATGCCCTACGTGCTGGGCAGAAGCTCAGTAAATACTAATTGACTGATTGACTAATAAATACTCCAAAAATAAAACCACCAACACAATGTACAGTGTTGCAATTCTAAGCAATAAAGAAAAGGCACCATTTTTAACAGATAAAATGTGTCATACAGGAATTTTTCACCTTTGCAGAGTGACCTTATTTACTAATATGGGTTTTTTATAGAATCCTATAATTATGAATAAACACACACATCTATTAAATATTTTCTATGCTACATTTATACAAACAATATGACAAAAAGAGTTGAGGTAATTATTTATGGAAAGTTCGTTTGTAGAAATTAATCACATGGGTTGCACACAAGTATTTGGAATGTGTATGTGTTCCCACTATTGGTTTAATTTACTAACTTCTTAAATCTTCCTTCTCTTCGACCATGTGAAAGATGCTGCAGGGAAATGACTTCTGACACAGCTATATTCTTCAAGATTTTCTGACTTGTTTTGTTTCTCTTTATTATCTCCCATGAGCTCACACATTTCAACACTTCTCTCCCTGGTCCCTTCTCCCTTCCTCCCTGCTCCATTCATCTCCAACCCCCTCCCCAACAGACCCCTGTATCTGACATACAGACTTCTGTTTTCCTCTATGAATAACTCAGACAAGCCAGGCTCTGGAAGTGATCCATGTCTAAGTGACTACATTTTCACCCTAAGCAGGATACTTTGGATTAACTACTCTCTCCATAACATGGCAGGATATGGCAACCCACTCCAGTATCAAGCCTGGAAAATCCCATGGACGCAGGAGCATGGTAGGCTACAGTCCATGGGGTCGCAAAGAGTCAGACACAACTGAGAGACTTCACTTTCCATGACATCTCTTGAGCTTCCTTGATGGCTCAGTGGGTAAAGAATCCACCTGCAATGCAGGAGACACAGATTTGAGCCCTGGGTTGGGAAGTTCCTCTAGAGGAAGAAATGGCAACCCACTCTAGTATTCTTGCCTGAAAAATCCCATGGACATAGGATCCTGATGAGCTACAGTCCTTGGGGTCACAAAGAGTCAGACAAGACGGAGCAACTAAGCATGTATGCATGCCATGAAACCTATTAAAGCTCTCTCTCCATATACTGCAATCTCCTAGGAACAAACCTCCAGCTTAATCAATCTCTAGAAATTTAACATAGAAATGTAAGTAATTTTCTTTGTCCTATCTTGAGTGGATATAAAACTCTCATGGCCACTACTTCCTAAACTATTACTCTATTTACTTTAAAAAGTAGCTCTTAATTCACACACACACACAATGGGAAAATGTGCTAATGGTTTGATTTATTATTGATTTCATAGGGAATGGGAATAGAGTCAGCCCATTGTCTGTAGATACTCTCTAGGAACATTTTATGCACAATTCCATATTTAAGAATGCTTTTGGTAGTGTGCATATGTTGCATAAAATAAAGTATATAAAATAAATAATAAGGAACCTATATATAGCACAGAGAACTATATCCAACATCTTGTAATAACCTACAATGGAAAAGAATCTAAATACATATATATATATATATATATATAGGTGTGTGTATATATATATATATATAGGTGTGTATTTATATACATATATGATTCACTGCTATACACTTGAAATTAACAAAACACTGCATATTAACTATACTTCAATTTATAAAAACAGATGAAAAAGAATGTTTTTGGTACACAGATGATAACAATATCCTATACTCTTAATTGTCTCAATGTGATGCTGTGAAAGTGCTACACTCGATATGCCAGCAAATTTGGAAAACTCAGCAGTGGCCACAGGACTGGAAAAGGTCAGTTTTCGTTCCAATCCCAAAGAAAGGCAATGCCAAAGAATGCTCAAACTACCACACAATTGCACTCATCTCACATGCTAGTAAAGTAATGCTCAAAATTCTCCAAGCCAGGCTTCAGCAATATGTGAACCGTGAACTTCCAGATGTTCAAGCTGGTTTTCGAAAAGGCAGAGGAACCAGAGATCAAATTGCCAATATCCGCTGGATCATCGAAAAAGCAAGAGAGTTCCAGAAAAACATCTATTTCTGCTTTATTGACTATGCCAAAGCCTTTGACTGTGTGGATCACAATAAACTGTGGAAAATTCTGAAAGAGATGGGAATACCAGACCATCTGACCTGTCTCTTGAGAAACCTGTATGCAGGTCAGGAAGCAACAGTTAGAACTGGACATGGAACAACAGGCTGGTTCCAAATAGGAAAAGGAGTCCGTCAAGGCTGTATATTGTCACCCTGCTTATTTAACTTATATGCAGAGTACATCATGAGAAACGCTGGGCTGGAAGAAACACAAGCTGGAACCAAGATTGCCGGGAGAAATATCAATAACCTCAGATATGTGGATGACACCACCCTTATGGCAGAAAGTGAAGAAGAACTAAAGAGCCTCTTGATGAAGGTGAAGGAGGAGAGTGAAAAAGTTGGCTTAAAGCTCAACATTCAGAAAACTAAGATCATGGCATCTGGTCCCATCACTCCATGGGAAATAGATGGGGAAACAGTGGAAACAGTGTCAGACTTCATTTTTTTGGGCTCCAGAATCACTGCAGATGGTGACTGCAGCCATGAAATTAAAAGACGCTTACTCCTTGGCAGGAAGGTTATGGCCAATCTAGATAGCATATTTAAAAGCAGAGACATTACTTTGCCAACAAAAGTACGTCTAGTCAAGGCTATGGTTTTTCTAGTGGTCATATATGGATGTGAGAGTTGGACGGTGAAGAAAGCTGAGCGCCGCAGAATTGATGCTTTTGAACTGTGGTGTTGGAGAAGACTCTTGAGAGACCCTTGGACTGCAAGGAGATCCAATCAATCCATCCTAAAAGAGATCAATCCTGGGTGTTCATTGGAGGGTCTGATGTTGAAGCTGAAACTCCAATACTTTGGCCACCTCATGCATTGGGTTGACTCATTGGAAAAGACCCTAATGCTGGGTAGGATTAGGGGC
The DNA here is from genome assembly GCF_054371585.1 of Giraffa tippelskirchi. NCBI lineage: Eukaryota > Metazoa > Chordata > Mammalia > Artiodactyla > Giraffidae > Giraffa > Giraffa tippelskirchi. The sequence goes on along the minus strand of NC_137279.1, from coordinate 58,704,426 downwards.
GGGAGAAGAAGGGGACGACAGAGGATGAGATGGTTGGATGGCATCACCAACTCGATGAACATGGGTTTGGGTAGACTCCGGGAGTTGGTGATGGACAGGGAAGCCTGGCGTGCTGCGGTTCATGGGGTCGCAGAGAGTCGGACACGAGTGAGCGACTGAACTGAACTGAACTGATCCTTAGTTATTTTTCCTATTTTATCCATACAGAACAGATAACTTCTAAAAGATTGTTAGAATTAGCTAAAAAGCACCTTAGTAACTTTTTTTTTAACATTTTCTATCCCTAAATCTGGAAGTTGTTTTTATGCCTACAATTTCCTTTCCTTAAAAAGTCAAGTTCTTATCATGTCTTCCATGTCTAGGAAGAAAACTGTTCATCATACCCTTCATATAAAACCATAACTTTCTGCTATACATTCAGTCTCTGTTGGTTATCTATTTTAAATATAGCATTGTCTACATGTCAGTTTCAAACTCCCAATCTATGCCTTTCTCCATCCTTTCCCTAATAACTATAATTTCTTTTTCTAAGTCTGTGGGTCTATTTATGTTCTGTAAGTAAATCCATTTGCATCATGCTTTAGATAACATGTGTAAATGATATCATATGGAATTTGTCTTTCTGTTTCTGACTTACTTCACTTAGTATGATAATTTCTAGGTCAATTCATGTTGTTGCAAATGGCATTAACTCATTCTTTCTTTATGGCTGAGTAGTACTCCATTGTGTATATATGCCGCATCTTGATTCATTCATCTGTCAATGGACATTTAGGTTGCTTTCATATCTTGGCTATTGTGAATAGTGCTGCTATGACCAGTGGTCTGCATGCATATTTTTGAATTAGAGTTTTCTGGATTTTTCACAAATGTAGGATCCCTGGATCATATGGGAGCTCTATTTTTAGTTTAAGGAACATCCATACTGTTTTCCATAATGTCTGCACCAATTTATGTTCCTATCAACAATGTACAATGATTCCTTTTCCTCTACATGCTCATTAGCTTTTATGATTTTTGGCTTTTTATGATGGCCATTCTGATTGGCCTAGTGATGTTCTCTACTTTCTTCAATTTATGTCTGAATTTTGCAATAAGGAGTTCATAATCTGAACCACAGCCAGCTCCTGGTCTTGTTTTTGCTGACTGTATAGAGCTCCAAAGAATATAATCAGTCTGATTTTGGTATTGACCACCTGGTGATGTCCATGTGGAGAATCTTCTCTTGCGTTGTTGGAAGAGGGTGTTTGCTAAGACCAGTGTGTTCTCTTGGCAAAACTCTGTTAGCCTTTGCCCTGCTTCATTTTGTACTCCAAGGCCAAACTTGCCTGTTACTCCAGGTATCTCTTGACTTCTACTTTTGCATTCCAGTCCCCTATGATGAAAAGGACATTTTTCTTTGATGTTAGTTGTATAAGGTCTTGTAGGTCTTCAAAGAACCATTCAACTTCAGCTTCTTTGGCATTAATGGTTGGGGTATAGACTTGGATTACTGTGATACTGAATAGTTTGCCTTGGAAACGAACAGAGATCATTCTGTCATTTTTGAGATTGCACCCAAGTACTGCATTTTGGACTCTTTTGTTGACTATGAGGGCTACTCCATTTCCTCTAATGGATTCTTGCCAACAGTAGCAGCTATAATGGTCATCTGAATCAAATTCACCCATTCCAGTCCATTTTAGTTCACTGATTCCTAAAATGTTGATGTTCACTCTTGCCATCTCTGTTTGACCGCTTCCAGTTTACCTTGATTCATGGACCTAACATTCCAGGTTCCTATGCAATATTGTTCTTTACAGCATCGCACTTTACCTTCACCACCAGACACATCCACAACTCAGCGCTGTTAATGCTTTGGCTCAGCCTCTTCATCCCTTCTGGACCTATTTCTCCACTTTTCTCCAGTAGCATATTAGACACCGACTGACCTGAGGAGTTCATCTTTCAATGTCGTACCTTTTTGCCTTTTCATACTGTTCATGTTGTTCTCAAGTCAAGAATACTGAAGTGGTTTGCAATTCCCTTCTCCAGTGGACCATGTTTTGTCAGAACTCTCTGCCATGACCCATTTGTCTTGGGTGACTCTACATGGCATAGCTCATAGTTTCAATGAGTTTGACAAGGCTGTGATCCATGTGATGTTTGGCTAGTTTTTTATAATTGTGACTTTCATTCTGTCTGCCTCTGAAGGATGAGGACAAGAGGCTTGTGGAAGCTTCCTGGTGGGATGGACTGGCTGTGGGGAAAACTAGGTCTTGCTCTGGTGGGCAGGCCATGCTCATTAAATCTTTAATCCAATTTTCTGCTGATGGGTGTAGCTGTGTTCCCTCTCTGTAGCCTGGCCTGAGGCCAAACAATGGTAGGGTTCAGTTCAGTCAGTTCAGTTGCTCAGTCATGTCTGGCTTTTTGCGATCTCAGGGACGGCAGCACGCCAGGCTTCCCTGTCCTTCACCATCTCTCAGAGCTTACTCAAACTCATGTCCATCGATTCAGTGATGCCATCCAACTGTCTCATCCTCTGTCATCCCCTTCTCCTCCCACCTTCAATCTTTCCCAGCATCAGGGTCTTTTCCAATGAGTCAGTCCTTCACATCAGGTGGCCAAAGTATTGGAGCTTCAGCTTCATCATCAGTCCTTAAAATGAATATTCAGCAGAATATTCAAGGAGAGATAAGAAAATCTTCCTCAATGATCAGTGCAAGGAGATAGAGGAAAACAGTAGAATGAGAAAGACTAGAGATCTCTTCAAGAAAATTAGAGATACCAAGGGAATATTTCATGCAAAGGTGGGCACAATAAAGGACAGAAATGGTATGGACCTAACAGAAGCAGAAGATATTAAGAAGAGGTGGCAAGAACACAGAAGAACTAAAGATCTTCATGACCCAAATAACCACGGTGGTGTGATCACTTACCTCAAGCCAGACATCCTGGAATGTGAAGTCAAGTGGGCCTTAGGAATCATCACTATGAACAAAGCTAGTGGAGGTGATGGAATTTCAACTGAGCTATTTCAAATCCTAAAAGATGATGCCGTGAAAGTGTTGCACTCAATATGCCAGCAAATCTGAAAAACTCAGCAGTGGCCACAGGTCTGCAAAAGGTCAGTTTTATGCCAATCCCAAAGAAAGGCAATGCCAAAGAATGTTCAAACTACCACAAAATCACACTCATCTCACACATTAGCAAAGTAATGCTCAAAATTCTCCAAGCCAGGCTTCAACAGTACATGAACTGTGAACTTCCAGATGTTCAAGCTGGATTTAGAAATGGCAGAGGAACCAGAGATCAAATTGCCAACATCCGTTCAATCATCAAAAAAGCAAGAGAGTTCCAGAAGAACATCTACTTTTTCTTTATTGACTATGCCAAAGCCTTTGACTGTGTGGATCACAATAAACTGTGGAAAATTCTGAAAGAGATGGGAATACCAGATCACCTGACCTGCTCCTGAGAAATTTGTATGTAGGTCAGAAAGCAACATTTAGAACTGGACATGGAACAACAGACTGGTTCTAAATCGGGAAAGGAGCATGTCAAGGCTGTATATTGTCACCCTGTTTATTTAACTTATATGCAGAGTACATCATGGGAAGTGCTGAGCTGGATGAAGCACAAGCTGGAATCAAGATTGCTGGGAGGACTATCAATAACCTTAGATATGTAGATTATATCACCCTTTTGATAGGGGTAATGGCAGTAATGGTGACCTCCTTCAAAAGGACTTATGCCAGCACACCATGGCTCACAGGACTGTTGTAATCAATTAGATTTGATAGACACAGTGCCTGAAGAACTATGGACAGAGATTAGTGAAATCAATAACAGGAGGTGGTGATCAAAACCTTTCTCAAGAAAAAGAAATGAAAAAAGGCAAAATGGTTGTCTAAGGAGTCCTTACAAATAGCTGAGAAAAGAAGTGGAAGGCAAAGAAGAGAAAGAAAGATATACCCATCTGAATGCAGAGTTCCAAAGAATAGCAAGGAGAAATAAGAAAGTCGTCCCTAGTGAACAATGCAAATAAATAGAGGAAAACAATAATAGGGGAAAGATGAGAAATCTCTTCAAGAAAATTAGAGAAGCAAGGAAACATTTCATGCAAAGATGGGCACAATACAGGAAAGAAATGCTATGGAACTAACAGAAGCAGAAGATATTAAGAAGAGGTAGAAAGAATACACAGAAGAACTATACAAAAAGGGTCAAGGAAGAGATTGTTGGATGGCATCACTGACTCAATGGACATGAGTTTGAGTAAGCTTCTGGGAGATGGTGAAAGACGGAGAAGCCTGGTGTGCTGCAGTCCACCCAGTTGCAAAGAGTCGGACGTGACTGAGTGACTGAACAACAAATTCTGACTGGTGTGAAGTGTTACCTCATTGTAATTTTTATTTGCTTTTCTCTTAATTAACAATATTGAGCAACTTTTCATGTGCCTATTGGCCATCTGTATGTTTTCTTTGGAGAAATGTCTAGTTAGGTCTTCTACTGTTTTTCGATTGCGTTGTTTGTTAACAAGTTGTATGAGTTATTTGTATATTTTGGAACATTTGTATATTTTAATCCCTTGTTAGTTGCATCATTTGTGAATATTTTCCCCCAGTCTGTAGGTTATCTTTTCATTCTGTATATGGTTTCCTTTGCTGTACAAAATCTTATGAGTTCGATTAGGTCCCATTTACTTATTTTTGCTTTTATCAACATTTACATTGCCTGGAGAGACTGATCTAAGAAAACATTGGTAAAATTTGCCTGAGAATACCTGGCTTATGTTCTCTTCTAGGAGTTTTGTCATGTTGTGTATTATATTTAAGCCTTTTAAGTCATTTTGTGTTTCTTTCTGTGTAGTTTTACGTGAATATGCATTCTATTAATCTTCATTGATTTACTGCATGTAAACCAACAGGTTCTTTTTTTTTATTAAATTAATTTTCTATTTTTTAATTTTACAATATTGTATTTATTTTGCCATACATTGACATGAGTCCACCATGGGTGTACATGTTTTTCCCTTCCAGAACCCCCCTTTCACCTCCCTCCCCATCTCATCCCTCCGGGTCATCCCAGTGCACCAGCCCCGAGCACCCTGCATCATGCATTGAACCTGGACTGGTGATTCATTTCACATATGATAATTTACATGCTCCCATGCCATTCTCCCATATCATCCCACCCTCACCCTCTCCCATGGAGTCCATAATACTGTTCTATTTATCTGTGTCTCTTTTGATGTCTTGCATACAGGGTTATCTTTACTGATTGACTAAATACCATATATATGTGTTAGTATACTGTATTGGTGTTTTTCTTTCTGGCTTACTTCACTCTGTATAATAGGCTCCAGTTTCATCCACCTCATTAGAACTGATTCGAATGTATTCTTTTTAATGGCTGAGTAATATTCCATTGTGTATATGTACCACAGCTTCCTTATCCATTTGTCTGCTGATGGGCATCTAGGCTGCTTCCATGTCCTGGCTATTACAAACAGTGCTGCGATGAACATTGGGGTACATATGTCTCTTTCAAGTCTGGTTTCCTCAGTGTGTATGCCCAGCAGTGGGATTGCTGGGTCATATGGCAGTTCTATTTCCAGTTTCTTGAGGAATCTCCACACTGTTCTCCATAGTGGCTGTACTAGTTTGCATTCCCACCAACAGTGTAAGAGGATTCCCTTTTCTCCATACCCTCTCCAGCATTTGTTGCTTGTAGTCTTTTGGATAGCAGCCTTTCTGACGGGCATGAAATGATACCTCATTGTGGTTTTGATTTGCATTTCTCTGATAATCAGTGATGTTGAGCATCTTTTCATGTGTTTGTTAGCCATCTGTATGTCTTCTTTGGAGAAGTGTCTGTTTAGTTCTTTGGCCCACTTTTTGATTGGGTCATTTATTTTTCTGGAATTGAGCTGCAGGAGTTGCTTGTATATTTTTGAGATTAATTGCTTGTCCGTTGCTTCGTTTGCTATTATTTTTGGTTCTTGCAACAAGTTGTTATTCAGTCACTAAGTCATGTCCGACTCTTTGTGACCCCATGAACTGCAGCACGCCAGACTGAGATGTTCTTCACTATATCCTTGAGTTTGTTCAGACCATGTCCACTGAGTCAGTGATGCCATCCAACCATCTCATCCTTGGTCGTTCTCTTCTCCTCTTGCCCTCTATCTTTCCCAGCATCAGGGTCTTTTCCAATAAGTTCTACAAATCCTCATTCAATCTGTTTCCTTGCTACCTCTGACTTGTCTTTCTTAGTATGTTCCTGTGCTCTCTGATCTAGCTACACTGCCCTCCTCAAGGGCTTCCCAGTTGGTGCTAATGGTAAAGAATCTGCCTTCCAATGGTGTAGGAGACACAGGAGACACAGAATCAGTCTCTGAATTGGGAAGATCTCCTGGAGGAGGAAATGGAAACCCACTCCAGTATTCTTGCCTGGAGAATCCCATGGAAAGAGAAGTCTGGCAGGCTACAGTCCACGGGGTCGCAAAGAGTCGGACACGACTGAGTGTCTAAGCACATACCCCCCTCAAACATTCCAGGCACCCATTTTCCTCAAAGCCTTCACATTTTCTGTTCCTACTCCTTGACATTATTCCTACAGATACCTGCTGGCTATTTGCCACACCTCCTTCAGATGTTTCCTTAATTTCCTTAACTATCATTTCAGCAAAATCCCTCCTAATACCCTTACTAAAACTGTAGTCCCATCCTTGCTAACCCCCTTCCCTATCAGCTATTCTCTCTGTCCACACCGAACATACTGCATATTTTATTTATTTTTCTGCTTCTTAGTCTCCTCTTCCTGCCTAGAATCTAAACTCTATAAGGAGAAGTTTGGCTTTGTTTTCTTTTGCTGTTTTGTTTACTGCTGTTACCTCATTCCCCAGAATGATAACTAGCAACTATTAGGAACTTATTAAACATTCATTGAATGAATGAAGCTTCATCTAAACTAAGGACTGAAAGATTAACTTTACTAACTTGAAAGATTAACAGAAATTAGCAAAGGCAGAAGTGGTAGAAGATAGGAAATATGTGAGTTGTAGGAATAGAAATGTCTTCCCTTGTAGCTCAATTGGTAAAGAATCTGCCTGCAGTGCAGGAGACCCGGGTTCGATTCCTAGGTCAGGAAGATCCCTGGAGAAGGAAATGGCAACCTACTCTAGTATTCTTGCCTGGAGAATTCCATGGACAGAGGAGCCTGACAGGCTACAGTCCACAGGGTTGCAAGAGTCGGACATGACTTAGCAACTAAACTACGACCACCAGGAATAGAAAAATACAAGGAAATGGAAAAGGCCTTAAACTTATCCCAAGCCTTCTATTTATACAAACCATTCTCATTCTTTTATTTTCTTTTCAATGTGTTGAATTTAAAGTCACATTTCTTACTTTTCCCCCAAATCTTTCCCAGTTTTTAAAATCTATTTAAATTATAATGATACAGTTGCATATAACTAGGTCAAATTGTGCCTGAAAATGGTGGACATCAGATTCCTGTTTATAAGTTCAGGGAGTAAGAAAAAGATGTGAAATCACTCCTGACCGAAAGTCAGAGGGTCATCATTCAATCCTTAGCATCTAGATAGATATGTAGGAAATCATTTCTGTACACAATCCAAAAACTCAACTCTGTGCCAGTATTCAACTAATATCTTAAAGATCCTGAGCAGTAATTTGTAAATTGAAATGGAGTCCTGCTCTATAAACAAAAAAGGTAAAATACCTTCTTCTGCTATGCAGGAGTTACTCCTACTAAAATCTTCAACAAAGGCAAAAGATCCCATTAATTAATTAATAGATTATTAAATTTACATTCTTGAAAGAAACACATGCTTTTCTACAAGCACCTATCTTCCAGACATTCTGTATCCTTAATTTTTGTTTTTTTTTTCCCCAGCTCCAGGAGTACTGAGCAAAATTTATTGAAAATGTGTCTCATAAACTAAATGATGAGGAGCCATTTAGGCCAAAGGAAAAATGTGAATCTTTAACCTCCTTTAGAGAATTGTATCATGAAATCTGATATGAATTGCTTTATCTTTAAAGACACTCAGAACTGAGAATAAAGTGTTCATGGTGACCCTTGTTTAAAGGTGGTGCTCTTTGCCCTAAAGCTGGTAAGATAGTAATTGTCTAAGCACTTTTTTCTTCAATCAGTAATGGAGAAGCACACACATTTAATTTGGTTTAGACAGAAAAAATGACAGCACCAAATAGGCATTTTTTTAAGGTAAGGATTATATCAGCCCTAAAACCAAAAGTAGCTATTTGTGGGTCAAATGTAGAACATTCAGTGAAGTTTCCTTTCTTTCACCCCTTTGCAACAACAACAAAGAAAAAACCTAAGATTGTGTCATCAGTTAGAGCAAAATAAATGAATGCTTTCACTATTCTCTGAAGAAATATATACTAGCAATTGGATAACCAGATTCAAGTGCTGCTCTTGAAAATAATATTCATTTTATCTTTTTACAATTCACATTTACGCAGTCCAATTCTTACATATTTCTTCCCAAACCATTTTTCCCAATGTAAGCAGCAGCTGTCAAAAAAAAAAAAAATCCTTACATTTGGTGGTGTATTTGGAATCTCTTTTCGCAAAGAGATTAAACTTCTCTAAAGGCTGACAGGCTCCAGAAACGTGAGGCCCAGAATAAAAATAATGGGTGGGAGAAATAGTCATATGTTGACTTGCCAAAAACAATGAGTTTATAATAACTTCTATAATAACTGACTTCAGTATATTTTTAGAAAGAGGAAATCAAGAGTGAAGGTGGCTATTAAAGGGTAAAACAAAAGGGAAGGGAGAGAACTGCTATGGTTATAATGGTTAATATAAAAATCAGCTTATCTATCATCTCCCACGTAATACTGTTTCAGATATTTCACTAGCGCTTTGTTATCTCCTGATACGTGTAACAATGGATGCTGTTAAGTTAGTGTACCTTCCCATTCCCTTAAGTATAACTAGGTAGTAGTTTACTCCTACCTTCTACAAATTCACCTTTGAATTATAATGTTAAAATACTCGGTTGAGCTTTTAGGACTTAATGAGGCCTTTTTTTAGTACCAGGGATGGGGATGAAGGGATGCAGTGTTTATCGTCTCTCAGACCTCACTTGTCTGTTGCCACCTCAGAGGGCCCTTTAATGTCCGAGCCGGCCTAAATGATCACTCAATAACTTTCTACCATGTTATCATATTTTAATTCTGTAGGTATAAATTTTCTCCCAAAATATTTCTGATTTGATTAGCTTTTCTCCTTTCCCCACCCATACCTCATCATGCACATACATGTGCATGCACGCGTGCATATGTGCACACATACACACACAGTAACATCAACTTCAGTCAGTCATGGCATCAGTCCCAGCACCAGCACAAAATCCTTCTAATTCAAAGAGATTTCTTTCCACAACTTTAACATAACTGTTTCTACTATCTGTGATTTTTTTCCTCATCCATTCTTTCTGTTTCCATCTCTGAAACTCCTCTTAGAAGCACGTTGGATCTGCCTGTGGACATGTTTCTATTTGCTCTAGATCAGATCCGATAACTGCAGGGCAACGGCGGGTAAGCAGGACAACTCATTTTCTCAGGGCAAGGACCCCCTTTCACCTGGGTTTCATCAGCCTGCCTTCTTCTGGCCTAGAGTCCACCCTATATGCTCCAAACTGAGGTCAGCTGTCACCGCTGCCTGATGCCTCTTGATGGGGAAGAGAGGGAGAATCTGACCCAGACTGTCACTCCAAGTGCTGCTTGCCTGTTCCTGTCCCCGGCAGTCACGGAGTCTGCTGTGCCCCCTGCCCACGGAGTCCTCCTGCCCCCAGAGTCTGTCAGCTCCAGGCTTATGACACCCATGACTCAGTTCTCTCCTCCACCACAACTTCTCTCCCCTGTATGTATTTTGAGCTGTGGTTTCTTTTGCCAACCTGGTCTCATCTGCTTTCTACTTTCCCAGATTTCTATGACACATGTTCTAATCATCGTGTTCTTTTCTATACCTCCCAATAGTAGCATTTGTGACCAGCTGCTGCTGTGTCTGAGCAGGTTAAAATGGTAAATGCCTTTCCCTAGCCAAAAAAAAGAAAAAAGAAAAACCAGTGAAGACCTGAAACACTCACTGTGAGAAATAAATGTGGGGACTGCCTAAGTAACTTACCCGAAATGCACTTGAGAGCTTCTCAAAATTTCACTTTACCATTAGGCTTTCACGCTACTTGGAATCAGTGTCTAAGTCATTTATACCATTAGACTAGCCAGATGACAGCAAGTTGTCAACAGATTTCTCAAGGATTTCTCCAAGGAACTAGAGACTTACAAGTGGGAGAAAGTGTCACTCCATCTGAATCCAACCATTACACCAATTGACCTGAAAGCTAGAAAGGTTCTGTTTCTCTAAGGAAAATAAAACAATTGAAAAGCTTGAGTATCCAATCAAACAAATTACATTTAACTCCCCAGGGGGCTACACCACTTGTGCTCAAACCAGAGTTTCGAAAGAATATCTATTCTAAAGGATAGGCTTAGCACAGACTACTGAAAAGGAGCAAAAAATAAAATGAATAAAATTGAAATATAATGGAACTGAGGAACTACATAGGCATAAAAGTACACTATTATTTTAAAATAATGTTACTATTAAATAACATTTTATATGAACTTGAATTCAAGCCCTGTCATTTAAAATTACATATTTATGGACTAAGAAGGGAATTGATAAAGAATTCCAGTTTTCAGGTTGTTATTAGTGATCGGCAAGAATAATTACTCTATTAATGAAATCTGCAGACAACACCCAATTGATAGGTACTGGGAAAGTCATTAAGAAACCAACCTAGAAGAAAATGCAAGAGGTTAGATTATCAGGCAGGAATGGGGTAGGAAATTTACTCTATTTAAAGGGAAGGTCATTCAGAACACACACTTTAAATAACTTATTTTTCCAAGTAGCTGAAAATGTTTGAGTACTACTCACTACCTCATATTTACTAGGCAGCAACACTGCTTCAGACAACAGACAGGATATAGAACCAGAATCGTGAAAAACCAAAAAGATCAAAAATACCAAATGCAAAAGAAAGAAGTCCCAAGAAATGCCAGAGAAAGATATTCTTTATGTGTTTTTTCCTCGACATGAAATGTGAAGAAAATGTGTATAATTTTTAAAGAAACTCCAGCTATCTTCTGGGCTATAACAGAACTCAAAAAGCTAAGTGTAAGTACATCTGTGAAGAACAAAGGATACTGTCAAATTCAGCGTGAGACAAATTGTGAGGGACAAAAAAGAGAACCACTAGTTAAAGTTACAGTATTTTTTTTGACTGATTAGAGAAAGGACAGCCATGAGCGATACAATCACCATCACTGGAAAAGACTACAAAGTGATCAACAACCATCTGAAAGAGAATTTTGTTTAAGATAATGAGGAGATTTATGTAGAATTTAGCAAAGATGTGTTTATTCATCATTTAAAAAATATATTGAGGTTTTCAGTCTATCACTTTATTTTTCTCAATACCATCATTCTTTACCAAGCTCACTCAATTCTATTTGTTTACATAGTTATTTATACTAAACATCCACTATGCAGACATTTTTCTATGTTCTTGACACACATAAATGAAGAAAGTATTTGCCTTCAACAAATTCAAAATCTACTTAATGTAAAAATCTACCTATAAATGTCTAATAAAATCTACCTGTATATAACATATTGTACAGCAAATAGGAAAAAAATGTCATAGGAGCAGAGGAGAAAAGGGAAAACAGATTCAGCATGCTTTTTACATAGGAATTTGCATTTGTGCTGGTCCCTAAAATATGTGTACAAAGGAACTAGAGGTTAGTTCTAGAGGAAGAAAGATGAAAGGCAGAAGCAACTGTGAGTGAAGGCAAGGAGGAAGAATATGGATGAAAGGACAGTTTTCAGAGACTCAGGAACACTGCAGTTAAAGGTCAAGATACTTAGAAGGACAATAAGGCTACAGATCCACAATCTAAAACACTGTAAAAGGGCCTTGATAGAGTTACTAAGAGAAGGAAAACTCATGGAACATAGAGTTTCTTTAGACATGTAATCACATTTGTATTTTAGAAAGAAAACAATTTTCACTATGGAAGTTGTTTTGAAGACAGAGAGACTGAAAACACTAGGGGTAGGGGGTAGGAAGTAGGACAGTGGAGAGTAGAAAATAATTGTAATACACAACCCAAGTGTTAAGGAAGGCTCCTCTTTCTAACTCCTACTTGCAAAGCAAGTTGTGAAGAACTTTGTTCAAAACTTTAAAGTCATCTTTAGTGCTCCTCCAAACTTCCAAATTATTAATGAAACCTTTCCAGTTTTCTATGTATTTGCCTCATAAACTTGTTTCTGCCCTTAGTTTTACTTTCTGCTACATATTCAATAATCCATCAATACCTCTTATCTATATCTTCATCAGTTCAGTTCATTCACTCAGTCGTGTCCAACTCTTTACGACCCCACAGACTACTGCACACCAGGCTTCCCTGTCGATCACCAACTTCCAGAGTTTACTCAAACTTATGTCCATTGAGTCAGTGATGCCATCCAACCATCTCATCCTCTGTCGTCCCCTTCTCCTCCTGCCTTCAATCTTTCCCAGCATCAGGGTCTTTTCCAGTGAGTCCATTCTTTGCATCAGGTGGCCAAGTATCAGAGTTTCAGCTTCAGCATCAGTTCTTCCAATGAATATTCAGGACTGATTTCCTTTAGGACGGACTGGTTGGATCTCCTTGCAGTCCAAGGAACTCTCAAGAGTCTTCTCCAACACCACAGTTCAAAAGCATCAATTCTTCGGTGCTCAGCTTTCTTTATGGTCCAACTCTCACATCCATACATGACTACTGGAAAAACCATAGTTTTGATCAGATGGACCTTTGTTGGTGAAGTAATGTCTCTACTTTTTAATATGCTGCCTAGGTTGGTCATAGGTTTTCTTCTAAGGAGCAAGAGTCTTGGTTTAATTTCATGGCTGCAGTCACCATCTGCAGTGATTTCAGAGCCCAAGAAAAGAAAGTCTGTCACTGTTTCCATTGTTTCCCCATCTATTTGCCATGAAGCAATGGGACCAGATGCCATAATCTTTTTTTTTTTTGAATGTTGAGTTTTAAGCCAGCTTTTTCACTCTCCTCTAGCTTCCAAACTGATTGTCCTGTTTTCCAAATCTCTTCACTCCAACACTGGATTATGTCATCATTCATTCACTCACTCCATTCATTTACTCATAAAATATTTGAGAACTTACCACATTCAGACATGATGCCAAGCCCTGAAGGAAGTGTCAGTAAATATGGTACAATCTTTGACGTAAAGTTCCCTGGTCTAGTTGGGAACACAAATGCAGAGCCTTAAGTTAATAGTGAGGATTCCACAGAAGTACTAAGCATATCTCATTCAGTGTTTTAGATAAGAAAAGATTTCCAAAACAATCTGAAACCCGCTGAGTTAAAGGAGAAGTAGGGTTAATCTGAATAAACAGTAGTAGTAGAGACAGAGTAAAGGGACAAAGTACATAATTAAATAGTTAATCCCACTAGAGGATTTTAAGTAAAGAAAAAAGTATGGAAGACCCCTGTAAGTTAATGATTACTTAAGAAAGCAGATTTGCTTAACCACAAAACCAAGCAGACTTGCTAAGCAATAAAACCATGTAACCGAATCATGAGACATGCCCCAAAACAATAAAATAATGGTGGCATGACACCCACATCCTACCCAGGAACTCAGTAAGTTAATGACCCCTAAGACATGCTCTCTGCACACTTAAAAAACAATAATTTTGGAAAGGTGACATTTCAAAGAGAAAGACCCTCAGTATGTTGAGACCTGAAATAATTTTTTCATAGCACCAAGACAGTTCTATCTTGATCATGGAGGGACAAGAAATTTCCCCACCTGACATGGAGGAGGAGTTAATGATGGAATCATAACATCTACTCAAGAATGAGGAAGAAAATAATCTTTTCCCTTTCCCCTAATTTTCCTTTGCTTATAAAACTATAGCCCACTAAGTCCTTGGGATGCAACACCATCTAACCCACTTGTTTGTAAGCTTCACAAGCATCCTGTTCTAATAAATCACTTATCTATCACATTGCCTCTCACTGAATTCTTTCTGCATGGAGACATAAAGAACCGGAGCTCCTTGGAGTACCCTGAAATGCCAATCAGTGGTTTTAGCAGGGGGAAATCAGTCCTCCCACAGTCAAGAAGTTCTGTGGTTTTACAAAGGCAAAAAAGACTGATGCACTGCAAGACCCAAGAGTTCAGCACCACTGAAATGAAAGGTACACAGTGAGGATTTACAGGACACAAGGCTGTGCAGCTGTTGCAGCTAACTCATTGAGCATCTTTGTTTCATGCTGCTGCTGCTGCTAAGTCGCTTCAGTCGTGTCCGACTCTGTGCGACCCCATAGACGGCAGCCCACCAGGCTCCACCATCCCTGGGATTCTCCAGGCTAGAATACTGGAGTGGGTCGCCATTTCCTTCTCCAGTACATAAAAGGGAAAAGTGAAAGTAAAGTCGCTCAATCATGTCCCACTCTTACTGACCCCATGGACTATAGTCTACCAGGCTCCTCTGTCCATGGGATTTTCCAGGCAAGAGTACTGGAGTGGGGTGCCATTGCCTTCTCCATGTTTCTTGCTAAGGTATCTTAAAAGTTAGAAGAAAAATAATTGAACTATGAAAGATCACTGACAGCATGATGACAATATAAACCTAGGATTTATAGATTTTGTAATCATGAATATGGGGTTTCCCTGGTGGCTCAGTGGTAAAGAATCTGACTGCCAATGAAAGAGACTCAGGTTTGATCCCTGGGTTAGAAAGATCCCCTGGAGAAGGAAATAACAACTGACTCCAGTATTCTTACGTAGGAAATCCCATGGACAGAGGAGCCTGACAGGCTACAGTCCATGGGTTTCAAAAGAGTCAGACACAAATTAGTGACTAAACAACAACAATCATGAGTATAGAACTAGTTCCAGAGTTAGTCCTGGTTGTGAATAAGGTCTCCCATTCAGTGTGTGTAAGATGAAAAGTGAATACAGTTAAGCAGGTGGCCATGGAAATACCAAAATAAAGAGCCTGTGTGGAAGAAGAGCTCGTGAAGAAGAGGCTTGAAGTGACCAGAATATACTGACAGATGAATAGACATTAGAGTATACGCATCCTCTTATTTGAGCTTTGCTGATAGCTCAGTTGGCAAAGAATGAGCTTGCAATGCAGGAAATCCTGGTTTGATTCCTGGGTTGGGAAGATCAGCTTGAGAAGGGACAGGCTACCCACTCCAGTATTCTCGAGCTTTCCTGTGGCTCAGCTGGTAAAGAATCCACCTGCAATGTGTGAGACCTGGGTTCGATCTCGGGGTTGGGAAGATCCCCTGGAGAAGGGAAAGGCTACCCATCCTCTTATTTTACTTGTTTACTGCTTATTTAACTTACATGCAGAGAACATCATGAGAAATGCTGGACTGCATGAAGCACAAGCTCGAATCAAGATTGCTGGGAGAAATATTAATAACTTCAGATATGCAGATGACACCACCCTTGTGGCAGAAAGCGAAGAAGAACTAAAGAGCCTCTTGATGAAATTGAGAGAGGAGAGTGAAAAAGTTGGCTTAAAACTCAACATTCAGAAAACTAAGATCATGGCATCTGGTCCCATCACTTCATGGCAAATGGATGGGAAAACAATGGAAACAGTGACAAAGATTATATTCTTGGGCTCCAAAATCATTGCAGCTGGTGACTGCAGCCATGAAATTAAAAGATGCTTGCTCCTTGGAATAAAAGCTATGGCCAACCTAGACAGCATATTAAAAGGCAGAGACATTACTTTGCCAACACAGGTCCATCTAGTCAAAGCTATGGTTTTTCCAGTAGTCATGCATGGATGTGAGAGTTGGACCATAAAGAAAGCTGAGCACCAAAGAATTGATGCTTTTGAACTGTGGTGTTGGAGAAGACTCTTGAGAGTTCCTTGGACAGCAAGGAGATCCAACTAGTCCATCCTAAAGGAGATCAGTCCTGAATATTCATTGGAAGTATTGATGCTGAAGCTGAAACTCCGATACTTTGGCCACCTGACGCGAAGAACGGACTCATTGGAAAAGACCCTGATGCTGGGAAAGATTGAAGGCAGGAGGGGGAGGTGACAACAGAGGATGAGATGGTTGAATGGTGTCACCAACTCAATGGACATGAGTTTGAGTAAACTCTGGGAGTTGGTGATAGACAGGCAGGCCTGGCATGCTGCAGTCCATGGGGTCACAAAGAATCAGACACGACTGAGCAACCCAACTGAACTGATTTTACTTGTATATAAAAGAAAGAAACTTATCTTATAGGATGGAAGCCTGAAAAAACAAATAAGATATAAAGCCAAAGACATATGAGAGACTAGCATTTAGTGACTATAAAGATGTTCTGAACATTCAGATAAGAGAAGTTTACTTTTCAGAAAAATAAAGATTAATTAATACCATGGTACATGTTTTTTGAACAGGGACTTTAAAGATAAAGAAGGAAACCTGTAAGTATTCCCGCCCCAAACACACACAGGACACAGACTCATTGGAGTCTGCGAAAAATAAATCTCAAACTTTTCTCAGATTTCTCTTCAGAAACATAATGTGGTATTATATTAAAGGCTCAGAAATGAAAGAATATGAAAAGAAGCTCATTCTCATCCAAGTCATTGTTCATGAATACAGGCCTTAGATATGCTCAACTCTACAAGGATTCTGAAGGCACACCACCAGCCATGTTCCCTTTTGGAAAACAAATACTCTCACTAAAGAGAAAGCTCAATTCAAATGAAATTAGGTAAACTACAAAAGGATGCTTAATGAGTATTGAATCCACTTAAAGTATTACTTTTAAATAATAGCTATGAAATGTTAGAATAATTCTTGAAATAAAAGTAACATCATCTAATTATAATGATTTTGCTATAATTTATTGGGATAAGAATATTTATTTATTCCAACAAAAACTAGACTGTGGCAAGAGAAAAAAGAAACGAGTTGTGAAAACAGAGGTATGATTACTCTCTTACTTTCCTATGGGAGTTGATAGTTTGATGCCTGAAATTCATGACTTGAGAAATATAGCCTTAAATTATTTTTACATATGGATTTTCAAAATAATCACTAGCATAAATAAAATTAGATTTAATTCCTTTCCAAATTACTGTAGCTGTAGTATGAGTCACTCAGTCATGTCCAACTCTTTGTGACCTCATGGCCTATAGTCCGCTAGGCTCCTCTGTCCATGTGATTTCCCAGGCAAGAATACTGGAGTGGGTTGCCAGTTCCTTCTCTAGGGGATCTTCCCAACCTGAGGATCAAACCTAAGTCTCCCACATTGCAGGCAGATTCTTTACCATCTGAACCAAACAATTACTAATACGTTAAGATTTCTTAGTAGTCAATAAAAAAGCAAACCCCTTAATTTAAAAAAAAGCAATGTACAGGTATTACTCAGAAGAAAAAAATACATGTGGTTGATCAATAAGTAGCCATTGTACAGAAGTGAGACATGTACACGTTAGAGTAAGAAATGCAAAATGGGACAAGAATGCACTAATCTTGTTTTGCCCATCAGATTGGGGAAAAGGAAATAAGTAATTCCCTGTATTGACAAGAATTTAAAGGACAGGCACTCTGATTCACTTTTGGTAGGAGTCTGCATTAGTCAAACATTTTCTGAAGGCAATTTGTCAATATGTGTCAAAAATAAAATTATGTACACCCTTTGAGTCAAAAACTGCACCTCTGTAATTGACCCTAAGGTTACACTGAGAAACCACCTCCAGCTGGAAATCATTTAATCAGTCTACACACCTGTTTTTCTTCGCTATTACCCATCAGTCTATACACAAGCAGTAACAAGGCAGTCTGATGAATAATTTAAGAATAGGGTATTTGGAGGCAAGAGAAGGAAAAGGGGACATGAAATCAAAGAAATGGTTAAGAGACTAGTGAAATCATGTTCTTTGTGGCCTAGGCTAGAAGTAGAGGAAGTGAATCCATAAGAGACTTGATAGACTCAGACAAAAACAAGGGTCCAGATGCTTAACTTAGGTTTGTAGTTAAAAGTTATTATTCAAGACAGAGAGACAGAGGGCTGTTAGTGTGATTGAGTGAGTGGGTGTGGTAAAGAGGAGAGGAAGTGAGGTTATACGATCATTGATCAAAAGATGATGCTGATGTTGAGAAACCCTAACAGTTAGGGGTGATATTTTGTTGTGTTGATAGGGAGGTTGTCCCAGATTCCAGCTGTGCAAAACAATGAGGCAGGTATTGAAGAAAGTTATGTGCTTAGTTAACATGAGCTTAAAAGTACTGTTTCTTCCCAATGGGAGATTAAGAAAATATAATGTCAATCTTTATATCTTCACCTGCCCCAGCACTGAGATGGATGAAAAGTAGGGGAATAAGCACTCTACCCCTGAAAGGCACAAGAGAGGGGTCCTCCAGAGAGGGAATTGGTGTTTATAAGGACAGGATTTGGAAGAACTGTTGGTAAGAGGCTGAAAGTGTAAATAAAGTAGCTTGATTACAAGCTACTATAAAATGAAAATGTCGCCTAGATGTTGAAGATGAAAATAAACAAAGGAAGGACAGAGAAATAATGGCATGAGAACATGAGAGAAGACACATAACTGATGGGCATGAGTAATAACAAAAGATGACAGGGCTCTTGGACCCTGTGGACTTAACTACTCCACATTCTACTGGAATTCTCAGGTGAAGGTGGCTCTGTGCTGGCAGGTTGGGGGAGGGAGAGAGCGAGAGGTTGAAATTAGAAAATATAGGCTATTATATATAGCATGTATAAACAACAAGGTCCTACTGTATAGCAAAGAGATCTATATTCAATATCCCATGATAAACCATAATGGAAAGAATATCTTAAAAGAATATGTGTGTGTGTGTGTGTATATATATATATATATATATATATATATATATATAACTGAATCACTTTGGTGTATGCAGAAGTTAACAAAACACTGTAAATCAACTATATTTCAATACATAAAGGACTGTTTTAAACCAATCCGTTTGTTCAAAATTGCCTTTTGTCTCCACTTAATTATTGAATGGTTTTCCCAACTTCTTTCAAGTTTCCATCATCTGACACTCAACATCCTTCAGGCTTTCATCTTATTGTGTCTTACACAAAACCTACTCAAGACAAACTTGATCAGTCACTCTAAGCGTTACATGAATACACTGAACTCTGTGCTTTTCCACTTCCCTGTCCAAAATCCAGAATTCTCTTCCCATTTCTACCTTTTGAAAACTTTTCAGTCCTCAAGGTCCAGGTTAAACTCATTATTATCTATGAAACTTCGGAAGAAAACACAACTCCAACAACTATAACCACTTGTATTTATTACTCTGTCAGTGTTACAGTCACCAGTGTTTACATTTTACCTCTTCTACTAGATTTCTGTTGTTATTCAGTGCTCAATCGTGTCTGACTCTTTGTGACCCCATGGACTGCAGCATGCCAGGCTTCTCTGTCCTTCACCATCTCTCAGAGCTTGCTCAAACTCATATCCATTGAGTCGGTGATGCCATCCAACCATCTCATCCTCTGTTGTCCCCTCCCCCTCCTGCCTTCAATCTTTCCCAGCATCAGGGTCTTTTCCATTGAGTCTGCTCTTCTCATCAGGTGGCCAAAGTATTGGAGTTTCAGCTTCAGCATCAGTCGTTCCAATGAATATTCAGGGTTGATTTCCTTTAGGATTGACTGGTTTGATCTCCTTGCAGGCCAAGGGACTCTCAAGAGTCTTCCTCAACACCACAGTTTGAATTCATCAATTCTTTGGTGCTCAGCCTTCTTTATGGTTCAACTCTCACATCCATATATGACTACTGGAAAAACTATAGCTTTGATTATATGGACCTTTGTTGGCTAAGTAATGTCTCTGCCTTTTAATATGCTGTCTAGGTCTGTCATAGCTTTTCTTCCAAGGAGGAAGCGTCTTCTAAATCCATGGCTGCAGTCACCAGCTGCAATGATTTTGGAGCCCAAGAAAATAAAATCTGTCACTGTTTCCATTGTTTCCCCATCCATTTGCCATGAAGTGATGGGACCAGATGCCATGATCTTAGGTTTTTGAATGTTGAGTAAACCAGCTTTTTCATTCTTCTCTTTCACCTTCATCAAGAGCCTCTCTAGTTCCTTTTACCAAGTTCCTTTTACAGAGATTCTATTTAGTTGATTTTTGTCACTTCCAAAATGTCTATACAGTGTCGCTTCAGTCGTGTCCAACTCTTTCCGACCTTGTGGGCCATCGCCTGCCAGGCTCCTCTGTGCATGGGATTCTCCAGGAAAGAATACCAGAATGGGTTGCCATTTCCTTCTACAGGGGATCTTTCCAACCTAGGGACTGAATCTGCGTCTCATGTCTACTGTGTTGGGAGGTGGTTTCTTTACCACTAGCACCACCTGGGAAACCTACAGTGTCTCTTACACAGTACTTAATTTGAAAAATTAAGTGAACAGCAGTCACAACAGAATAGGCGTCATCAAAAAGAATTAAAAACTCCTGACTTTGTTTGTGGGCAGAGCTTAAATACCAACTCCACCCACCCATTTAGTCTCTCAGATTTTGAGAATTTTGACATAGGACAGCTTGAAAATCCTCACGGGTTGTAAAGGGGTTTTGAAGTAAGGCAGGAGGAATTACTTTAAAAAAAAGAAAAAAAAACAAAACATAATTTAATTACCTTGTAGAAAGGAGAAAATCCAGGGTATGAAGGACCCAGAATGTGTATAAATTTTGTACTTCTATGAATATAAGATGTAATTTGGAAAAGACAAAAATAATCTGAATATGAGAAGCACTTATAAAACTAATGTCAACTAGATAAAGAAAATGGTTACAAGGAAAATGGTTGAAAACATCGCTTAGAATACCCAAACCTGGTTTTCCTAAGCCACAGAGTAGCAAACTTCAATGACAATAGCATTCTGGCAGTCAAACTATGGAATCCATTGTTAACAATTTAGTTTCCATTTTCACATTTGAGTCTGGTGTAGCTGACCTGACCAAAAAAAAAGTCTTCAATAGAGACCAAATTTTTCTGCGTGGGTTATTCCATGCAAGTTACTTTACTATCCAAGATTAATATTCTGGCATTCAGAAAATTTTCTTCAGATTCTGAG
Source organism: Giraffa tippelskirchi (assembly GCF_054371585.1). Classification (NCBI taxonomy): domain Eukaryota; kingdom Metazoa; phylum Chordata; class Mammalia; order Artiodactyla; family Giraffidae; genus Giraffa; species Giraffa tippelskirchi. The sequence continues at coordinate 58,683,213 of NC_137279.1, read as the reverse complement.
CATTTTATATTACTAGACAGGAAGAATCTGGGTACAAAAATGGTTTTAATACATTGCATACTCCCCAGGTGGGCCAAAGTGCTTTACAAATTAATGAGGTAGCTACTGGCTATGTGGTAACTTAAGTAGACAAACACACAATCTATTAAGAACTCAGTAATACCCTTTACAGATCCTCAAGTGTAAAAATCTATTTTAAAGCAACACTTCCAAAGTGTCACTGGGTCTTTACTGCTCTGTGCCACCAAAGATAGAAATAAAGGACCTTATTTTAACATTTAACCTGCAAGGACATCTTTACCTGCTCTCCCTCCTCCCCACACTGTGACACTGTCTGAATTCAGTATGAAGCAAAATTCTGGTGTGGGAATTCAACTCAGATATCTCGTTGAAGAGCATCAGGCTCTCCTGACCTCCCAACCTTCCCTTTGTCTGAACCTCCCGAGAATCAGGTAGATGTCAAAATGTAACAAGTTTCCCCTGGAAGAGCATTATTGGAAGGGGGAATATTCCCTGCTTGGGACTGACTACATTCTGCCAAAATCCAGTGACATAGCTGTTTAAAGTAAAAATCAACAAATTCCTATAGATTTAATTTAGTGAGTTTAACTATAACCATTATTTTCTCAAAAAAGAAAAATCTAGCTTTCAAGGCAAAGGTGACTTCAATTTGGGAAGTCAGTGAAAACAAGTGTGTGGTAAGAAATGATGCTTTTTCCATAAAGGAGATGTTTTCAACGTTCTTTCTTCAGAGATCATTTTAAAGGGAACCTTTAAGGATCTCCTCAAGGATTTTATCTTTGTCTGGAAATCCACTAACCTTCTGTGTTTGGCTAACCTTATGCTGCCTTTTGGCTATTGCTGCCAGTAATCAACTTGATTGTTTTGTAGTTTTAGGGGAAAAAAAGTATTTTCCATTCTTTGTATTTTAATATTTTGACTTAAAATGGAAACTGCAAATGCAAAGATATGCCAGGTGATTTAAGATTCAGAAGATGAGTGTTTTTGTTGGGCATAGTGAACAGGAAAACAGCTCACTTTGTACATAAAAGCAGTTTTTTACACATGTCATGAGGCATTTGCACAGGGTCTTGTTCTCAGTCAGACCAAAATGCAAATGCCATGTTAACCGAGGGAGGAATCAAAGAATGACACTGGAGGACAAGCCTAAATCACAATTTATCTGCATAACACTCTGCAGTCCGATGGCAACTTCTAAGCTGCTGACACCCCTGGCTGAGGTTCCTGCCAAGGAAACTCCTGCTGCTCTTCTGTGAGGAAATTCCCACCTTTCTCCTTTAGTAACTTATTATGCAGGTCTTTCCTTGCCTCTCCCTAGGTATTCTTCAAACAATCAAGGAGGTATTGGAACTCCTTTATTTAAAGGCAAATCAGTTTTAATTTTATATGACAAATTTTCACAAGCTATTTATAATTGAAGGAAAAAGGTAAAGATATAAAAAGCAGTGATGGAGCAGAATAAAATGATTAAAACAAGCTAAGGGTTCATTTCTTGAGTGTCCAGTGCAGATGATAAAAGGAAAAGGTTTTTGGATGAAACTAACCGATTTGATTGCAAGCTTTAATTTGAAAACCTCTAAATCCCAAGTCTTCCTACTCTACCAATTCTCACAGACATAAGGGGCCCAAAAAAAGGATGAGCATCATCTAAATTATAAATAAATGAACACTACTATTTATCTCCCTGTGTTTGGAAACTCAGCTGTTATTTACAGTGTAGAGAAATGACAATGTGCGTGCATGCTCAGTCTTGTCTAACTCTTTTGCTCCTCATGGACTGCAGCCCGTTGATCTCCTGTCCATGGACTCTCCTAGGCAAGAACACTAGAGTTGGTTACCATCTCCTCCTCAAGGGGATCATCCTGACTCAGGGACTGAACTCAAGTCTCCTGTGTATCCTGCATTGGCAAGCAGATTCTTTACCACTGAACCACCTGGGAAGCCCAGAGAAATGACAGCTCACTTCTGAAAGGATGTAAGGAATCATTCCCTCTATTATGAAAGTGTTGGTCGAGGTTGGCTCAACTTACTTCTACCAATTCACTTACATGGCATTTCTTCCAGGGATATGTTTACTAAGTAGGATTTTTCTAATTATTAAAGAACAATTTTAAATATTAACTCATATTTAAACAGGGGAAAATTCTGAATCCGACATTAACTGCTTAATCTTTCTTTTCTCCATTTATATACTCTCCAATCATTTCTAAAAAGAGATTTACATGGTGAAAGATTTATACCTAATGGAACAGAAAGTAAACACACACCTTAAATAATTGGCCTATTTTCTTCAATACAAATACTCATCACATCCCTAACGAGGAAAGTATGGTATTTTCAAATACATTCAAATCTTGCCTCAAACACATTTTTACTTAAACAGAACAGTTTTTCTGTACATCTTCCCTTTAGAACCACTGGAAAGAATTTAGTTTTTATTTTAAAATATAGCCAAACATTTCCCCTAATGCTCAGGTATCAGGTGGACAAAATAATAGTGACTTACATTTACGTCTTGCTTCTCAACTGTCAGTACATTTACTGGCTGTCAGTAAAAGAGAAAAATTTTAAAATTGACTGTCAGTTTTAAAAAAGGGTAAGAAAGAGAAAATATACCAGCAAATGTGGAGAAAATAATTTTGAAAAATATTTTACCCATTTCAGGTGTCTTTCACCAATGTGAAATGTATAACTATGCAATTTGAATTGCTTGATGTCTTAAAATAGTAGATTCTAGAGAAGATGGAAATGCATGGGTAAAACATGTTTACTTTGAAATCACTATTTCCAAACTAGGTTGAGGCAGATGTAAACAAGACTGCCATTCACCTAGTCAAATAAAGGAATTCTGGAGCTTTGCAGTGTTATTTATATAGAACAGGAGACTTAGACCCAGATTATTAGATCTATGCATCCCTTAAATTTTCCAATCAAATTATTAATGAATTTACCATAACTAAAAAGTTGAGCATATAATACCATAATGAAGAATGAATTCACACCATAACTGCACCTCTTCCAGAACATAAAACCCCAAGTCTTAATTATTTCTCAATCTAAACATTCAGAAATTGCAGCAGAGTTTTTTCTCTTATAATGTATTGGGTTATATGTATTTTTTAATTCAATGAAAATATTTTAGAACATGTGATCTAAATTATATTCATTTTCAAAGGCTTGAAATAGAGAATTCTTAAAATGGAAGATTCTATACCTAAGCTTTTAACAGAATTCATGGACCTAAATAAATAACAGAGATAAAGAAATAATGATATGGCAAATAAATGTGTATCTTATTTTCTTGATATTTATAACCACAACAAACTTTGAAGATTTTAAGTTTATTAGAGATGTAAGAAATCTCCCATCACTTGGGCATTTTCCTGCTTCAGTGGTGAAATTGCTGATCAAGGAGACTCTTTAAATTTAACCATCATTCATCTAATTAAATGAAATTAAATTTGGGCACATTATTTTTATTAAAATAATGAAATGGAATCATTACAGCATTCTGTCCAGAGATAACAAGTGGACGATGGACGAGAACATCAGCTGTGAATATATTTAAATATAGATTTACACATGCAGTATTAGGGAAGGTAAAAACAGGCTATGAAATAAACATTAGGCATCAACTCTAAGCTCACTGTCAAGAGTACGCCCAAGCTTCTAACCACAGAGTTCAGCTGAAGGTAACTATCTGTCAAATGTAATCTGTGCAAGTGAATATGCTTAAGCTGGTGCTATGAATCAACCAAAATTGCTTTGGTCTTATTGACATTCAATTGCAAGAAGTTGCAGCTCATCCCGTCCAATAGACAGTCTGACAACACCAGGAGTGCTTCCAGTGACAGAAAGCTTTAAATATAGATGCAACTATCATCAAAACACACATGGAACTAAACTTTATGATCCTTCAAAGCATCTTTTGAAATTGGTCAGGCAGTCATCAGCTGGTCATAGAAGCCCCAAGATCCCATCTCATTGCCCTAACGTCTGCCAGCTGGCTCAGTTAACAAACCATTATTAATCTTGAAAAAAATAATGAATATAGATTTGATTGACAGGTAAAGTCCTCCTGGATTAGTAGGAGCGTTCCTGTTGCATTGTGCTTAACCCCACTTCTTCGCTTTGCAGGTATGCCTTTTATCTTTTCTACCATTTGAGACTTGGCCCCAATACATCTTAATAAATAATAACCTGGCATGCAGGAAGAAATCCAGAGGGTCAATTTTAGACAATGCCTTGCAGATATTTTTTGACATGTATTGAGTTTGCATAAGCACTGCATTATACCAACAAGAGAACTAAGGTGAGTGAGGTTAAATGATTTGCTTAGAGTTGTTTCCCCTTGGGCACTGTGACCTCTCAAGCAGATTCTGCCGGGGCCCATATGCTTTTGTTCCAGGTCTTAATCTTATATTGAACAAACTTTCCATTTCTTTCCTGTCTGGGCATATTTTCAACCAAGAAAAATGTGTTGAGTTACAAACAAGTCGTGATGCCCTGCTCACCTCTGCTAAATACCATCAATCGCTCTGTACCTTGTTTATTTCATCCGTAACTTCTTCATAGGGTAGTTCATAAAATGACATGTAAAACCCTTGACTCCATAAGAAACCAACAGACATAGGTGGGTAGATGGATATTTTAATTTCTAAGGTACTAAATAAATACTTTCCTGTTCCTCTAAGAGCTTATTGTTTAAGAGAAATTCCACTGTTGAGAACAAATCTTTACAGGACATAAGGTAAGTATATGACTTACCGCATTATCTTAAAAAAAAAAAAAACAGTATAGTAGCTTCCTGAACTCTCACACAAGTCCCTTTATTAGCAACAGTCTTTGCCTTTTTCAGGGAACATATTACTTCCTCAAGACCTACCTTGAACTTTGAAGCTACATGGAAATAATTGTGATGCAATGTTAACTTAAAAAGGGGAAGGCGGCTGCTGCTGCTAAGTTGCTTTAGCCGTGTCCGACTCTGTGCGACCCCATAGACAGCAGCCCACCAGGCTCTGCCGTCCTTGGGATTCTCCAGGCAAGAACACTGGAGTGGGTTGCCATTTCCTTCTCCAATGCATGAAAGTGAAAGTATATATTCACTAAGGATCTACCGTGGTTAGAACTATCTAAAATATGTACATGAGACCAGTGGGAATTACATTAGTTTTATGATAGAATTATTGGAGGGGATTGGTTGGGTTCATCATTTTTCTTATTTATTTTCTAAGTATTCTAAACTATTGATGTCATCACAGATACAGAGAACAAACCGGTGGTTTTCAAAGGGGGGCAGGTTGGGGGAAGGATGGCGTGGGAGGACAGAGTTAGCAGATGTAAGCTATTATATATGCTGCTGCTACTGCTAAGTCGCTTCAGTCGTGTCCGACTCTGTGCGACCCCATAGACGGTAGCCCACCAGGCTTCCCCATCCCTGGGATTCTCCAGGCAAGAGTACCGGAGTGGGGTGCCATTGCCTTCTCCTAAGCTATTATATATAGAATGGCTAAACAACAAGGTCCTACTGAATAGTACAGGGAAATATATTCAATACCCTATGATAAAACACAATGAAAAAGAATATTAAGAAAATGTATATATAAATATACTGTATAGCAGCAATTAACAGAATATTTTAAGTCAACTATACTTCAATCAAAATAAAAATTAAAGAATATTGATTCTCTAACTTCGGTGATTTTTTTTTAAAAATCTCATTTTTAACCAAAAGTTATTTTCGAACAATCTCTCCCCAACCTTCCCACATTGTTTCTTGTCTTCTCTGTATAGCTTCTTAGGGACAGGGGCAAGGGACTTATCATCTGCGCTCACCTCAAGACCTCTCACAAAGTGTTGTAGGTACAGCAGATATCTAGTTTATTTTACACTCCAAAAACAAACAAAAAAAAATGTGTTCTGGGCAAAACTATTTTTTTAATTTATTTTTTAATTGAAGTATAATTGCTTTATAATGTGTTGATTTCTGCTGTACAACTATGTGAATCAGCTATATGTATACATACATATCATCTCCCTCTTGGACCTCCCTCCCACCTCCTCCATCCCACCCCCGTAGGTCATCACACTTGACTTGTTTACTAGGACCAAAACTACAGAGGTTCTTTTCAAGTATTAGATGTGAAAATGGAAGACGCATCCACCAATCCTGACTTTTACACCTGCTCTTTCATCAAGCACTCTGTGGCCTTGCTTGAGTCAGCTGCTCTTGTGTTACCAGAGACAAAATAATCCCTCCTGCCTACAGGTAAAACACAAAGTTTATCAACAATCTTATTTACATAGTTTTTTTTTTTCACAATTTTCTTACTTTCCAGCAAATATTTAAATTGAAAATTTAATCAAAGAAGTTCCAAAAGTTCTAAAAGCACATATATTAAACAAAGATAAGGTTCCTACATAAAACAATTTGCATGTTAAGAGCTTGCAGGGAAAACACACTAAATTTGACTTAGCATTTTCAGGTTTACTTATTTTGAGTATTTTAGACTACTAGTTAGTTTCCATGTGGCTTTATATTTATTTCTGGAGTTTAAAAATGTTATGGCTTTTGATGTTTTATTGTCTCATATGGAATATATCATAAATATTATTAATGGACTGAAAATAATTTTTATAAAATATTAAAAATTAGAAAGCAACATATAAGTCTTCTGATTCTGACCAAGACAGAGTAAGCCCACGTCAGCCTCTATTTCTTCGCAATTACCACCAAAACCCCTGAACAAAATACAAAAAGCAATGACCTGAAGATTCTGAAAAATGAACCAAAGCAAACAGATTGTGGAAACGAGGCATACCCTAAAGAACTGAAAACTTCTCACCTGTAAAAGACATTGTTGAAAGAATGAGAAGACAAGCTACAGACCAGAAAAATATTTGGAAAACTAACAACTGTCAAAAAGCTCATATGCAGAATACACAAAAAGCCTTTGAAAGTACCTAATAAGAAAACAAAGAACACATTTTTTTAAATGGGAAGATCTGAACAATACTTCACCAAAGAAAATACATGGAGGATACACACAGAAGCTGCTTGATGTCAGCAATCTCTGGGGAAATGCAGCCCAAAACCACAGTGAGATAATAATAAGTGTCTATCAGAAGAATGGCTGGTAGATTGGTAGGTAGAGAGACCAACCATATCAAGTTCAGGCAAGGATACAAAGCAACTAATCTCACATTTTGCTGGTGGGAATACAAAATGAGACAGCCACTTTGGAGAAAGATTTGGCAATTTCTGAAAAATTTAAGCATATACCTACCATAGGAGCCAGGCATTCTACTGCTAGATATTTACTCAGATAACAGATCAGAGGTTGATGGGGGTTGGGGGTGGCAAGAAGGCAGTGACTATAACAGGGCAGCACAGAGGAATATTTGGAGATTCCAGGTCTCTTTCATATGTTGATTGGCTGGTGGTTACATAACTATTACGGTCCCATGATAGTTAATGCATTTGCCCAAAGGAATAGAACTGTACACCAAAAAGGGAGCAAATTTGCTGTACATAAATATATTTTGAACTGCTGTTGTTTAGACTCTTAAGTCGTATCTGACTCTTTGCGACCCCATGGACTGTAGCCTGCCAGGTCCTCTGGGATTTCCCAGGCAAGAATATTGGAGTAAGTTGACATTTCTTTCTCTAGGGAATCTTCCTGACTCAGGGGTCAAACCCAGGTCTCCTGCTTGGCAGGCTGATTCTTTACCGCTGAGCCACCAGGGGAAAAAAAAAATGTGAAAAAAAAAAAAGCACCTTACAAATATGTGATAACAAACAAACCTTTTCAAAAACCTTTACTAGAATAGATAACTAACACTTTTTATAGAAATGTCAAATATCACCTGCAAATGTCTCCCGATTGTCAACTTAGCCAATGGTTTTGATCTTCAACTTGAGGTACTAATAACTGATCCAGCATGAATGTATGCTAAGTCACTTCAATCATATCCAACTCTGCGACCTCATGGACTACAGCTTGCCAGGCTCCTCTGGCCATGTGATTCTCCACACAAGAATACTGGAGTGGATTGCCATGCCCTCCTCCAGGGGATTGAATCTTCCCCTCTTACCTCTAACCAGCATTGACAGGCGGGTTCTTTACCACTAGCGCTACCTGGGAAACCCAAAAACTGATCCAGACATTTAAAATTCTGACTATCTGATCTCACACCTTAACTCTATGTTACCCTCAAAACACTCAGACTTCTGCAAGGTTGTTTCCCTTTTTAAATCGACTATTTACTGAAATGCTATTATTTTCATATAAATGAAACTCCTCTTTTAAACATTTCCAAAGCTAACAATTCTGTGCACTTTATTTAAACAGAAATTTTTAACAATCAACTTAAACTTGGATCAACTTTTAAGTCAAAATATAGTATGATGCTAATTCAGAGTTCTTATCAGCTATCCTTAGAAACTGCAGAAGCCAATTTTTAGAATTCCTTTCTGTTCCCATTTTTCTTATTTTTTCTTTGATAAACATCTCTCAATTATGGATGGTTAACCTTAAGTCCAAGTCTTTTCTGTATAGGCTTAATATCATACTTGATGTCTCTCAAAAAAAGACAAAAATCACCTTGCAAGCTGTAAGGAAATAGCCAAAAATGAAAATCTAAAACCAAGAAAGATGGTTTTGCCTTTGAGGAGTCACTTAGCCATGTCTGAAGACACTTTTGTCACTGGGCTACAGGGAGTTAGATGGGTGGGAGATTTGCTAGTGATATCTATTGATAGTAGGTAGAGGCCAGGATTGACAATAAACATCCTACAACCTACAGGACAGCCCCTACAACAGAGAATTATGCTATCCAAAACACCAAAAGTACTGATGCACAGAATAAACTAGTGGTTACCAGTGGGGAGAGGACACAGGAAAGGAACAATATGGGGGAAGAGATTTAAGAAATCCAAACTATGAGATATAGGCTTCCCTGGTGGCTCAGACAGTAAAGAATCAGCCTGCAATGCAAGAGACCCAGATTCTATCCCTGGGTCTGGAAGATCCTCTAGAGAAGGAAATGGCTACCCACTCCATTATTCCTGCCTGAAGAATTCCATGGACAGAAGACCCTGGCAGGCTACAGTCCATCAGGTTGCAAAGAGTCAGACATGACTGAGTGACTAACACTTTCAACTATTTTATATAAAATAAATTCCATGGATATGTTGTACAACATAGGAAATATAGCCAATATCTTACAATAACTATACATGTAGTATAACTTTTATCAATTGTGAACACTATATTGTATACCTGTAATTTATGTAATATTACATAATATGTCAACTGTATGTCAATTTGAAAACAAAAAAAACCTCTGAGATTGAGAAATCTTGCCCCAAAGCAATCAACATATTCAAGAATGTGACATATACTAATGAAAACATGAGCACAAAATCAAAAATTGGGGTAATTTCTAGGCATTTCACTTATTCTCTAATGACTCTATAGCTACATATATATAGAGTAGATTTTTCAATATCAAGAAGCAGTAACAGTACTTTCTCTATCACCCATTATACAAACATGCATGACTATACCATTTTAAGAAATCCATCAAAAGTTTTCAATAAAAATAGATGTCATGTGATTTAAAGAAACAGAAAGTCATAAGAAAATGAGTCAGAGTGAAAGGAAATCTTGAATCAACAACTTCTTGCATGCAAACATAGTTTGAGTTTTTAAGGAATAACTCAATAGGCAAATCTAGTACACTTTTAATTATGCTAAATCTAAAACTCCACATGAATTTTCTTTGATTCTGTTTGGAAAAGTATAAAATATGTATGTTAGTTTAAATTTTACATGAGAGCTTCCGCTATATATTTTAAAAGCAAATCACCTATCACTAATGCTCAGTTACACTAGAGTTAATGATTGAGGACAGGATGTTTAATAAGTCGCAACAAAAATTAACAACAGCTAATAATTATAGATGCTAATTTGGATAAGCTCTCACTAATTAAGAGAAGAATTTATCCTTGGTATTTATTTTAACTGCAGTCAAGCATTGCTTATTATTTTAATCACTACATGAACCAGTTACACATGGTATAAATGAACATCAAACTACATATATTAGTCACTCAGTCGTGTCTGACTCTTTGTGACCCCATGGACTGTAGCCCACCAGGCTCCTCTGTCCATGCGATTCTCTAGGCAAGAACACTGGAGTGGGTTGCCATTCCCTTCTCCTCAACATCTGAAGTTACTTCAAAAAAGGCATATCTGCCAAAATTAATTAAAACAAAATGTAAAAAAGTACAGACTGCATTATCTCCCTGAACTCCACTTTGTGTTTAATATGAAATATTAGCAATTTCTCTTTCCCCTATAGTGTTCATGGTCATGTAAACTGGCTGAAATGTTGACACACTGATGCCAAGTAAAAAGCTGCTCTTGAATAAAGTCTCTATTTCTAATTGTGAATGAATCTTGGACTTGCCCACAGGAAAGGGATGGATCTCTGCCAGCAGCGGTAGTTGTGATAATCACAGTAGTTGTGATAATCAGCAGTAGTTGTGTCTCCAATAAAAGACACACCTTATTGGCCTATTTACTTATTTCACATTTATCTGAAATGATATTTGGTTCAAAAACCATTTCAACCTTTTAACTTCAATTTTGACAAAAGATTTCCTGAAGAATTTTAAGAGAATCTACATATGCTCACCCATAGGTTTCTCATAAAGCATTTTATAATTCGCCAGTACACCCGAACACTGCTGCAACTTAGGTCAAATTTTTATTTGTAAACAAGACCATGTGTAGCTTTGTCAGAACTGACTTTGCAGTATTTGACCAGTGTATCTTTTTCCAACCTCCAACTCACTTTACAGAGGATTCTTTCTTACTTCCCACCATTTTAGCCAACTGCTCTGTGGTGACACAGATGAATGAGATTGGGGCAGGGAGGTCCCAGAGGGAGTGGATATATAATGATTCACTTCATTGTACAGCAGAAGCTAACACAACATTGTAAAGCAACTATACCCCAATTTTTAAAAATAAAATAAATATAATGAAGAGTTTATTATAAATAGCAAGCATTTTAAAATGGTGGACAAGGCCCCCTTTAAAAGATTGTGACTTTTGGTTCTGATAAAGAATCAGAATAATCCTATTCCTCCCAGGTCCTCTCTCTGCAATTTAAAACCCTGCACACAGCATGACAAACAAGTATGGGAGGACTCTTCAAGGTGGGAAGAAGGCAAAAAAACTTTGGGACCTCAGGATCTGAGAAACAACATGGCAGTAAATTCCCTAAGTTTTCTCATTAGTACTCATGTACCCTAGACAGAGCATTCCAGAAGCATCTATCTTAGAATTGCCAACAGGCACAGGTAAAATAAGTTCCAAGAAAAGTCTACTTCTCCTAGATAAAGGACCAGGAAGTGGCGGCCTAAAATAAAAGGGCTTTTAGGCAATGTCTGCCCTACTTCTGCCAAACACCAATGGAAAAAATTACAGACACATAAATACACAGTATCTCATAGTTCTAACAAAGCCCATCAGAGGGCTAATATTTCACCCTACCCTCCCAATCCAGCAAAAGCATGCTGCAGTACTTTGAATCCCCTATGTGGTAGAACTGACAGAGAGCTCACCTTCCTTTGCTCCTGGCGAAGCAGGCAGTGTCCTCCCGCAGGGCGGTGCTGTAAACCCAGCAAGGAGCTGCTCTGCCCTTCTCCACTTCAGAAAAGCAAGCAACTCTCCAACTTAAAGGTAGAGGTAGTATTGATGGGAAAGAGTAAGGAACTTATTTTCCATCCTCTGCGCCATGGAAGGAAGTAATACTCTAACCCCCTTCCAAAAGAGTATTAGCAGGGTGCGCAGGGAGCTGATCTGCCACCCCCTCCTGCCTGAGGCAGGCTGTACTCCAATTCTTCACCAGGGGAATGTCACTTCAGCCCAGCAAGTACTAAGACTCCAACTCTACCCTCCCATCTGACAACAAGGAGACATGATGAGGTGGTGCAAAGAAGGGTAAATCAGCATTTCACTTCCTCCACCTATGTCAGGGCCTGGCAGGAGCTGGCCCTTCACATTCACGCAGCATCAGTATGACTGAAAATGAAGTGTGCATCAGGGCCCATCGGCACTTTATCTCCCCCAAACCTTGGTGTCAGGGGAGCCCCATTGAGAGCTGTACCTCTACACCTTCTTGCCGGCATGACTGAATGCAGTGTTGTGAATCCATGCTAGTCTGTACCCAAGTTCCCATCCATCCCTCTCCCACCAAGTGAGCAGGGCCTACTGGAGAGGTGAGCTGAGCCCCCATCCCAATTGGTGTTGGACTGAAGGATGTGGTGTGAGGAAGGACTGGTCAGTATTCCACTACCCTCTTCACTTCCTTGTGAAGTGAACCCAGTGGGAAGCTGAGCCTCCTCTTAGACCTGGCATCTGTGAGGCAGAATAAGGTGACAGGGGAAGGGTTCTTGACATTCCACTACCCTCTTCCCTGGTATGAGTAGAGACCAGTAGGAAGCTGAGTTTCCACTCACCCCAAAGCTACAGACTAGTGTGAGCTAGCAATGTGCTTTCCCCACCGTGGTGGCAGTAAGGCTCAATGGGCATATATCCGGAGAAAACCAAAATTCAAAAAGATACCTGCACCCCTATGTTCATAATAGCACTGTTTACAATAGCCAAGACATGGGAACAACCTAAGAGTCCATCGCAGATGAATGGATAAAGAACACATGGTGTGTAATAGTCCATTTTGTGTGTGTGTGTATACACTTAACGTATAGAAGTATATAATGCAACTATATATATATGTAATATATATTGCCTAGCCATAAAAAAGAATGAAATAATGCTATTTGCAGCGACATGGATGGACCTAGAGATTGTCATACTAAATGAGGTCAGACAGAGAAAGACAAATATCATATCATACAACATGTATGTGGAATCTTTAAAAAAAAAAAATACAAATGAACTTATTTACAACATAGAAACATACTCACAGACTTAAAATACAAACTTATGGTTACCAAGGTGAAATGTGGGTTAAGGGAGACAGAAAAATTAGGAATTTGGGTATTAACATATACACACTACTATATAAAAAATAGATAAACAAGGACCTACTTATAACACAGGAAACTCTACTCAATATTCTGTAATAATCTAAATGGGAAAAGAATCTGAAAAAAAATGGATATATGTATATGTACAAGTGAGTCACTTTGTTGTATACTGGAACAGAATATTATAAATCAACTATGCTCCAATATAAAATAAAAAATAGAAAAATACATCACTCAGACACAACAAGGTGGTACCAGTAGGTGGCCCAGTTTGACTGAGGAGTTGTTTGAAGTGCTAAACTTCCAACCCATCATCTGTAATAAAAGCAGTGTGGGTCAGTGAGGTGATGGTGACAGGAACAAGTGGGAAGCTAAATGTACACATTCACCTGGCCATTGTACCTTATCTCAACAGGGGGTCAACCTAATAATAAAAAGAGGAGTAAAGTGGAGCCAGAGTCTCATAACACAGTGTCTAAAATGTCTAGGGGAAAAAAAAATTACTTGTCATACCAAGAACCAGAGAAACTATGACTTAGAATGAGAACAGAAAATCTACCAATACAACACTAAGATGAATCAGATAGTGGAATTATCTGACAAGATTTTAAAGCATAAAAGTGCCTCTGGAAGAAGCTATGAACTCTCTCAAAGTGAATGAAGAAAAAGAAATTCTCAGCAAAGAAATAGAAGTTATAATGAAAGATTAAAATGGAAATTAAAGCATTAAAAAAACACTGAAACAACAACAATGAAAAAAAATTTGCTATATGGACTCAAGAGTAAGGTTAAGATTACAGGATAGAAACTGTAAACTTGAGGGCAGATCAACAGTATTTATACAGGCTAAATAAAAGAGGAAAAAAGAGATTAAAAGAAATAAAATGAAGAAAGCCTCACAGATCTGAGGGACAATAACAGAAGAGCTAATATTGGGATAATTAGAATCTTGGAGAAGAGAGAGTGGATTGAAAATGTGTTCAAAGAAATATTGTCTGAAAACACTGAGAAACAGCAAAAGACATAAACATACAGAATCAAGAGGCTGAGCAAACTCAGGATAGATAGTAGGATAATACCAAAGATATTCACACCAAGGAATTCAATATTAAACTTCTGAAAACACAAAGAAAAACTGAAGTAGCCACAGAAAAATGATGTGAAACTTATTAGGGAATATCAATCCCAATTAAAACCTGTTTCTCATCTGAACGATGGAAACTGAAGGAGGGGCACAACATTTTTCAAGTAATGACAGAAATTAACTCTCAATCACAAACTTTACATTCAGCAAAAAATATCCTTTAGAAATAAATGCAAACTCAACACATTCTCAGTTGAATAAAAGCTAAGAAATTTTGTTTTCATCAATCCTACTCTTAAGGAAGGACTAAAGAAAGTTACTTAGACAGAAACAAAATGATAATAGAAGGTTTAGAGCTTAAGAAAGAAAATAAAAACATCAGAATGAGTAATACTAAGGGTAAATGTATAAACTATCCTTATCATGAGTTTATTAAATAATATTTGATGGCTGAAGAAAAAACTATAACACAATTTGTTGTTGTGCTCAATGTATGGACAGGAAACAGTCAAGGTAATTATACTTAAAATCAGAGTAGGTAAAGGGACCTAAATGGAAATGAAACTTCTATACTTCAATAGAAGTGATAAAACATCAATACCAGTAGACTGTGCTAAGTTAATTATATATACTGTAATACCTAAGACACTAAAAACACTATTAAAAAAGATACATCAAAATGTCATAAATAAAAATGAATTCCAGAATGTGCTCAAGTAACCTACAGCTAAGTAAGAAAAGTGAAGGGGAAAAATTTAAAAAAAAGAAAAAAAACAAATGACAAAATTGCAGACATAATTTTAGCATATGATTAAGCTTAGATATAAATACACCAAATAAATAGCAAAGATTGGTAGAGTGGATTCAAAGATAATACACAGATAATCGATATATATGGAGAATATATAAATACACACACATTATACACACACACATAATACATGCTACACAATGGTAGAATATACATTAATTTTAAGTGCTCACAGAACATTCACCAAGAACATTGGGCCATTTTTTAAAAATTCAAGAAACTTTACAGAACTGAAATCAAATAGTGCTTTTTTTTTGACCATAGTGTATTCAAATGGAAATCAATACCAGAAACATAATTTTCTTTTAATCTTCAAAAGCTCAGAAATTAGACAACATACGTGGAATTGATGCATGCATCAAAGAGGAAGTCTCAATAGAAATAAAAGTAAATAGAACTGAACAAAAATGAACATACTAAAAAATCTGTGACACAGCTAAAATGGTACAAAAGTGAATATTTACAGCACTGAATTACATATTAAATTACAGCAGAAAACCTACTGCTTACATTTAAGAAGAGAAAAGGTCTAGAAATATTAATCTGAGTTTCTACCTCAAGAAACCCCAGAAAAAGAGCAAAATAAGTGCAAACTATTAGGTAGTTAGAATAGGAAAAAGGAGTCCAGAATGGTGGTGGCTAAAAGACAAATAAGGGAAAAGCCAAGAAAATAGAACAAAGGAAGATCCCAGGACCGGAGTGAGAACCTCAGGTAAAACAAACAGTCCTCCTGACTTGCTCAATTTTCATAGGGCAGGCTCAGGGGGAGGAGAAAAAAACATATAAAAAGAGGAGCCAAAATTGAGCCAGGGGGCTTCTCTTCTTTTGGGTCGGCTCGCCCTCATGCCTCAAGGATGTATTTTCCTTTGCTTGCTAAATAAAACTGAGCTGTAACATGGAGTTGTAACACTGGTCTGTACAAGGAAATTACACAGGGCTATAACACTAGTCTATCCGTCGCTTCAAATTTTTAACTGAGGAAATTACACACTCCCCCAACAAAACCAAGCAAATGAAAAAAAATAATAAATGTAAAAGCAGAAATCAATGAGGATAGGTAAACATTAGAGAAAAGTCAAGGAAAATGAGGATAGGTAAACATTAGAGAAAAGTCAAGGAAACAATAATTTGGTTTTTCAAAAATATCCATTAAACTGATAAACTTGTAGCAAGACTGACAATTATAAAAAGAGAGAAGATACAAATAACATCAAGGATGAAATGTGATATCACTTTAGATCCCATAACCAGCTAAATGATAAGTCATAATGAAAAATAATATAAATAATATTAAAGTCACAAATTCAATTCGCTTAAAATAGACTAGTTCTCTGAAAACCATAAACTATCTAAAATCAGCTGAGATAAAAACATACAATTCAAATTAAAGAAATTCAACTTAAATAAAGAGCTTCAACAATGAGATCTCCAAACACCTTCACTAGACCTGGAGATGTCTACCAAACATTTAAGAAAGAACTAACACTAATTTTACATAATCTATTTCTGAAAACAGAATAAGAGGGAACACTTCCCAACTCATTTTATGAGGATAGCTTTAACCCAATAGTAAAAGATAGGACAAGAAAGGAAAATTATGGATCAATACAGCTCACAAACATAGATGGAAAAATCTTAAGAATACTAGTAAATCAAATCAAGCAGCATATATAAAGAATCATCATGACCTAGTTGAATTTATTTCAGATACGTAAAGTTGGTTCAACATTTGAAAATCAGCCAGTGATCAACCGCTTTAATAGGCTAAAGAAGAAAAATATCAATTGATGTAGACAAGGTCTTTAACAAAATCCAACACTCATTATGATGAAATTTTTAGTAAATCATCAATAAAGGGAAATTCCCTCAACATGATAGCTAATATTATACTTACTGGTGAAAAACTGAATCCTTTCTCCCTAAGATTAGGAACAAAGCAAAGATGTTTGGCATTATGAAAACTAATCATAAACCAAAGAATCCAACTATCTTTTCTACTTCTAGAATATACAATTTTTTCTGAGATCATTTCATGTAATCTTTAGAAAGCAAAATGATGCTGCTTTTCCTAATATGTTTACTATATATATAAATACACAAACATGACTGAGCAACTAAGCACACAACACAATTATATACATATTTATTATGTATATGTAATTTTGAAATATCACTTTTCTCTGTTGTAGTTAGATAATGGGAAGACTAGCATATCCATTAAAGCCTTTCCATTCTTGGGAAAGTTTTTATAATTTGACTATTCTTTCTTTGGCTCAGAGATATCTAAACTGGTATCCTGAACATATGCTCTTATTATGTATCCAGAACAATACAGCTGCTTGGAATATTTTTGAAGGTTGCATTGTAGAGAGAGAAATACCAAGGGAAATTGTATGGGAAAATAAAACTATTCAAGGCCATGTTTAAATAAAGTCATATTCTCTATTCCATTACCAAGCGATACATACCATAGGCCAAATTCTGCCCTAGGTTATATGCACGCTGCTCTTTCTGACTTTAGTGGGAACTGTTCATGTATAACTGAAGGCTTCAGTTAGCCCTGTGGGCACAGAAATGCCTACCCTCAAAAGAAGCAAAAATTATCTGTCTTACTATGTTTGGCTTTTAGATGAAAGTGATACAATATAAATGACAATTCTATTAGATAATATAGGTTTTAAAAAGCACTACCATCAAATTTTAACCATTAAAAATTTGACAGAATTACCATAGTGGCATTTGCAAGACCAGAGATTGTTCAAACAGATAAGTAGACGCTGGAAAGTACTTTTTGTTGCAATTTTCGATTTTAGTAGTATACGTAATAATGTGCACTATAATATTTGTTATGTATTTTCCTTTTGTATATATCATGCATTTTATAGCTATTGGCTGAGAGTCAACCATTTTCTGGCAAGAAAAATTGCTAAATTTTTCAAATATCAGTTTCTAAGTTTGAATGTTAATTTATCCATTTGCTTTAGATTTTGATTAGAGGTGTTTTCAGAGGAAGATCTTACTGAACTTAAATTTTTGCTATGAAATATTAGACTGACAACATTCAGACTTGTAAAGGGTAAACACTGCAATGAGAGGTGTAATGATCTTTTTGCATGCATTAACTAGACAAATATTTTCTTTTGATGTATACATGTATATTGTGTATATACAAAGGCAAATAACAGTCATGAAACACATTGGATTAGAAGCAGTTGAAAAAACATGGGTTGCCTGTCAGAGAGAGGACAAAAATAAAAATAAAAAATTCATAGCTCTATGTAAACCTCTGAGCCACTTTTTCCAGCCTTCTTTATTTAATGATCTATTTCTTTCTAAGAAACTCAGACCCCTCTTACCCTTACAAACATCTTATGCTATTCTCATGTTCCAGGAATTGTTCACCTATTCCTGGTATACAGACTTCCTTCCTCGTCTTCTCTACCTAGGTAAAAGCCTACTTTCCTTTAAGGGTTAACTCAGATCCTATGTTCTTTATGCATCCTTCCTGACAAACCTGAATTGCAGTAGGCCATTTCCTATCTTAAATTCTGATTATTTTATTATATATTTTGTAATCCATCAAGAAAGGAAGGAAAGGAAGAAATAATACTTGGGCCCCACTTCAGAGCAACGAAGACACACTGGAGTGTGGGCATCTGAATATTTTGGAAAGATTTTCAGTAATGCTAATAATTTCTAGAGTTGAGAATTACTGTTCTGAGCTGCAGTCTAGCTTGTAAGTACTGAATATCAAAAATTGAAGTCTCTTCCAATGTATCTCTTTGGGCAAATGAAACCATTATTCATGCAATCATTTAAAAGCCAATAATCTAGGATTTATAAACATCTCCCTTTACCTTAACCTCTACTCCCCTTCAATCAACAAGTCCTTTAATTTTAATTCCTAAATAGATTTTAAAGCTGACCACTTCTCTGTGTATCTACTGTTCAAGTTATACTTCTATCTCACCTGGACTCTAAGGGTAATTCAACAATCTTTTTTTCTTGTCCTCATACAAATTTTTCTTCACGGCAACCAACATCTGCTCAGGCCATATATTTTCCCTCCTTCCCCAACTTCTTCCCTCACCCCCTGTTCCCCATATAAAGTATTTCCCCTTGAAAAAAATTTAACATGACCACAATGATCTTTAAAACAGTATCTTTCAGTGGCTCTGGCTTCATTTTGCATGCTGGCTCTGCTTAGTCTGTGGCACTCCACCCCCGCACTGGCCTTTTAGTATCTCATATGCAACAGAGTCCCTTTTACCAAAGGGCATTTGCACTATATGCTACGCATGTATGGAATGTTCTTCACTACTTGGGTTGCCTAGTTCCGTTCCATATCTTCTTTTGAATACATACTATCAGTTAAATTGTGACAATCCCAAAAAGACAGATTGAAGTCCTAACCCCTGTGCCTGTTAATAGGACCTTATTTAGGAATAGTTTTTGTGGATATAATCCAGTTAAGATGAAGTCATACTGAATTAGGGTGGATGAGAACCCAGCGTGACTGGTACTCTTATAAAAAGATAAGACACTGATGCACAGTGAAGATGGTCACGCGATGTTGGAGGCAGAGATGAGAGCAGTGCATCTGAAAACTAAGGGTTGCTGGTAAACATGAGAAGCAGCAAGTAAGGCTACCCCTCTGCAGATTTCAGAAAGAGCATGGTCTTGCAGATACCTTGATTTCAAACTTCTACTGGAAGAGAATACACTTTTGTTGTTTTACGCTACTCAGTGTGTGGTTTTTAGGGAAAGCCCAGAAAACTAATACACACATCTAATACAATTTCCTCAAAGTAAGCCTTTCTTGACTTCAGAGATTTGATCAAATTGTCCTTCAGATGATCCCATAGAACTTATCACAGTCATAATTTGGCTCTCATTGGCGTGATTATTTGTCTTTTCTTTCTAATAAACTGTAAGCTCCATCACAGCAGACTGTAAAGTATCACTACTTCATCAGACATTTTTTTCTTTACATGTCACATTTACGGTAGAAGTTAAATAGGCTGGGTTTATCTTTGTTCCCAATTGTCATGGGTATCTAACATTTCAAGGAGTTACATCATTTTCCTAGGGTTGCACAATTTTTAAGTAAGATATCAAGAATTGAACTTTGCATTTTTACTAAATATGATATTTTAAAGTCCCATGCAAAGAGAAAAATTAATTTTTACTTGGATGGTTTTACCTTTTTCTAATCAAGTGGTGAAAATTCTGCCTTCTTATTTTTACTGTATTGTTACAGGGCTTGGTTCTGTATGTCATGGATCAGGTGACCAGGGAAGGTTAAGTAGAATATTCTTTCTTTAGTCCACCATGGTCTTTCCTGACTGTTATAAACCATAGAGATATTGAGAACATAACATAAAATTACATTATGTTATGCATTAAGCTACCTGTATCACTGAGAGTATAATCGTAAAAATATATTGATTTTAATTATTTGTACAAATCATGTAAATATGTGAAGCATTATATACATTGACATTACAAATATGTACAAACGTGTGAAAATTAATTTATATTTACTTTGCAAATATGTCTTTTCAGTTCTTGGTTTTTGTCAAGGGGATGTTTAGAGAATTCTGATACTCCTCATACTTCTGATACAAGTACTCCTTGTATCTTTACAGTGATCTAGGTTCATAGCAATTTATTATTTTTTACGTAAAGGTCAGGGAAACTTGAGATTTTAAATTCAGGCAGGAAATTTAACCCTGGCAAGGCTCCTTTTTAATCCAGTACAACTAACTAGTGCTCAATAATCACAGCTTTTATTATCATCATTTTTAACTCAGTATTCTGAAAAGCTTTGTTAAATTCTATTGATCTTTAATTTGTTTCAAATGACAAACTATTCCCCTAACTTGGGTGATATTCGACTGACTAGACACAAACAAAAGGCTTTCATATACATGTAAATAATTACAATTTAAAGCGATAAAAAGTATTAAAGGAACCATATGGATTGAGATTGCAGAATGAGATGGTAGGAGTTGAGGTGGTGCTCCCAGGAGAATCCCAGTACACAGAGCTTCCTGAAATGAATGAAGAAGCTTCCATGAGGTTGCGAGGACAGTTTATGTTCCCTCAATCAATAGAGACATGGAAATACCCTTATAAAGTGTGCACATGGGCATACACTCCAGAGATTAATTGAGAGAGTTGGTTTATCTATTCTAACAAATGTTGGTTAAATTGCATTTTATTTTTCTCCAGAACCATCAATAGTTTCCCTTTTTCAGATTGAATACATAAATCAAAAGAACATATTTCATGAACAAACTATGATTATGAAACTCCTATTCTTCATCTATTGATCCCTGAAACTTTATTTACCCATGCATTTTTTTCCCCTTCTCTGTATTAGATTAGAACTGCTCTTTTTCACATTATTGTAGATAGGACCATCTGTGGCTCTTGACTTGTCAGTGTTTCAAGGAGCCCTCAAAATAGCATAGATGTCATGAAAAACTCATTGCTAAACCAATTCTTGCTTCCACACTTGCAGTATTTCATCAGCTTCTAATTATAGAATACTACTACATTTCAGCATAATTACTAAAGAGTTACTAATGATTCTTTGA
Organism: Giraffa tippelskirchi; assembly: GCF_054371585.1. NCBI lineage: Eukaryota > Metazoa > Chordata > Mammalia > Artiodactyla > Giraffidae > Giraffa > Giraffa tippelskirchi. Next base: position 58,661,632 of record NC_137279.1, on the reverse strand, counting down.
TGCTATTAGTCTTATAAAATATGTAGAAGTATTTAAGGGAAAACTGTTTTCATAGGAAACTCTGAGGTTTTACTTTTAAATGATACACAACAGAATGTCAATATCCTTCCAAGCTGCTTTACTCACCAAGCCTAACAAACTGCTGAAGTAAAATCCTTTTACATATTTTAAAACTTAAAAAAAAAGAAAATCCAAAGAGATCTCTTAAAATAACTATAACATGCTGATACAATATGAAAACGAAGCTTTAAAAATCTGCTAATGTTATCAGTGTTCCCCATTCGATAATAAAAAGTCTGAATTGATTTTTTTCCAGTTTTAGTACAAAAAATATGACATAACGAATTTCAGCTTGATATAATTTGAAATAGCCAATATATTAAACCCCAAAGTAAAATTTAAATTGGCAATCATGTCAGATTCAAGTCCCTGAATGAATATTAATTTAAAAACTAATCATTTTCCAACAGGTTGAAGCTTCAAAATGCTAGTTCTTGAGTAAAAGCTGTTAGATCCATTACAGTAATATCAGGCATTTTTTTGTTTGGGAAAATAGACCTCCAAAATTTGGAACGTCTGACTCTTCCTAGCACCATTTTTTTTGCCCAGGGATTTAATTATTTAAAACCCATTTCTTTTTTTAGATTTGGGAAATTAGAATTCTGATTTTACTGATGGAAAGCTGACACTAAGTGAACTCTCTGAGGTAAGGTGTAAGGCCAGATCGGTTAATTAATTTTATGTCACTATGTCTATGTAAGTTAAATTCTGGTTTCTGAGCCAAATCCATGAGTAAAGGTATTTTAGTTTTATAGACACACACACAGACACATGCACATACCATGTAAATTAACTGATTGTGGCTATATTGGAGGATGAGTAAAGACATACATATACACATTAACTACAGACTTGCAATTTTAAACTTGACTAAGCCAGATTATCAAGTATGTGTTCTATCCTATGCCCAGCATGATGAAGGCCCTGATCCCCAAATCAAACAGAATTTGGATGCACTAGATAACAAGGCAACAGAGAATAAGTTACATTTCATATTTAAAATATATTCTTTGCAGTTAAATAGTGAAAGAATTACAAGTCGCACTTGTCCATATCTTGGCCAAGAAGTCTACCAAAAACATTGCTGTGTAAATTCCAGACCACAAGGGGAAGCAGGGAAAAAAGCATAAACCCGAGCATCAGTTGAGGAGCTAGCTGTGTCACTTAACCATGTCTGTCCAGACAACCCTACACAAATTAACAGCTTCCCACACTTCTTTTCAACAAAGAATTCCAGGAAGCCTTGTTTCACACATCTAGTCCAATCCTCTTATCCCATAAGAAAACTGAGCTAAGTATATTTGTTAAGACAACTGAGTAGCATTACCTGAGTCAGATTTCTCTTCTCCTTACCTGTGATTCTTCCCACTTCTTTTTGTATCACTTTTTAGGAACGAGTACCTTCTTTATTAAGCATCTATAATATAACTTTATAAGTATCTTACTATCTTAAATGTATCAGAAGTGAGAAGTAAAGGTATCAGTCGCTCAGGCATGTCCAACTCTTCGCAACCCTGCCAGGCTCCTCTGTCCATGGAATTCTCTAAGCAAGAATACTGGAGTGGGTAGCCATTCCCTTCTCCAGGGGATCTTTCTGATCCAGGGATCAAACTCAGGCCTCCCGCATTGCAGGCAGATTCTTGACTCTCTGAGCCACCAAGGAAGCCAAATGTATTCAGACTTGTGTCCAATTTAAAGGAACCCTATGCAGATCTCCAGTTTAAATAACTGCTCTTTAATTTTTATTTGAATGAATACAGATCTCCAAAATGCTAGGTTATCCCCATATCTATCAATAAATACCAGATGAATAAAACCCAATCTGAATGATTTTTCTGCTTTATGACTGTTTTGTTCTGTAGTTTTAATGTAAAATGTAGAATAGGGATTAAAAAAAAAAACTTATGTAAAAATAAATAAATAAAAGAAGAGCACAAATTGGAAAGGACAAGTTTTCTCTTGATAGTCAAATAGTTTGAAATAAAGGTGTCTCATTAAATCATAAGTACTTTAGCCTTTATTGAAACAAGGTGAGGATTTAAAGATTTATAAAGAAATTTTGCCTAACCTAGGAAGTGACTCATATTTGACATGTATTGAAATGATAATGCTGATTTCAGTAGGCACTCTAAGAGCATCTGACTCCTAGGGGAGTAATTCAGTCATGGTTACCTCTTCATTTTTAGATTTTTAAATTTTCTTTGTAAAGCTTTTAATGTACTATTGCCTGCCAAAACATGGCACAGTTTCACAGATAAGGCAAAATAAAAGCAAGTAAAAAGCATTTGTTCATCATTACTGATACAAAACTATGCAACAAATAAACATACTCGTTTGATATCTTTTGTAGAGTCCACTTATTCAGTGGTTTCTATTCCCACATTTTTATAACCTGATTCTGGTACACTGAGCGGGCAGAATGGACAAGATATATAATAAGTCCTGTATCTGCTAACTACTGAATAAATGAGAGGCAAGCATAGACAGAGTGAATCCATCATTGCGATAGATATCAGACATGACCCACCTTTTTGCAGGTCCTTTCAACCCTGGTGGCATGGAAACCCTGCTCCCTGCCAACTGAATTTGCTAAACTCATATCCTACCAAAAAGCAGAGTAGATAGCCTAACGTGCTGATTGAAGATCACTTTGTCAATACCCTCCTATGGAAATCAATCATTTCCTCTCTGTGCTCAATCACCTCTCTGCGTTTCTATTTTAAATGTCTTTTTTAAGGCTTTTAATGCAATGCAGTGCACATGCATAGAAGAATTTCACAGTTACTATCAGACCAAACAAAGATATGTTTAAAGTATATTTAAATCCTCTATAATAGTATCTACAATGAAATAGACTTTAAATCCAAATAACAAATCTCAAGACACTTTAAGTGGAACCTGGGACCCCTTGCAGCAGTGCTTGAGTGAAGGAGTGAAAGTCGCTCAGTCGTATCTGACTCTTTGTGACCCCATTGACTATGCAGTCCATGGAATTCTCCAGGCCAGAATACTGGAGTGGGTAGCCTCTCCCTTCTCCAGGGGATCTTCCCAACCCAGGGATTGAACCCTGGACAAATGTCTCCTGGAGCAACAAAATACAAAGAAACTATAAAAGACTAAAAATAACTGTGTACATGTTCAGTTGGGGCAAATTATGGACAATAAGAGAAGATGAAAAAACCCAAGTGCCACTTCTGAAGAGCTGAGACCAAAAGCAGGGTACTGCACATGTCCCATGCACATGGTATCACCAAAGAGGTGGCAGACCACCTAAGTCACCCCTCTGGTCTGACCCTGGACCTGCTCCTTTTCTCCCCACATATAAGGAATCAGCTTGCACCCCACCTCAAAGAGCAAGCAAGGGAAACTGTTACTTGTTTTTGCTCCCCCCTGCTACAGCAGGGGACCCAGTAAAGGCTTGCCTGAATTATTTTTCTGGCCTCTAATCAATTTCTATTAAGGAAGCCAAGAACCATGGTAGTAACATAAGGAAGTCTGCCTGCTTCAGAGTTGGGGGGAATGTAACAAATCAAAGATTTTCATAAAGTACACAAGGCTACAAATGTCCTCTAGTGCAAATGGGGTTTGCATGGACCACATTGGGGTGCACCTATGAGAGCATACTCACACTGATGCTCCAGTACTTTGGCCACCTGATGTGAAGAGCTGACTCATTGGAAAAGACCCTGATGCTGGGAAAGATTGAAGGCAAAAGGAGAAGGGGACAGCAGAGGATGAGATGGTTAATAAGCATCACCAGCTCAATGGACATGAATTTCAGCAAACTCCAGGAGATAGTGGAGAACAGAGGAGTCTGGTGGGCTGAAATTCAGGAGGTTGCAGAGTCAGATTGAACAACATGAGAGCATACACTGGGAACTATGGTACACAGTACCTCTGGTGTAAAAGGCAAGGGTGACTTTAGACTGCACTGGACCCTTCCAGAGCCCTAAAGAAACCAAAGAATAAACGATCTATTCCCAAGAACTATAAAATAGCAGCCACCTCACAGTTATCTCAGCCTTTAGCAACTTCTAAGGCAAATACAAACTGTTGTTGACAACTAAAGTAATCATATAACACCTTTTGAGTGCCTGATGTGTAAAGTTCATTAGTTCTAAGGTCAGTTTTTTAAATGCAACAGTCAGATTTTATTCATATCATAAGAGACTACCTAGAAAAGACAGCTGTAAAATCCAGGCCAAGGTCTTAATACTGCATGACTATTAAAATTAGTAGTAGACAGCAAAAGAGCCATTACACATTTTTAAACAAACTAAAATATACTAAGCAAATAAAACAAAATTTTCCTGAGGATATTACTCCAAATGGGACTGCCCTAAGCATCTGCGGACATTTTCACTGCAATTTTGAGGGGGAAATACTGGTATTTAAAAAGTTACATCATTAGGTCATTTAAATATTGTTTTTCTTTAGTTGTCACTTACAAATACTTAAAATCTGAAAGGTAGTGCTTCACATCTTATGGGAAGATGCCATTTAAAGGAAAAAAAGGAAGATGGATCCTTGTGCTTAACCAAATGTTAAATATTTTTTATTTTACTCACCTGCACACTAAGATGAATCCATTTCTTCACAAGAATTCTCCCCAGTGTCATTACTTTTATTGGAGGCTGCAAACCATTTACTGTGCGGTAATAAAACATGGTCTCTTTCTCAGATATTGTAAGTTTGAATACAATCTGCCCATCCGCTGTCTTTTCTATAACACACCTTGGGAAGCAACCAGAAAAGAGAAAAGGTCAGTTTCCAACCAAAAGACAGGCTATGACATTGTTCAGTAACGGATCCCAAACTCTAATCAAAGGTCACAATGAACAAGTACCTGAAGGTCATCATATTCAGGGCAAGCTTTCTTTCAATTAAGAGGCCCTTTAATTTCAATAAAGATAGAATTCTTATTTACAGTACATCTGCTAGAACCTCCACTCCCTTTATTAGAGATTCATGGTGGCAGCTCAAGTGGTTGAATCATCCTGCAAAACCAATATTTAGCCTATTGGCTCATTAGTTTCTCTGCTATTTCTTTTATAGGAAGCGGCACAATACACCACATTCTGCTTGGCTATTGAGCCACCAGAGCAAATCATTTTCTCCTCCTCTTTTTTTTTTTTTTAATGTAAAGATAGTTTAGTGTCCATAGAAGGCTCTAAACTGCTAGCCCTGAAGTCAGAATCGCTCTATTTAATTCCCATGATGAAATGGAGAATGGACAACTATAGTCTTTATTTAGCTCATCATCAACTGGCCAGAAGCCAAAGCCAGTGTCTGTAAGATGACTGCCCAGCTCGCCATGCCCACAAAGCCCAACTGGAGCACTGAGATCTTGGTAATGATCTGGGATGAAAGATCATGGAATCTTCTAAAAATACAGTGAAATATTTTTATAAAATAGAAGAATTTTCAGAAAATTAACTGTCAGGCCAGTTATCAAATCATGGTCTTTCTAAAACTCACTTATATCCTGATCACAACAGCACTATTTTCTCATCCCTTTAAATAGACATGTTTTATGTTTTCTATATTCTCTGATTTATGTTTAGTATAAGTGATTTATTTTATACTAATTATATCATCGCATGTGCCTAGCCACTCTGTACCCACTGAGAAGAAACAGATATGAACTTGAGTCCATGTCCAATTACATTTAAATCTAGCAGTTCAACTTTTGCAGGAAGAGAGAAGCATCTCCTAAGGAGATTAGTCCCCCAAATCTGCTATTTAAAAAGAAATATCATGAACATTGAGCACTGATATCTCCTCCAAGTAACTAGCTATTAAAGATGCTCATCAGCCTGCATCTCACAGCCAAGAACTCAAGGAGGTGGTACATCCCAAGGTGGAGAAGATCATCAAGTCACAGAGGAGTCTGGGCTCCTTTCTTCACCCAGTTGCCTCTTACTCAGCTCAGACATCTCCAAGATAATGTCTGATCCTGGAACCCAACCTTCTCAAGGTTCTTAAGAGGTCTCCCTTGCTGCTCACTTATTGTGCTGCTTTGGAAATAACACCCATCCCTCTGTCTTCCTATTCAATAAGGAGTTTTCTGACAATAGCAGCACAGCCTGGCATATAGCAGATCCCCCCCTCCAAAAAAAAATAATGAGTTAGTGATCTGAGTATGAAGAATCAAAGAGGCAAAGGTAAGATTGGGCCAACCCAGAACTATTCCTAAATATGTTTTTAAAACTCCTTAAAGGGCACATTTCTCTCACAAATCATTCTTCCTCATTTGCATTCTTTCTTTCTGAGAGTTGAGAGGTGATGATATGATCAGAGAATACTTAACAGTTACTATTTCACTCGCACTTTTTTGCTCTATTTTGCACATATATTTGGTGATAAAGTTATGAAAAATATTTTTTATATTGGGCATATAGGTTTAGTTGACATACAGATCTTATATAAAGTGGAGATATGATTTTATGAAACTTCTATTGTGATTCAACTCTTTAATAAGTGGATATTTCTCAGTCACTGGAATTAAAGTTTCTCTCTATTCCTCACTTCTAGGTCTTAAACAATCCAAGAAGCGATTGCCTCCATTCGTTTTTCTTGAGTTTAAATCTACAAGTTAGAATTTGGCCCATTACTCAAGAATGTATTTGCCAAATGCAGGCTTATTTCCCCAAGCTTACTGAAAATGCATTTCTTAATATGTTATTGATTATCTTCCTTGCTATTTTGTTTGCTTGTAAACATACTTGCTTTGGTAGATAATGAATGTGAGAGGAAGGCAGGTAGCAAAATATTTAGGAACTGGATTTATTTTGCTCCTGGATAAACAATAATTGGATAATTCATGTTTTGTTTGTTTTACTTATCTAGTACAAACACCGTGAAATTCCCCAATTCCCACAGGTATTTTAGTTTTGAGAATGGAAATGACCTTGATGCTTGGAACTCTCAAAACCATAAACCATGTGCTACTGCCTCTACAAATATTCCTCTGTCTTATTTATACAAAATAATACCAATAGAAGATGAATTTTGTAGAGACATATCCCCTGGAAAAATTTAGAAAAAATAACTTCATCCTAGCCATACTTGTTAAGAGACAATATTTTAAGACTCTTTGGACATCAGTTATATAAACTAAGTAAGTTGGATTTACTGACATTTCAAACAGCAAGAAAACAGGGTTTTCTTTTAGGGTACATACAGAAACAGAGGTAATGGTTTGAGATGATTTTCACTCCAAATAAAACAAAATGAAAAAATGTCAACTTTCACTTGGCAAATTAAAACTAAACATCATAGATATTTAAGTCTTATTTGCTTATGAGATTATAAGACTTTTCTGGTTTGTTTCATGAGTTTTTAGATACTTGGCCAACATCCTCATACAAGGAAAACATCACAAGGGGAAGAGCCAGAAGCTCTCTGGGAAGAAGAAAGATAAGCAAAAAAAAAAGTCTCAAAGCTGTCCTATTTATTCTCATTTCCAGATTGGCTCTAAACACTTAAGGAAAACATTGGATATCAGTTTTAGAAATCAGAATGAAAATCAGGTGATTATTAAAAATAACCAAAAATTGTTAACGAAGCCCCACACCAAACTCACAAAAGACATTTCTGATGGGGTCAATGGCATGAACTTTTGAGAATCTTTTATGCTTTTCTATATAATTCCTAATGGATGAAAACACCAGGAAGCAAAGGGCCAAAAGCGATCTCTTTTCAGACATGAGGTGTCATTCATTTGTTCAACTCATTATTGAACATCTTTCACAATGAGTTAAACAAACATCTCTTCCTAGGAAAACAAGAACACAGAAACAGTCCCCAGCACTCAGACAGTTCACTGCCTAATGACAACTGTATACTCTAGTAAAGGCATGTTGCTTATACAAACCTAGACCAAGACCTTGAACGTATACATTATTTGTATTACTAGTCCCCATGCCTTACAACTCACAGTGAGCCTGGCTGAGCCTCTGAAAACTAAGACTAAAGGTTTAGCTAAACTACTGGGGGGAAAAAAAAAATGAGCCAGGTATAAACATGTCTGCCTTCCATGAAATTATTTTAAAGTACTCTTGAAGGTTCACTTCATTCATGGAAAGGTGAAAGCACTTTGAATTTAGGGAAAAAAATATTTGGTCAAATGAAGTTGACCAGAAAAGCCTCATGTAGGAGCTGGTCTTCAGTTAGCCTAAATTCCAAAGTGCCTTCATTTCTAGGTTGAAATTCAAGTTGCAATACCCTTGACTCTAACTGATTTTGCAGGACCCTAGGAAAGCTTACACTCCCTCTGCTACTTACATTACACCTCCTTGCTCAAGTTTCAACCACACAGCTAGAGTAAATGATGCCGCCAGCCTGGGAGCAGGAGGAGAGGCAAAGCAACTCTGGTGATTTCCAAAAATGAAACTTGCAGAATGGTTATGGGAGTTGGGACTCAGGTCACGCTGGTCTCTGGTGATGCAACCCCTGAGGCCTGCTGAGAAGAGGTTGGTGTAGGTGAAGGGCGATGATCGGTAAGGGCAATCCTGAACGCAGAGCCGCTGAGGACAGATCCGAAGGCCCTCAGCTGTGGCAGAGCTCTGACAGAAAGTGCTTTGGGCTGGGATTCCACATGTCGCTTGGGTTGGCACCACCGAAACCTTCTTGAAAGCTGCCACGTTCTCCAGCCTTGGGAACAGGCCCTGAGAGTCAGCCCACGAGATGGAAGCAAAGTAAGCAAAGAGCCATGTTTCAGGGACCAGAAACAAGAGGCTGAAGCCCAGAGAAAAATCCAGGCAATTCATGTTGACTCAAAAGCATTCTCCTCTGATCCAAGCGTTCCTAAATAACTTGGAAGGCCGAGGGCACTGGCCAGCAGCACTTTCTTGCGGGGTGCTTTAAGTAACGCTGAGATAAATCCATTTTCGGGAAACTGCAGACGTGGTTTCACATGGGGGTAACACCAGAGGCTTCCGTGGTGATGGCGAAGACATGAGTAGCAGCTGGCGTCTGGGAATCAAAAGCAGAGTGTCAAGGAAAATCTGCTGTGTCTTTAAAACTTTAGGTGCAATCTAAGCATGAGGATTCTGAGTCCCTAAGAAACATTATTAAACTTCTTAAAAACATTCTTTAGTACACTGTTTATAGCAAAACACTCATTGGTACCTATCTTCATTGGGCGAATTAAGCACTGGAAAAAGTCCACAGGACAGCCAGTTTGATACACACATATGCACGTATATTTTATTAATATATTTCCCCACACAGCAATTTCAGATTGCTACTCCACCTCAGGGAATTAGCAGCACCCACTCTCCTTCACAAGATAAAGAACTGTATAGATTTCCTTTACACACACACAGGATGCGGTTAACACAGAGCCAACCTGCAGATGTCCCGAATAAAGCTGGCAAAGCACTTTGGGCCTTCCCCCCCTCATCCCAGCATGTGCGGCAACTTTAAGCTCACGGTAAAGCTGATTAGAAACCCAACACCATCTGTCTGTCCTATGCCTTAGTATTTAGCAAACGTTTGTGTGTTTCCTCATATGACTATTTGTAGGTTACATATGGACCCCTAATACTGCGTAAGTAATTGTATTGATAAATAAGCTGAGTTACCACTTCTTTATTGCATTTCAACCAGGCCCCTCAGTGTGACAAATGGCTCTTCCCAGGACCGCTGTCCCTGGTTGCCTGGCAACACTACGGTAACCCCCAGAAAGTCTCAGCAAATAGGCCGCAGCAGAAGGACGACTACAAGGAAGACTTGGGTGCCCAAGTCAGGGATTCTGCACAGCAAATGCTTGGTTACCTGAAACTCAGAGCGCAGTCTGCTGGCTGGCCTGCCTGGAACTGAACTCCCAAGCCTTCAGCAAGTGATTCAAGCAGTGGGAGGGACAAGGATGCAGCCAGGCATGCATAATTTTAAAGTAGCAGTGCACCTTATCCTCTAATCCCTTTTTTGCCCCTCCCTTTTCCCCCACTTTTATGCACCTCAATCCTTTTAACCATGTCATCAAAATGATCTGCCACTATCAGATAGTAACATGAGAATTCCTAATGCTCTTTTTTTCTGAGCGACAAATGTACCGCTTCTCTAAAAGCCTGTTGCATTGATAGTTTCTGTTGCCCATTCAATGGTCACTGCGTTCTTCATCCCAGAACACCCTCTACTAAATTTATGAACAGCATCTGATGTAATTTCTAAATGGTGCATTTGAAGGATCAGAAATTTTAATTAAACTACAGAAGCAATAGGACTGCTGACTTTTTAGCTGCTTGATTAGATATGAATATGCCTGTAGGCAATGGCACCCCACTCCATTACTCTTGCCTGGAAAATCCCATGGAACGGGGGAGCCTGGTAGGCTGCAGTCCATGGGGTCGCGAAGAGTCGGACATGACTGAGCGACTTCACTTTCACTTTTCACTTTCATGCACTGGAGAAGGAAATGGCAGCCCACTCCAGTGTTCTTGCCTGGAGAATCCCAGCGATGGTGGAGCCTGTTGGGCTGCCGTCTATGGGGTCGCACAGAGTCGGACATGACTGAAGCCACTTAGCAGCAGTAGCAGCATGTAGTTTTATTACATCCAAAACTCTCTTCAACCATCTGAGGTATCTCATCCTAAATGAGAAATATCCTAAAGCAACTACTGCCCCTCCATTGTCTTAAAAATGGAAAGCTCAATTGGGAAACAACTGGCCAATTGCACTTTTATTTTCTATAAGTTGTCATATTTAGAGAAATGTTTAAAAATGAAAGAAATGGTTGTATGGCATTCCTTATTAGTAAGGTAGCAAGAGACAAATTCAAAGTATCTTCTCTCAAATTTTTCTTCCAAGAGACTTAAACACAACTCATTTAAATATCAGCTTTACCAAACAGAACTATGTGCTTCCAGAGGAAATCTTCACCTTTTGTCAAATTATCTTATCCTCTGTCTTGTTGATTAGTATAATCTTTCAAGGGCAATTTTTTTTGAATCAAAAAACAAATGTTAGTGTAAAATCAGGTAACATGTAAGAACTTCTGAAAACCTGGAAAAATATTTGGAAATAAAGGACACAGTGATGTAGACAAATGGATTATTCACACCTCAACAAAACATGCAACCAATTTTTTTCTTAGAACATGTTAGTCAATGGCTAGTTTCTCTTTATGCCTTATGAATCCAAGGATTAACTAATTTTTAATTGTGGTACTTCAGTGCATTTTTTTGGTCACTGTTCAGAGGATGAGAAATCATCTACCACATAACAACTGATGTTTTGTAGTAGAAAGTCATGACTCAGTTTAGATGATCTAAGATTAGTGACTCTGCTCCACATTCAGAAACTCTGCCTGTGATTTGCACAGACAGACAGTGGGTTGACATATCCCTCAACTTCTGCAATTCAGTATTATCAATCTGAAGACACATCTGGTAACTGATTTGGGCACCAACAGTCCTACCACCACTAGACAGGACTTAGAGATACAGGAAAAAAGCAAAAGTAAGAGTGTCAGAAGGAAAGTTAGTTAAATACAAAGAACTATGTGCTAATATTTTCTCATATTTTTGTGTATTCACTGGGTAGTTCTGCTCTGAACTAGTGTAGCTGGGGCTGGATACTCTGATTTGGCCTCACTCTCTCATCTAGCAGTTGGTTTGACACTCATGAGAGTCTACTCTAAGCTCGTTCTGAGAGTAGCAGAAAAATGCCCAGCAACATAAGATCGGAGACCCTAATGTACAAGTACTATTCAGGCATTTTCTTGTATCACATTTGTTAATGTTGCATTGACAGAGGAAGTCACATGACCAAGCCCAGCTTCAAGGGCTGTGAAACTGATTCCACTCTGCAAAGAACAGTCACATTGTAAGGGGGCACACATAACAGAATAGAAAGAACTTGAGACCATTTTGTAATCTACCACAGAGAGCTGAAAACAACTTCTTTTTCTAATGGTCAAGACATCTTAGAATCAGCATTTCCTTCTTTTGAAAAAGTTCCAAAAATGATGTTTTAGTTAGTCAACTATTAGTAAATTCATACTCATTATTATGGAAAAGTTTACTATAATAAACTTGGTTTTTCAATCCCTTGAGGCTTAGGTCTTGTCGGTGGAAAAAATCAAGGGGTACCCTTGGGATTTTTTAGCATTCATGGGTTTTCTATTAAAATTAACTAACTTCTGGCATAACTAATCTAGAAAAAGAAAAATGGTGAAATGTGTAAGTAATATTAGATATGAAAACACAGGCATAAGCTTCAGGTTCAATGTAATTGCAAAATAAGAAAATGTTGTAGACAGTTTCGTGAGAATTAAACTTGAGCTCTTAGGAAAATCGAATAAGCTCCCTAAAATATTTCCAACTTAGACTGAGTCAAGAAGAAACAGCTGGAAACAACATATGTCCATCAACTGCAGAACAAATTACGGTATATGTTCATACACTGGAAGGTGAAAGAACAATGAAGGAAAAGTGAACTACTGCTAACAAGAAACAACATGGAAAATCGCACAGACATATCATGAGTGAAATAAGGTAAACACCCCAAGAACACACTAAAATGATTCCATTCATATGAAGTCAAATAGAGCCAAAGCTAATTTGTGGTGAAAGAAGTCAACATAACGCTCTCTTTAAAACAGAGGAAGAAATAGGAAAGAATTCAAAGAAGCCAGCAGGAGGACCGGAAATGTCTTCATCTTAATACAGGTGGTGGTTACACAGACGGATACAGTTTTTGAGGTTCATCAAGTATAACAGTTAAGATTTGTGCACTTTGTGCAAATTATGCTTCAATAAAAAAGAATAAAGTTTTGCTTTTATTTTTTAACATGAATAGTTCTATTACAGTCTATATTTAAATGTCTTCCCATAAGGAAAACAGTAGGCTCAGACAGTTGTGCATATCAGTTACGCCACACATATGGGAAACTGTAATCCCAGTTTTTACAAACATTTTTACCATTGGAATAAGAGTATTTCCCAATTTATTGTATGAGGTAGTTATAACCAAAAGAGAATGTGTGTGAGAAAGACAGAAGGCAGGGAGTGGGAGAGGGAGGGAGAATATAAAACAGACAGGAGAAGAGGAGAAAGAAAAATTAAAGACCAGTCACACTCATATACATAATGCAAAAAGATTCTGAATAAAGCATAAGCAAACTGAATTCAGAAATATTTAAAAAGCATAAATCTCCTGACAAAGTAGGGTTTATTCCAGAATTGTAAAATTGGTTTGAATGTTAAAATATATATTAATTCACCATTAAAATAGTTTAAAAATTCATGTAATTTATTGAGGACCAAAATCCTTTATGAATTTATTTCTTTAGGACCAAAATTCTTTATAAACTAAAGAAGAAAACTTCTATAACTTGACAGTTCATGTACAAAAACAACATCATAAATAATAAGCATGATAATTAGCACTTTTGTGAGGATCAGTAGAGCAAGAACACCTACTATCACTGCTGCTAGCCAACATTCAACTAGCCAATGCATTAAAATAGGTAAAATATAAACTAAAGCAAAACACTGCAAATGATTATCAAATGTCATATATTTCACTAGATAACAAAATCTAATGACAAATATTTGACCAAGATTCTAGAGAGAAGATGTAAATATGGTTAATGATATTCATCAATTTTGGAACTCTTCTCTCTAGACACATATTACTTTAACTCCTTGCCAAGTTGGGAATGGTCACATGACTTGCTTTTGCTGAGAAATATGAGCCACTGCCAGGAGGAAGCTATAAGGACCAGTATGCAATTTCCTGTGCTCTCTCCCTCCCACTTTGCCACATTCAGATAGTGGCTGCTCTGTCAACCTCTTGCCCTGGCTGGGAAGACATATCAGAATTTGCTTGCCAACCCCACTGGACACAAAGCATGTGTAAAAAATAAACCTTTATTGTCTAAAGGAATTTTTTGAAATTTTAGAGTTGTTACTACAGGATAATTTAGTTTAATACAGGTGATGCAAAATCAATAAGCAAAAATCAATTGCATTTCTCTATACCAGTTAGAAGGAGAAGGCAATGGCAACCCACTCCAGCACTCTTGCCTGGAAAATCCCATGGACAGAGGAGCCTTGTAGGCTGCAGTCCATGGGGTCGCTAAGAGTCAGACACGACTGAGCAACTTTGCTTTCACTTTTCACTTTCATGCATTGGAGAAGGAAATGGCAACCCACTCCAGTGTTCTTGCCTGGAGAATCCCAGGGACAGGGGAGCCTGGTGGGCTGCCGTCTATGGAGTCGGACAAGACTGAAGCAACTTAGCAGCAGCAGCAGCATACCAGTTAGAGAATAAAATAAACAAATTAGAAAATATGACTAAAAGATGCTATCCATATTGTAGAGTACTTGGGAACAAATCTAAAAGATACATTACTGCTATGAAAAAATAAAGTTTATTGGTAACATTTAAGAAACTGAAAGTAGAGAGAGATATTATGCTTTTGGATTCAAAGACTAACACAAGGATGAAGTTTTCATATAGTCATCTATTAATCCAATGCAATTCCTATGAAAATCACAACAGAGTTTTTCATGGAACTTGACAAGCTTATTTCAAAGCATATAAAAAAAGAGCAAATAACTGACAGTATTCAAGGCACTACAGACATAGAAGAAGGTGAGGGAGGGACTTTGCTAACAGACACTAAGATGTATTTAGGGCCACGTAAATTAGGAGTGTGCAACATTAGTGCAGAGATTGGTGAGGGGTGGGAGGAATCCAATAGAAATATCAAAAATCACAGGAAATGACTCACGTACGTATAGACATATGTATAGACTTACATTTGTTTCTGCATATCACTAAAAAGGGCTTCTTTGGTGGCTCAGATAGTAAAGAACCTGCCTGCAATGCTTGCAATCCAGGAGACTCAGGTTCAATCCCTGGGTCAGGAAGATCCCCTGGAGAAGGGAACAGATACCCAATCCAGTATTCTTGCCTGGAAAACTCCATGGATGGAGCCTGGCAGGCTACAGTCTGTGGGCTCACAAAGAGTCAGACATGACTGAGTGACTAACACATCACTAAGAAAAGGATGAACTAGTTGGTAAATTTTGCAAGGAAAATTACTTCTCTGTATTGGAAAATATTGATAAAATGAGACTGGAATGCTACTTCTCACTATATACAAAATTTACTTCCAGATAGATTGAGACTTAAATGTTAAGGAGCAAAACTTGAAAATCACTTGAAATTAAAGAAGATGCTTTAACCACCTTAAGATGGGAACATATTTCTTGAGCTGGACACAAGTACAAAACATAAAAGATAAATAAATGGGATTACATTAAAATCAAGAACTTCTGTTCATCAAACGTCCCCATAAAGTGAAAACCTAAGCCACAACATGAGAGACATGTCACACAAATAAGGGAAAAAGAATTAATACACAAAATGCTTAAGTGATTTCTGTGAATCCAGAGACAAATATTCCACATCTTTATAGGAAAAAAAGACAGATGATATAAATAAGGATTTCACAGAATGGTAAACATGAAGGACCAATAAACTTACAGGAAGTGTTGGACTGCATCAATATTAGGGAAAAGCAAATTAAAACCACAATGAGATTTTATTTTACACATGCCAGATCATGCAAAGTTTAAATTAGGACAATGCCAATTGTTATGGAGGACATGTATCAAAAGGAACTTTAAATATTTCAAATTGATGCATATTTTTAAAAGTTGAAGCTATGTATATCCTAGGAAACAGCATATTCACACTTATATACATTCATTAGAAAGCCTTAGCACTATCCACCAGGGAGCTTATTCTGTGTGTTCACAGTAGTTATTTCTGGTAATGCCTGAAAACTGGAAACCATTCAATGTTATTAAAAAATGTTTATAAGATATTTATAAAAAAATATCAATAAGTCATTGACATTTCCCTATGACAACAAATTCTGCTATTTGTTGATCTTTTTCATATCTTTATTTATTCTGCCTTTTTGTTTCCCATGCTTTGTGGCTTTCTGTGACACAAGTTGACTGTTGACACAGTTATCTGACTGACTGTCCAACCACAGGTTACAATGGGCAAGCCCAAAGCATTGAGCATAATATTCTAATTCTGGCTATTTTATCTTTTCAACAGTTTATGGTAGATGAGAACTCCTAGCATCTATCATTGTTGGGTTTTTTTTTTTTTCAATTACATCCTTGCCCTTTTTCATATTTGAAAATTCAGATGGCTAGTTCTTAGATAATTAAGATTATTTAAAGTCATAACAGTCATCACAGTAGGTGCCATATGTGAATATCTCATATATAGCAGGGACCAGGCACATGATTTATACACACACACACACACACACACACACACAGCCATCATATCTTTACTATATCTCTAGGAGGTAAGTGTTCTTGCTTCATTTCACAAATGTGGAAACTGAAGTGTGAAAGGGCTCATGCTGTTTGTTTTTGCCTCTTGAAAAATTAGCATGTCTAACAGGAGAAGCATTCAAACAATGTTGGTTTTCTTTTATTTCATGTTCTTTATTTTTATCATATTTTTCCTGCCATAATTGAAAACACTAGCTATTTTATAAAGACTGAATTAAGTTTTGTCAATATATAAACAATTTGTGCTTTCAAATTATAAAGAATAAATGTCAAATATGAATCTATAAGTGCAATGTTTTTGACCAGTGTGTCCTACTTAGTGTGTAAGTTCAGTTCAGTTGCTCAGTCGTGTTCGACTCTTTGTGACCCCATGGACAGCAGCACACCAGGCCTCCCTGTACATCACCAACTCCCGGAGCCTACTCAAACTCATGTCCATTGAGTTGGTGATACCATCCAACCATCTCATCCTCTGTCATTGCCTTCTCCTCCCACCTTCAATCTTTCCCAGCAAAAAGGTCTTTTCCAATGAGTCAGTTCTTCACATCAGGTGGCCAAAGTTTTGGAGTTTCAGCTTCAGCACCAGTCCTTCCACTTAGTGTGTAAAGGTGGCACCAGTGCCCAGTGTGATGAGGACACAGGGGTATCAACCGCAGGCTGTGGCCTGGGCTGTGGCCCTGTCAACCTGAAGGACTGAACGAAGATTATAAATCAAATAGGGTGGTGGGCCAGGCTAGGGTGTGGCTGGCAAATTTAAAATTCAGAAGACGTACACATAAGGAAGATATGTGGTAGAGAGATCAAGAGATGTTGAAAGTAAATGACTGAGTTGGACCATAATTTCAAAAGACACGTGCATCCCAATGTTTATTGCAGCACTATTTACAATAGCCAGATATAGAAGTAATCTAAACAATGGGATATCACTCAGCCAAAAAAGGAACAAAGCTGTGAAATTTGCAAAGATGTGGATGGACCTAGAAACTGTCACACAAAGTAAGTCACAAAAACCAAATATCATATATTAATACACATATGTGGAATCTAGCAAATGGCACAAATGATCTTATTTGCAAAGCAGAAATAGAGACGCAGACATAGAGAACAAACGTATGGACACCAAGGGGAGAAATGTGGGATGAAATGGGAAATTGGGATTGACACGTATTAATATATACTATTGATACTATGTATAAAATAGACATAGAACCTACTGAATGCTCTGTGGTGACCCAAATGGGAAGGAAATCCAAAAAAGAGGAGGTACGTTATATGTATAGCTGATTCACTTTGTTGTACAGTAGAAACTAATACAACATTGTAAAGCAACTTTACTCCAGTAAAAAAATGTTTAAAAAGTAAATGACTAAGCTGGTAAGTTGGTACTATACGATGGATAGAAAGGACCATGGCTGAGATCATTAGCAGATTGCTCCTGAAATAGAGAACAGGTTGAGTCAATAGCCAATCTGGAATTAGACATGGCCAGGCTCAGGTGGACCCAGTCAGATGGATATGCCCTGACATACGTTTGAAGCACATTTAATGAGGAGAGGAAAAACTGACTTTTTTCCTCTCCTCCACCCCATACATTTTCCCTCTTTTTTAAAATCACACAAGTAATATATGAACACTGTTAAAAAAAACATTTTTTAAGCAATATGGAGAGACAAAATTGAAGACTTCATCTGCATCCCACCATCAACTCTTCATTATGCCTCTACTGTTAAAATTTGGACCATTTTCTATAAGCATGAAGTACGTATACTCTATACCAATCATATCCAATATTGTGAAAAAGTTCAGCAAAATGCTTCCTATTCTTGAAAATTCCCACCTACTTTCCTTTGCAATTTTCAGAACCAATACAGTCCCTTGCAATGCTTAAAATTCAGAGTAAATTAAATTGCCTCTTTTCCCCAAACAGGACTAAATCACATATTAACTCTAGGACAATGCCAATCATCCTTATAAGGGAACCCTCTTTCCTTGGAGTGAGTTAGTTTCACCCAGGGGATCAATGGAAGTTGATTTCTTGGAATGGTTTGATCTTCAGGACCAGACCTAGAATCCTCATAATGGAGTATCTGCTTCCTAGAGAATGATAGACTGTCAGAGCCTCTCAGTGTCAAGAATAAAACAAGCCATGAGGAGATAAGTCACATGACAGCACTACCCGTCCAAGCAGCCAGAGACCTGCCCTGAGGAACGTGAGCCCTGGACTTAGGAGACCACAGTGGAAGATGTTTCATAATCAGAAGCAGCAGTCACTGAGAAGATGAGCAAAGAACCACGCCTTGCTGGTGATGCTCAGCCCTATCCCCACAAGATGCAGAGAAGCTGTGGTGGGACACAGTATATCTTAGGAAGATTTAAAAAAAAAAAAAGATAAGGTTAAATGAATGGACCACACACCCACCATCACCTGAAGCATTGGGACAGGTAGGACCAGTTAGTGGGTAAGAATGCAAGTGGCAGAGACAGCCTTGGTTGGAAACCTGGCTCCACCATCTGTATATACTGTGTGTTCTTGGACAAGTTACTTAACCTCTTTTTGCTTCAACTTCCTTATCTGTAGCATGGTAATGTCTTCTACCTCCTAGCATTGTTGGCAAATTAAACGTAGAGAAAAAGTGAAAGTTGAAGTCACTCAGTTGTGTTCCACTCTTTGCAACTCCATGGACTATACAGTCCATGGAATTCTCCAGGCCAGAATACTGGAGTGGGTTGTCATTTCCTTCTCTAGGGGATCTTCCCAACCCAGGGATCGAACCCAGGTCTCCACATTGCAGGCGATTCCTTACCAACCGAGCCATCAGGCAAGCCCTAAATGTAGAAACAATAGACTGGGTTTTCACTGTTAGCTCTCCTTATATTTTTTTTTCCAATTTATACCTACTGAGTTCTTCTGTAATTGTACACCCAAAGACAGAGAATAAGCACATTTTTAGAAAATACTGCCATAATTTTTCCTGTCATTAGTTTATCACTTTTTTTAGATTAACTTTTGATCTTTATTATCAAACCTACAAATTGGACAGAGAAAATACTACTTCTAAAACAAAAGTGAACAAATGAGAATCCAGGCTTAAGTCACTTGATGGGCAAATAGCAAAACCCAGACTATCTGGATTAGACCCAGTAACCATCATTTTTTATTTTTTTACAAAGATTGAACTCAGAGGTTTTGTGAAAGGCTGGGGTATTCAATTGTGCCCTAAGAGTTGACAGTTTTTATAGACAGAGGAGAACACAATGAGCCTTTCAAGTGACAGGAACAGCATAAGTGAGGACATCTAGTTTAGAATAAGATTGTCCTACATTTATGAGACACGTATTTCCTGTAGAAATGTATAAATACAATTCAGAGCTCTAAAGTAGATTGTATCAGATTTCCAGATTTTTCTGAGAACATTCAAAGCATTAACAAGGGTATTATAAATAACTTCGGGAGCCTTGGTTTTTTATTCTGTATCTAGGTCCTAGCTGTTCTCAATCTATTGCCTTGATCAAAATTGTTGAACACATGTTCTTATACTTCTTAAATTATGCAAACCCTCAGATGGCCCAGGAATCACATTTGTTTAAGCCATAAAAGCTTTGTGTGGGTATTTCAGGTTGCACCAAGACACGTGGGGAACTTGATACCACTGATGGCGTGTGGCAGGCCATCTAACTGCTGTCCATTCTTTCTCCTCAGGCTGGGCAAGGGCCCAGACTGAGCTTGGCAGGTGAATTTAAGAGTGGCTTTCGAGAGCTGAGTCTGGCAGGGATATAACAGCTGCCAGGCAGTACGGGACAGGTAGCAGCAGGCCGTTTAACGGCTGATGAGCAGGACAAATGGGTGGGTGTGGGTCTGAAAAAGAAAATGACACAATGTGGGGAAGGACGGCAGGCAAGCAGAGCACAGGATGGAGCTCCAGCCAAGCAGGCGATCAGCAATAATTAAGGCTCAAGTTTCTACAAAGAGCCACGCTCCTCAGGATGATGCGGGCTGCCCTTTTACCATGTGGGGAAGCCCTAGATTGCCTGAAACCCATGGGTGTGGAGTTTCAATATGCTTTTGAGAAAGTGTCATTGTATTAAGGGAGGAAACATGAAGACACAGCAGGATTCAGGGCACAGTTCACTAAGCAGAGAGGGTGGTATATCTGGTCTTAGAAACTCAGCCCAGCTGAACAACCCCTAAAACATTCCCAAGAGTGGGGGGGGGGAAATGTGCACTACATTTAGAGTGAAATGGAGGATGTAAAAGTTATGATGATGGGAAGAAAAATCATTTTGCTTAGGAGAAAAAACAGGTTGAAGGCTATTTTGTCTTAACTTAGGGGAAATAAAAGGGAATCTGCTGGATCAGTAAACTTTTCTAAAAGGTCTCTGTAACTCTCCATGTAATTTACTTATGTGGTTTATTAATATAATGCTCAGGTTCAGAAGCCAAAGACTTTTAAAGAGGAGAAGAGCAAGCTTTTGAAAAATGAAGAGGATGATAAAATTTGAGCAAAATACATTTGCAAAACAGTTTCTAAAACATATCCAAACACCATCATTATCAGTAAAACTAAAATGGACAGTTTGAGAAACAAGACATTTTACTGAAAAGGAAATTGCCTTTGAGGGAGGTGATGTGAGACTCAACTCTGATGGGACTCAATATTGTTAGAGTTTAAACCAAAACCCAGATCTCCTGATGACCAGACTAGCATGATTTCTAACTCATTCTATACCCATGAACATATTGGATTATATTTGATTTTGCATGTGTGTGAAAGTATACTTTCACACACATGCAAAATCAAATGGTCTGTGAAGAAAAGAATTAAAGTGCATGACTATGTGAGCAATCTGTCTGTAATAGTAACAATACTAACAATACTACAAATGCTAACTGAATTTACATTGTATTTATCATGTTGTAAAATGCTATCTCATCTAACCTACACAAAACCCTCCAGCAATAATGAATACTATTTGAGATATCAGGATGCTGAGATATGGATACTAAGTAATTCATTACTTACCAACAATATTTAGAAAGAAATATGAGACTCAAATATCAGTTCAGTTCAGGCGCTCAGTCGTGTCCGACTCTTTGCGACCACATGAATCGCAGCATGCCAGGCCTCCCTGTCCATCACCAACTCCCGGAGTTTACCCAAACCCATGTCCATCGAGTCGGTGATGCTATCCAACCATCTCATCCTCTGTTGTCCCCTTTTCCTCCTGCCCCCAATCCTTCCCAGCATCAGGGTCTTTTCCAATGAGTCAGCTCTTCATATGAGGTGGCCAAAGTATTGGAGTTTCAGCTTCAACACCAGTCTATTCAATGAACACCCAGGACTGATCTCTTTAGGATGGACTGGTTGGATCTCCTTGCAGTCCAAGGGACTCTCAAGAGTCTTCTCCAACACCACAGTTCAAAAGCATCAATTCTGCGGCACTCAGCTTTCTTCACCGTCCAACTCTCACATCCATACATGACCACTGGGAAAACCATAGCCTTGACTAGACGGACCTTTGTTGGGAAAGTAATGTCTCTGCTTTTAAATATGCTGTCTAGGTTGGTCATAACCTTCCTTGGAATATACCTCCATCTAAACTTTTACCAAATGCCACATTGTTATTTGAAGCAATGATAGCAGAACATTTTAGTATTAAATGTTTTCTTATATTTTTTAAATATATCCTTAAGGCAATTTGGGAATCACTGGTGGATCAGTGGTAAAAAAAAAAAAAAAAAAAATTCACCTGCAATTTAGGAGACCAGGAAACATGAGTTTGACCCCTGGGTCAGGAAGACTTCCTGGAGAAGGAAATGGCAGCCAACTCCAGTATTCTTGCCTGGGAAATCTCATGGACAAAGGAGCCTCACAGGCAATAGTTCATAGGGTTACAAGAGTTGAACATGACTTAGGGACTAAACCACCACCATGAAAGCAATTTAGGTGATACTGAGCATCTTCAGTCTACCAGGCACTGTACTATGCTAACTGATGTACAGATATCAATTTTAGGAAAATTCTTGAAATTAAGAATTGGCCTTTTGCTTTTAAAAAAATTAAAGATTTTATTTTAGGGTACAATATAAAGTCCTCAGTTTGAGATTGACAGAAGCAGCCCCTTTTGGCAATAGTATGTTCAAATGCCATCAATTCTATTGTTCTAGAACCATGTTAACAAAGCACATTCAGAAAGATCATCAGAGAAAAATCCTTGAAGATAGGGGGGAAAATGAGAAGCAAAGCATAGTTTTGAATAAGTACTTGATAAGATTGAAGTTACTGGCAATAAGGGACTCACTTCGTGTAGGAGCAAACAAATCAACTACAATTTTAAGCTAAAGTACCACTATAGGAGTATTAAAATTCTTTCTACTTGGATGAATATCTCTATTTGAATTGCAACTTGCAGTGAAATGTAATAAACAGTAACCTAACTTGACAAGACTCTGACCACAAAGAAGGGGCTCTTTGTCAGGCAGCTACAGAACTGGCCAACAGAATTGAAATAGAACTAGAATATAATCTGCAAATGATCCATCAAAAGCAGGGTAGAACTCTAGAGAAATGAGTCATGTGGGCAAATGCCCAGCAAGACATTTACTACTGGGGGAAAGACAGTGGACTGCAGGAGAGTCACTTGAAGATTGACTCTGAGACTAGCTCCTCGGCAGCTCAAAGAGGAGGGACACTATGCATGTTTACATCTTCTCCAATTACATGCCTAGTAATTAATGATCTGTTAAATGAGTGAGTAAATAAACAAGCCGAATCTATAATGCACCTCATAGTTGGGCAGTCAACCACTATGCTGGACAGCCACACTACACACTGCAGCTTCAGATTTTGGAAGAAAATACAACAACCAGTACTATAATGAAACTCAATAGCCTTGGGAGCTCCTAAAAATGCCAACGTAAGGGACATGGGATGTAGAAGACTGGCAAGCAGAAAGAGAAAGAGAAACCACAAGAGTCAAGAGGAAAAAACATAAGATGAATTTGAAACAGGCTCAGAAATTCAAAATGAACTTATAAAAAAGTCAACATTGTGTGATATCTTTGTTAACATGTAAGCTTAGATCATTCTTGTCAGGACAGAATCTTGAAAAATAAAGCCTATGGCATTTGCCTCTGGGAGTGGAGAGATGACACATGAGCAGCATCTTCTCTGTAGTTGGTCCTTCGTGGCCTCAGTGAGTTTGGACACTCCTGTCTTAATCCTATGCTCTTATATTATCTTTAAATCCATCTTTTCAATTATCTTGGGGAAAAAAAAGTAAAAGTGAAAGCCAACATCTCAACAGAAACAATGGAAGCTAGATGACAACTCAATGTCATCTTTGAAGGAATATAAATGACAATGTAGAATTCTATAACCATCAAAAATAATCTTCAGATCAAGGATGAAATCAACATATTTCCTAATGAACAAAAATTGAGATAATTTTTTTCCAGTAAATCTTCACTTAAAGGAGAATTAAAGAAATCCTTTGGTTAGAAGAAAAATGAACTTGGGAGGTGGGGGTGGGTAGGAAACACAAGATAGAATGTAAAGAAACATAACATCATATGTATGTGTAAATATAAATATTTACATACCTAATGTAAAAAACAGAAATAATGTTTTATTACATTAAAATTCAATAAAGTTAATTAATGACAAAAGTAAAACAAAAATTTGCATGGAATAAATGAATTTAAAGCATTTATCACTGTCAAACTGAAAAATATTAATTTATATTTAACTGTGAAATCAAAGATTCATATTATCATTTGTTGTGTGACTACGAAAAGAATAGAAAAAAGTATAACTATCAGCTAGTAGAGAGAAAAATGGAATAATGAAATAATTTAAAACAGTTAATCCAAAGAGGGCAAGACAAGAAAAAAGGAATATAAAACATGTAGGGCAATATAAAACAAACTGCAAGAAGTATCTGTAAGCACATAAATATTTAACAGATTATATAGTGATATGAAAAGACTATAAGCTTATGTGCTGTTTACAGGATATTTTGGTAAGATGATAAAAGGATGGACAAAGACACACCAGCAAACATTGACTAAAAGAATTTACGGTAGTTATAATAAAATTTCAGAAAATGTACACTTTAAGAAGCATTTTTAGGAATAAAGAGGTACATATATGATACCAAAAAGGTCAATTAACAAGAACACAATAAATCATAAATGTAAACATTTGTAGTTCAATTTCCAACTATATATATATATATATTTGACAGAATTAAATGGGAGAAATAGGTAAATGCACAATCATAAACAAAGGACTTTACCCCACCTGTCTTAGTAATTAATAAATAGATCAGTAACAATTAAAAAGACATTTTTAGCAAAATGAATAAACTTGATCTCTTCAACATTTAGAGAACAATGTGGTCAATCATATTAAATATTTTCAAACACACATAGAATATTTACCAAATGGGAATGCAAACTAGTACAGCCACTGTGGAGAACAGTGTGGAGATTCCTTAAAAAAGTGGAAATAGAACTGCCATATGACCCAGCAATCCCACTGCTGGGCATACACACGGAGGAAATCAGACTTGAAAGAGACATGTGTACCCCAGAGTTCATCGCAGCACTGTTTATAATAGCCAGGACATGGAAGCAGCCTAGATGTCCATCAGCAGACAAATGGATAAGAAAGCTGTGGTACGTATACACAATGGAATATTACTCAGCCATTAAAAAGAATACATTCGAATCAGTTCTAATGAGGTGGATGAAACTGGAGCCTATTATACAGAGTGAAGTAAGCCAGAAAGAAAAACACCAATACAGTATACTAACGCATATATATGGAATTTATAAAGATGGTAACGATAACCCTATATGTGAGACAGAAAAAGAGACATAGATGTATAGAACAGTCTTTTGGACTCTGTGGGAGAAGGCAAGGGTGGGATGATCTGAGAGAATAGCATTGAAACATGTATATTATCATATGTGAAACAGATCGCCAGTCCAGGTTCGATGCATGAGACAGGTGCTCAGGGCTGGTGCACTGGGATGACCCAGAGGGATGGGATGGGGAGGGAGGTGGGAGGGAGGTTCAGGATGGGGAACACATGTAAACGCATGGCTGATTCATATCAATGTATGCCAAAAACCACTACAATATTGTAAAGTAATTAGCCTCCAACTGAAATAAATAAATTTTTAAAAGAAGAATATTTACCAAAATTTTTCATGTGTTTGGCCATGAAGAAATTCTCAAGTTTCAAGAAATTCAAGTAAATTCATATTTAACAGACTACAGTAAAATTAATATATAAATCAACAAAGATATTCAGAAAATCCCTAAGTGTTTTGAAATGCAATAACATGTTTCTATATAATTCATATATCAAAGATCAGTCACAACATGGATATTACAAAATACCTTGAGCTTAACAATAATGGCAAGAAAACATAGACATCTCCTTAAAGGGAAATGAAGAGCCTAAATGCATATATGATAAGATTAAAAGTCAACTAATTAATCTCAAGCAAAAGAAGAAAATAAATTGAATCCCCACCCCCAAAAGAAAAATAAATAATCTGGATATAAATCTACACAAAGAATACTGTAGAACAGAGAAAAACCAAGAAAACCAAACCATTTCTTGGAAAAGATCAATAAAATTGATAATTAATGGATCAAGAGAAAAATGAAAGAAGCAGAATTTACCAATATCAAGTAGATAACCTGTCAAAACTACAGATACCAAAAGGAAAGAAAAGTGACATTATTAATAACTTTATGCCAGTACATTTGGGAAGTAACCTGAGAGAATTCTTAGAAAAAGAAATTTTATCAAAAAGCTGATACTTTTGCATATATTAAGGAATCGGTAGTTGGAAATATTTCCACAAATAACTTTCCATACACAAATGATTTTACCAGGACATTCTTCCAGATACTTAAGATATATTACAGTTATTACATAAATTCTTCCAGAGGCTAGATAAAGAAAGAACATTTTCCAAATAGTTTTTATGAGGCTAAAAGCTGCAAGGATACAAAAAAAAAGGGGGAATTCTGCATACCAATCTCTCTCCTGATGTGCAGAAAACTGAAAAACTGTTAGCATACATACTGTAAAGTACATGCATGTATGCACATACTGTACAGTACATATGAAGTACAAAACATCAGAATCAAGTTGAATTTATTTCTAAAGTGCAAATTTAATTTACCATTCTGATAAGTAATCAACATGATTTGCTAAGTAATCAATATAATTTGCTACACTAACTTTATAAAAGAGAAATCACATGTGATCATAGACACAGAAAAATCACTTGATAAAATTTTAATATCCATTCTTAATTTTTTTAAAAGAAAAACTCAGCTAGAAGTAGAAGAGAATTTCTGCATGCATTAAGCATATCAACTCCTCTAGAAAGCACTATAGCAGATATCTACTTAATAACATATAAACTTTCATTTTTGCCATTTCTACTCATCATTAAAACCAAACTCCAGGCCAGTGCAATACAGTAAATGAAAGAAATAAATAGTATAAATATGAGAAACTGAGAAATATCAGTGCTCACAGACATTAATGAGTATGTGGAAAATTCAAAAGAATCTGCAAACTATTAAATGAGTTAATTTAGCATAGTGACTGGATAGAAAACATAAAATCAATTATAGTTTATATAACATCATGAAATTAAAATTTAAAAATTATCATTAGAGTAGCTTAAACAACTTTAATGAAAGACAAAGAAGTGCATGAAATTTTATTTTAATAAGTAAAATGAGTCAAATAAATTGAGAGCTATACCACATTCACGAACTGAAAAAGTCAATATTACAGATATCAATTCTCTACAAATTGAAGAACAAATTCAATGCAATCCCTATCAAAATCTTAGCAGAGTTAATTATAAATTGATGTAAGTGTAAAATTTATATGAAACTGAAAGGACAAAGAATGATCAAGACAATTATGAAAAAGAACAGTCAAAGAAGTAACAAGTTGGAGAAGGCAAAGAACCGAGAACACTACTAGACACTAAGGTATAATAAACCTGTAATAAGATAGTGTGGTGTGGGTGAAAATAAATACACCAAAGGAAACAGAATAGAGACTGGAAATACAATCAAATATAGATATTTCATTTATGAAAATAATTTACTTTAGAGAAGTAAAGATTTGCTGTTATTTCTGGTTTGGTTTTTTCTTGAAAGATTCTGGGTCAACTTATTATAATATGAAAGAAAATATCTTTATATAAACAAAAATTTCTAATGTTAATATATCACTAAGAGATTAGAAAGACAAGTTACAGAGAGGGACAAAACATTTGTAATAGTTGATAAACAATTATTATCCAAAGTATAGAGAAACACCTGCAAATCAATGAGAGAGACTCAGAAAAAAAGGGCAAACTACTTGAACAAGATTCTTTAAGTCAACAGACTTAGGAAAAAATAAATTCATGCTCAGCTCCTCCATGATCAGAGAATTAAAAGCAATAGCAAGACACCTCTACAAAAATTGATAAAATTTAAGGCAAGAAATAACAAATATGCACAAATATGTGATGCAGTTGGAAATCTTAGATATTGCAGTTCCGTTCTAAGGTTTACACTCAACAAAAATGTGTATATGTTTACCAAAAAAAAATACTAATAAGCACTGGAATTTTCATAGCAGCACCTTCATAACAGCAAAAAAATGGAAACTATCAGATGTTCATTATCAGTGGAATGGAAAAACAATACATTGTTTTAATATTCGTACAATAAAACTATGCAGCATTGAGAATGAAAAATCTACACTATATGCAATGACATGTTTGAATCTCACACACATGACATTGAGTGACAGAAAGAAAAGAAAGTGAAGTCGCTCAGTTGTGCCTGACTCTTTATGACCCCATGGACTATAGCTTGCCAGGCTCCTCTGTCCATGGGATTTTCCAGGCGAGTATACTGGGGTGGGTTGCCATTTCCTTCTCTAGGATCTGGATCTTCCCAACCCAGGGATTGAACCTGGGTCTCCTGCATTACAGGCAGATTCTTTACCAGCTGAGCCACCACTGAAGCCCAGTGAAAGTGAAAGTCACTCAGTCATGTCTGACTTTTTGCAACCCCATGGACTACATAGTTCATGGAATTCTCCAGGCCACAATACTGGAGTGGGTAGTCTTTCCCTTCTCCAGAGGATCTTCCCAGCCCAGGGATCAAACTCAGGTCTCCCACATTGCAAGGGGATTCTTTACCAACTGAGCCACAGGGAAGCCCAAGATTACTGGAGGGGGTAGCCTATCACTTCTCCAGAGGATCTTCCCAACACAGGAATCGAACCGGGTTCTCCTGCATTGCAGGTGGATTCTTTACCAACTGAGCTATCAGAGAAGCCCATAGTTATCCCTAAAAGAGGACATGATATAGATTGTACTTAAAATAAAACTCAAAATCATCTAAGACTAACCTATCATAAGAGAAGTCAATGTAGTGTTTTCCCTTAGAAGAGGTAATGTCTAAATGGAAGCAGAGTTAAGAGGGATGATAGTGAGGAAGACAGAACATTTTTGAAGGCTTGTCCATTTCATGATTTTGATGCTGTTTATTCAGTATGTTCAACTTGTGAAAACGATATGTTCAATTTGTATAAAATATACTTATGATTGTTTCATTCTGTAAATGTTTTCATTCAATAAAAAATTAATAAAAGGAAGAAATCAGTATCTGTTTTAATAGGTGAGCTTAATCCACAGATATTTATTATTCTTGATACTTTAAGATTTATTTATACTATTCTTTTTCCCTGTTTCTGCCTGTATATGGTTTGAACAAGTTTCTTAATCTGCTTTCCTTACCTTGCTAGTGAAAAATTACATATTTCATTCATATTCTTATAATCATCATCCAATATTTTACCTCCACATTATTGTTCTTTAAACATCTAGTCAGAATTTCTAACTTTTCCCTAAAGACATCAAGAATGTCAGTACAGTTTTACTTCTACTTCACTCTCTCTTCTCATCTGTCATTTTGATACCATTTGGAATTTTAGTTCCAAATTTTATTTTAAATTAAGAATCAAGATTTACCTGGATGTATCGATGAATTTCACTACCATCACCCAATGCTTCTTCTTGGATTCCACTTGTACCTCCTACATTTATTTTCTTCTTGCTGAAGAAACATTTTATTTTTATTAGAGTGTCTATAAATGTCAAATGTCTGATTCTTACATAGTTGAAAGTTACTTTCTCATCCTCATATTTGAATGATACTTCTGATTTGGTATAGATCCTAGATTTCAAGTTATTGGCCCGAAGAACTTAGATCTTGATCTAGTGCCCTCTTGCATCTGGTTTTACTGGATATCAAATCTAGTATCAAACTAATACCAAAGTAATTATCATGCTCGTGTAGCTAATAAGGTTTCCCTCACTCCCACCTTTGGGATTTTACAATTTTTTCTCTGCAGATTCCCTGTGTTGACTCTAGATGTGGTGTCATCCTTACAATTTTTGTTGCTTGATATAGTTAACCATTTCAATTTGAAAACTCTTAATTCATTTTAGAAATTACCTTCTGTTTGTATTTTGGATATTTTCTCTTCTATAATCTCTACATTTTATTAGATAAATTAAACCTAATGTATTTATCTCACATATTTTATACTTATTTCTCTTCACCTATTATGCTACATCTGGGTAATTCTTTGCTCATCTTGTAGTTTATGAATGGTCTTTTTGGCTATGACTATTGGGCTAGTCCGGTTAGATTTTAAGCTTTATATTTCAAAAGTTTAATTTTGCTGACTTTAATCTGTTCAAATTTCCTGAGTTTTACTCTGTGGATATTACTTGTATTTACTCTGAAGT
Source organism: Giraffa tippelskirchi (assembly GCF_054371585.1). Lineage (NCBI taxonomy): Eukaryota > Metazoa > Chordata > Mammalia > Artiodactyla > Giraffidae > Giraffa > Giraffa tippelskirchi. The sequence goes on along the minus strand of NC_137279.1, from coordinate 58,631,380 downwards.
CATATTTTTGTAGTACAAACTGTTAGAAACTTTTTACTCTTTCAAGTGCTGAGTTTTCTTCAGATGTTTGATGAGTTCTGAATATGCAGTTTTTTATAGCAGAAATTGTACATTAGACAGAAATTGTCTGGTTTAAACTATCTCTCTGCAGTTTCTACTTGGGCAAACTTTTGGTAAGCAATCTTAAGAAAAACAGAGCTGGAGGAATTAGGCTCCCTGACTTGAGACTATATTACAAAGCTAAAGTAATCAAGACAGTATGGTATTGTCACAAAATAGAAATATAGATAAATGGTACCTCTGGATGCAAAGAGTTGACTCATTGGAAAAGATTCTGATACTAGGAAAGATTGAGGGTAGGAAGACAAGGGACTGACAGAAGAGGAGATGGTTGAATGGCATCACCATGGGGTCAAAAAAGTCAGACATGACTTAGAGATTGAACAACCACCACAGGATAGAAAGCCAAGACATAAATCTGTGCACCTATGATTAATTAATCTATGACAATGGAGGCAAGAATATACAATGGAGAAAAAACAGTCTCTTCAATAAGTGGTGCTAGGAAAACTGGACAGCTCCATGTAAAAGAGTGAAATGAGAACACTTCCTAACATCATACACAAAAATAAACTAAAGATGGAATAAAGACCTAAATGCAAGACTGCATGCTATAAAACTCTTCAAGAAAAACGTAGGCAGAACACTGTTTGACATAAATTGCGGCAAGATATTTTTTGATCCACCTCCTAGAGTAATAAACAAAAATAAACAAATGGAATCTACTTAAACTTAAAAGCTTTTGTATAGCAATGGAAAAAGACAACCCTCAGAATGGGAGAAAATATTTGCTATCAAAGTGAAAACAACAAGAGATTAATCTCCAAAATATATGAATAGCTCATGAAGCTCAGTATCAAAAAAAAAAAAAAACAAACCCAGCCCAATTAAAACGGGCTGAAGATTTAAATAGACATTTCTCCAATGATGACATATAGATGGCTAAAAAGCATGTCAAAAGATGCTCAACTTCACTAATTATTAGAAAAATACAAATCAAAACCACTTTGAAGTATCATATTACACCAGTCAAAACAGCCAGCATCAAAAAAAAAATTACAAACAATAAATGCTGGAGAGGGTGTAGAGAAAAGAGAATCCTCCTACATTGCTGGTGGGAATGTCAACTGGTCCAACCACTGTGGATAGCAGCATGTAGGTGCCTTAAAAAACTGAAAATAGAACTACCATAAGACCCAGCAAACACACTACTAGGCACATACCCAGAGAAAGATAAAATTCAAAAAGACACATGGTCCCCAATGTTCACTGTAGCACTATTTACAATAGCCAGGTCATGGAACAACCTAAATGTCCATCAACGGAGGAATGAATAAAGATGTGGTACATTTACACAATGGAATGTCACTCAGCCATAGAAAAACACAATGTCATTTGCAGCAACATGGATAGACTTAGAGACTGTCACGCTGAGTGAATTAAGTCAGAGAAAAATGAATATCATATGATTATCACTTATATGTGAAATCTTAAAAAAAATGGTATAAATGAACTTATTTACAAAACAGAAGCAGAAAAAAAGAAAACAAACTTATGGTTACTCGTGGGTAAATAGGGAGTGATAAACTGGGAGATTAGGATTGACATATACAGAGAGCTATATATAAAAGAGGTAAGTAATAAAGACCTTCTGGGTAATTAGGCTAACAAAGTTGTGAACATTTTAAAAGAATTGTATCATCTGTTCTTAAGCAATTTGTGCCAATTGTATTCTATCAGGCTATTTACTGATAAAAATGAGAAACATCTACTGCAAGGTAAACAAGGATAAATAACTTTTACAATGAACAATGAGCATGCTTACTGAGACAAGTATCTACATCATACACACTGCCATATTATACAATTTCTCCAAACATGTATTCTCCAAACAAGATGTAGGAGTCCTCTGTTCAGTGTGGAAACAATGCAAAATATACTGCTATTTAAACTAATTTCAGGGTTTTTTCTCTCTTTGGGAGTTACAACTCAATTTCTACATAGTTATAAAATGACACACTGACCTGGTCTAGAATTTATCATTAATTTTTTTCTGGCTTGGGTTAGATAAGAGATTTGAGTACACTGACATCAGAAGAACAATTTACAGGATATAAGCACGTGATTGACCCTTCTAAAATATTGATTAAATTCTGTAGAATAATACTTTGCCTCACATTCCCTCCTTCCCAAGTAGCCAACCTGTTTGCTCATTGTCTCGGGGAGGGGGATGGGGGCTAAGATAGGGTAGAAAAAATGGGCAGGGGTAAAAGAGCTCTCTTCATAATTTTGATTTGAAAATGCCTAAAGCCCTTAAGAAGAAATGGCAACCACTCCAGTATTCTTGCCTGGAGAATCCCATGGACAGAGAGGAGCCTGGCAGGCTACATACAGTCCATAGGGTTCCAAAGAGTTGGATACGACTAAAGCAACTTAGATCCTGATGCTGGGAAAGATTTAAGGCAGGAGGAGAAGGGGACGGCAGAGAATGAGATGGCTGGATGGCATCACTGACTTGACGGATATGAGTTTGAGCAAGCCCCGGGAGTTGGTGATGGACAGGGAGGCCTGGTATGCTGCAGTCCATGGCGTCTGGACACATGGACTGAGTAGGACACAACTGAGCGACTGAACTAACAAACTAAAAGCAACTTAACACACAGCACACAAAGCCCTTAAGGGGCTTCCTGATGGCTCAGCAGTACTCCACCTGCAATGCAGGAGACATAGGAAATGGCAACCCACTCCAGTATTCTTGCCTGGAGGATTCCATGGACAGAGAAGCCTGGCAGGATACAGTCCATGGGATCACTGAGTCATACATGACTTAGCAACTGAACAACAACAAAAAGCCTGTAAGAGAGTGAAGAGTCAGAAGATGTTTACGGGCAGGGACACTGAGAATTGTACATAGCAGGGTTCCCTGTCAGTCTTCCCAGAATACTCCCTAACCTAAGCAACTTTGGACACAGGCTATGGAGGGGTGGAGGTGCCTGGGAAAGGAAGGGGGAAAAGCCACAGTAGTTTAAATATCAGAAAACTGAACGGCGGGGTGTGTTCTTTGCTAAGTCAGAACTTTCTAATATCATTTTACGGAATCTGAGAGCATAATTAAACGCCTTGTTTCTGGGGAGAGCTATCACAAAATGGTGGAGAGCTCCCCAAGGAGGAAAGGCAACAGTGAGTTTAGGCAGGACAGGACCAGAAACAACCTCATAGATACTACCTGTGCCCTGCAATGGCTGTCTCCCATAAGCTCACAGTATTGCACTGACTGAGGGAAAAGATGATGTCTCCATGACAACATGCTTGAATCCAGAGCCAAGGAAGAGACTGAGTGCCGGCCTTCTCAGTGGGCCAGATGCTTCAGGTCATTGTCTCCTTTCTAAGGATGCTCCACAAAAGCTTAGTTGCAATTTTGAAGAAAACTATGAGCTGAATTGAAGTTTAGTTAACAAAAATAAGTACATTTCTTACACACCTCAACTACAGAGTTTGAAGGTACTAGAATGCACTTCCTGTATTTCTGCTTGATGGGCTCTCAGACCCTGATTAGCACAAGAATAAGGGGAGCTGGGAGGAAACTAGAGAATTAATGTCTCCTGGGCATTTTTAAGTACTAGAACCTTTACTAAGCACTTTATTTATGCTAGAAATAAAACCACTAGGAGAGAACTTATCTATATTTTTATAAATGAAAAAGTTGAGGCTTACAGAAATAGCCTGCCCAAAGTACTCAGGTGGTAACTGAGTTAGGATTCCAAGGCAAGTCAGCCTCTCTTTAGAGGCTACAAACCTACAGACTTTATCAAATTCATCATGCCTGTCTCACAACCCCAATCAATCACTGTACAAGTTCATCAAGAATCCAGGCATGCGGTCTCTTATTTTTCATCCCACTTAGCTATGAATCTGCTCCAAACAGCAATAGACTACAACAGGGCACTGTGGTTGCCAACAGCCTCCCCCTTTTAAAATCTAAGAAATTCTACTTACTGTTTGTAACCTTCATTCCTTTCTTTCTCATTCCTTCACCTCTATTAAGCCAACAGCAGGAGCTCATGAAGACTATTAATCCCTGTATTGTCATCCTTCATTATCCCAGGCTGGCCTCTCCACCACATACCCATGCCTACACCTCAGACTCATTACCTCAAACACCTTAATAATGCTCCAATTTTGTTAGTTGTTTTTCCGCCCTATCCTGCCTGTCCTCACTCAGATGTAGCCTTCTATTTCCCATGTATAAACTGCTAGCTGTTGCCGCAGAAAACACCTGGCTATACAGTTTGCTGGCACTGTCACTAGTTAAATGGCACTCTTGAACATTGTCCGGTAGTTTGGGAATGAGAGTTTCTGCCCAGCTCCCCTTATTCTTGTGCTAATCAGGGTCTGAGAGCCCATCAAGCAGAAATATAGGAAGTGCATTCTAGTACCTTCAAACTCTGTAGTTTAGGTGTGTAAGAAATGTATTTATTTTTAACTAAATTTCAATTCAGTTCATAGTGTTTACACTCATCTTGCATTCCCCTCCCCATGATAACAATCCACACTCCCTCAAGCCCTCCAAAATCCCCCAGTCCCTCTTTCACAGCACATGATAAACATGCTCGCATCCCTGCAGACGATTCCTTTCATCCTTACCTCTCACTCTCAAGAAGAGAACTGTGTCTTAACTCTCTATATCTAAAACTCTCAATTTCTTCTCCTTCCAGATGTTGCTCTTTGAAACATACTTTAAGATTAGGACTTCAACATCTCCTCTGGTGCTTTTTTTGAACTCAAGGATTCTAAATGTTTTTCATTCATATGTATTTTTTACTCATTCATTTATATTTAATATATATAAAGAGAATAGTAATTTTGCTCTTGCTGTAAGATGTTCTATCTCTTCAAATGTGGTGAAAGCAGAACCTGTTCTTTGTCTCCATGGCCACAACCTTTCTCTTGTTCTTGTACCTACGCCACTCCACTGAAGATACCCTCCCTGAATCACTTATCTCCCTTCGGTCAAGTGCACTAGCTTATTTTCAGTCCTGTTTCTGTCAATATCTATCAAGCTTGTTAACGTTATCTATTCCTGCTTTTTAAAAAATCTTTCCTCACCTGACTTCCAGATAACTTCATTTCTGTCTTTTATAGAAATCCTTTTTGGATTTTCAGGTTCTTCCTACAGCCTTCAAGTATTCTTTTCCCTCTTTGTTTGCAGTTTCAAATAAGAATCACCTGGGGCACTTTTATTAGTGCTAAGCTGCAAATTAGAATCATCTGAGGGGTAATTTTTAAACAGGATGAAGCTGTAGCCCTACCCGAGACCAATGAAGTTAAAATTTCTTGGGGGTGAAGCCTAGGCATCACCATTTTTTAAAGTTCCCAAGATGCTTCTAATGCACAGCCAGAATAGCAGACTTACAGGTTTTCCAGAAACCAAAGAGCCTTATATGCATAAGTATCACCTAGGAAGAATTCCTAAAAGGCAATTTCTCAAGTCCTGCTAGCTAGGTATTTTCAGTGAGATTTGAAAGGGACCTATGGATTCACACAGACAGGAGGAGAAGGGGACGACAGATGGTGGATGGCATCACCAACTCAATGGACATGAGTTTGAGGGAGCTCCAGGAGTTAGTGATGGACAGGGAAGCCTGGCGTGCTGCAGTCCATGGGGTTGCAAAGAGTCGGACATGGCTGAGTGACTGAACTGAACTGATGGATTCACACATTTACCAAGAACACCAGATGATTCTCATCAAGAGTGCTTAAGAATCATTTTAAGATTTTTTTCACCTATTCCCTTTCTTTTAGCATGCCTTCTAAACTGTTTTCTAAACTTCTTGCCTGTTGCAGTCACTTTTAACTTACCATGTCTAAAATAAAATGTATCCTCTACCCCCCTGCATATAGCTCTCAACTCCCATATTCCTGCTCCCTGCTAAACAACCTAAGTATCTACTGTGTAAAAGCAGAAATCTTTGAGTCAACACCTTTCCATTTTTCCTCATTCTTCACATCATATTGATCGATACAGCCCTTTGATTCTACCTAAGAAATGTCTCCAAAAATCTCTTCTTCCTCCTCATTTCATTATTCAGACTTTTCTTGAATGTTACCACTTTATGACTGTTTGTAACTCAGTATCTGAACATTGTTGCCGGAGTGAGCTTTTTATTCATAAAATGCTGACTAGAAAATGGGCTTCCCTGGTGACTGGGATGGTAAAGAATCTGCCTGCAATGCAAGAGACCTGGATTCGATCCCCGGGTCAGGAAGATCCCCTGGAAAAGGAAATGGCAACCCACTCCAGTAATCTTGCCTGGAGTATTCCATGGAAAGTGGAGCCTGGTGGACTACAGTTCATGGAGTCAAAAAGAGTCGGACACGATGGAGTAACTAACACTTAACACTTGTACTAGAAACTAAAGTAACGTTTGATTAAGGGCCAAGACTATGCCAGACACCATTCTAAGAATTATGCCTGCTTAATTTATTTACGTCTCACATTAGCACTTTGCCTGTATTATCTCTGTTTTATAGATGAAAAGCAAGTGAGAAGAAACTTGCCTAAGTTTACATACCTAATAAACAGCAGAGCTGGAATTCAGGTCCAGGCACTGGAGCTCATCATCATTTAAGTGTACTGTAGCCTGGTTATGTTGTTCTCCATCTTTAAGGTCTTGGCTTCTTCTCGATTGCCTACAAAAACAAAGACTCATGAGCACGGCATACAAGTCCTTTCAGATTATTTCCACCTGCCAGCCTCTCCATCTTATTTACTACCTGCTACGCTGCACCCTACAGGCCTGCAAATGTAGTTGTGCAGCCAAGAGTCCAAACGGCCAGAAAACAGGGAGAGACACCAGTGGTTTATCCAATGGGGAATCTTACAGGGCTGAAACCAAAGGGCCCAGCAACAACACTGATGATGATGGCTGACGCTATTGAGGAGGAGGAGTCTACCATTGATAAGGGGAAATTGACTTCCAGTTGGCTCACAGTTACCAGGGTAACCAGAGGCTGGAGTGGGGAAGAGTGGGGTGGGGGACAAGCACCTAGATGGCTACTAAAGCCTTACAATTAAGAAGAATGGAGAGTCCGGTGAGTAAAGTAGGGCCTGGCTGAGCAGGGGATGCACAAGAGAGCAAGAGAAGAGCCATCTAAATGGCCTGACCATACATCACCACCCCCTTCTTTGTTCTGTGAGATTTGCACTATTTTCATCCCCACTGCGTCCTCTCAGGCTCAACAACTCTGCTCCATCTGCTCTGCTTATCTTGCCTCTCTGCAACTTCTTCCTACCCTCCATCTGACCAGGCAATGCTGACTCATCCTTTCAAAAATAATTTCAAATATTACTGATTCTGTAAAAATGTTGCAGATGCTTTCAGTAAATAGCTCTTGGCATATTTTGTATCATCACTCTTTGAACTTTTTATAGACAATGCATATCATTTATTTTAGCTAAAATTCCTAAAATAGGATATGTATTCATATAGAGCTACTACAACAAATCAACACCAACTTGGGGGTTTAAAACACTAGAAATGCATTCTCTTATAGTTTGGGGAGCCAGGAGTGTGAAATTAAGATGTCAGCATGGATATGCCCCCCTAGAAAGTTCTGGAGGGAATTTTTCTTTGCCTTCTCCAGATTCTGGTATTATTGGTCTGTGGTGCATAACTCCAACCTCTGCCTTCCTCTTCACATGGCCTATTCTGTTTCTGTGTCCTCTCCTCATAAGAACATTAGTCATTGGATTTAGAGCCCATCTTATCTGAAGGATGACTTCATCTTGAGATCCTTATGAATTAACTCTGCAAAGAACCTACTTCCAGGTACTGTCACATTTTGAGGGTCTAGCTAAACTTAAATTTTTGAGGAAAACTATTTAACCTAGTAAAGTGCTAAATAAGAAATAAGCAATAAATGCTTATTGTTTGGTAGGAAGAATGAATGAATTAATGACAAATAAATGACAGAGCTTATATCAAGACTATATAAAGAAATCTCAATAAGACACTCCAATTTTTTCAACTCATTTTACTTTTTTAACATCTTATTTTTAAAAGCAGTTTTAGCTTTACAACAAAATAAGAGGGAGGCCTAAGGATTTCTCATATACCCTCTGTCCCCACACATGAATAACATTCCCTATTATAAATATCCTTCCCTGTCATCAATGTCACTCACCAGAATGGGTGTTGTTTTTTGGGGGGGGCCACACAGTGTGGCATGTGGAATCTTAATTCCCTGACCAGGGATCAAACCTATGCCCCCTTCATTGGAAGATCAGGGAAGTCCCCATAATGTTACATTTTTAACAGGGGAAAAAATCTACACTGACTCACCATAATCAACCGAAGTACATACATTGTTTAGTAGAATTCACTCTTGATGTTGTATATTCTATGGATTTGGACAGATGTGTAATAATATATATACATCATCATAATATCATACAGAGTATTTTCATTGGCCTAAAAGTCTTCTGTGTTTGGGCTATTCATCCCTCCCTCACCCCCCAACCCTGGCAACCATCGATCTTTTTATTGTCTCCATTGTTATGCCTTTTCCATAATGTCCTACAGTTGGACTCATTCAGTATGTAGCATTTTCAGAACAGATGTTGCATCATTAGTCATTAGGAAAAATACAATGTAAAATCACAATAAGACATCACTTCACCCCTATAAGAATGGTTAAAATTTAAAAGATAGACATTAGTAAATGATAATGATGTGGAACAATGGAAACTCTTACAGAAAATGGTGCAGCCCCTTTGGAAAACTGGCAGCTTCTAATAAAGTTGAATACACACCACAGAATTTAGCGATCTCACTCTAAAGAAATGAAACATATGTCCATATGATAACCTTTACACAAATGTTAATAGCCGTTTTATTCATAGTAACCCAGAACTGGCAACAACCAAAGTATCCATCAAGTGGTAAATGAAGGAATAAATGGTGGCACCTCCATACAATGGAATAGTGTCAGCAACGGGAAAATACAAACTAGTAATACCTACAACACCGATAAATCTTTAAGAAAAACACTGCACTAAGTGAAAGAATCCAAGAACCTAAGACTGAAACTAGACTATTGCATTATTACAATATTCTAGAAAAGGCAAAGCTAAAGAGACAGAATTCAATCTGATGACCACTGACTATGAGGGAGGGAGAATGATGTATTATTGTAAGGGGCATGCAGGCAGTTACTGAGGTTGTGGAAATATCCCCATCTATGTGGTGATTGGAGTAAAGGTTACATGATGGTAAAGATTTGTTAAAACTCGAAACATACATTCCAAAAGAGCAAATTTTGGGACTTTCCTGGTGGTCCTGTGATTAAGACTCCATGCTTCCAATGCAGGGTATGCATGTTTGGTCTCTGGTCCGGGAACTAAGATCTCACATGCCTTGAGGTGTGGCCAAAAAAACAAAATAAAAACAGCAAAATAAAAATCAGTAAAAACAAAGAGCAAATTTTACTATATGTTTATGGAAACAATGAAGTAGACTCAAAACAATAAATATATACAAGGTAACTCAACAGCTAATTGCTAGGTTCAAATTCTCCCACTTGTAGTCAATACTTGTATAACCTTGAGCAAAGTCAGCAAACCTTTGTTTCTTCATATGTGAAACTGTAATAGTGATATTAATAATACCTATTGCATAGAATAGCTGGGAAGACAAAATGAGATCCTCGATGTAAATGTGTTAGTTCTGGGCCTGGCACATAGCAGCTGTTCTTTAGAATTAGCTCTTATTATTACTTAATCCCAAATATTACAAATAGAGTATAAAGTCATGGCAAAAAAGTATTTCAAAGAAAAATGAAAGCTCTGGCTATGAGCTACAGTGATTAGAAGGGTTCTAGCATAGTAGAGGTTCCCCCCGGCCTCACTTTCTCTCACTCCATAATAAAGCAAAACTCTTCTCAGCCACTCACTAACTGTTGGGAATTGATCTTCCACCAACTCGGTGACATAAACATTGCTTCCTCTGAGGCAGTTTCTTGACCTTGTGGCCATCTTGACTGGCCATCTCATCTCTTCTAGCTGAAGCCCCTGCTGTTATTCAATTAAGCCTCGATTCCAGACCAGAGGCTCCTGGACAGACAGTCCCCAACCCAGATCTCCTGTGGGCACAGCGCACAGCTCACACAGACAGAGGAGAGCGACTAACAGTTGGATTTAGAGATTTCTGGTTCACCCTGCACCGCAGGCAAAAAGCAATGTTCCTTTGGGTTTGCAGAGTGTCTGGTTGGAGTAAGTCATGTAATCCCATAAGGTAAATAGCATCGCATTTTAAATGGAACTCATTAAATAAATTCATAAAAGCAATTAAGATATTTTAGTAACACCACAAAGCATTTATGCAATCCAAAAAAAAAAATACTGTTTTACTGATTCCCAGCCTTCAAACACAGGTCTGAAATACAACATTTATCCTTGGCCTATGGATTAAAGAAATATGACATGTTGCGACCAAATTTTGGCATGTTTCTAAATATTTTGTGAGCATTATAGAAATTTTTTTAAAATATGAGCTTTGTGAGACAATCTTCATAACCAGTGTTATAGGTTCTAGAATTGTTAAGCAATGTAGGAAGAAACAAAAAGTTGAAATGTAGGGCAGTGTAATTGCATGTCTAGAAGAAAACCACCAGGAATAAATCCAGGTGATTGTAAAAACTGTTTTTCAAAACCATACAAATTAAATATTGAGTACGTATATGCCAGTGTTTCTATGAATTCACTGACTCCTCTCACGTATACAGGCAGAAATATTTCCTGTCACTGTGGCATTTTGGAAAAGCTGCTTATTTATCACCTTAGAGTGACTCCAGGCATAGTTGCTCCAACGGTCTTGTGAGACAATGGGTGCTAGAGGAGAGGACAGTAGAACAGGTGATGTGGAGGTCAGACTTGTAAGTCCAACAACCATGACTTCCGATCCCAGCTGTGCTGTTTGCTATATGTGAGCAAGTTACTTAACCTTTTCATTCTTCCATTTTTTTTCACAGTTGTTGGGAGAATCAATTGAGAAATGTAAGTGACCAGTAAACCACAGGTGACATCATTGAAAAGGAGCTATTACCTCCTGGACATTTGACTTTGTAAATAACTCTGTTTTCCTCTTTGCCTTGGCCCCTGGGAAGCTTACAGGACAAATTTTCTAACCACAATGGATGGACCCAAATGATCTACGTTTCCAGGTGAAATTTTATCTTGGTTTTGGGGTTTTTTTTGAACTTATTTTATATTTAAGTATAGTTGATCAACAATGCTGTGTTAATTTCAGTTGTACAGAAAAGTGATTCAGTTGCACATACACATGTATCTATTCTTTTTCAAAATCTTTTCCCATTTAAGTTGTTACATAATATTGAGCAGAGTTCCCTGCACTCTACAGTATGTCCTTGTTGGTTATCCATTTTAAGTATAGTAGTGTGTACATGTTGATCCCAAACTCCCTGACTATCCTCTCCCACACTCTTCACCATTGGTAACTGTAAGTTCATTCATTCTCTTATTGCCCATATTTCTCTTTCTCTTCAACTATGTTTGTGTGTGTATATTCTAAGTGTGTGTGTGTGTGTATTCTATCAAATCTTTTGTTGAATAAATGAGTATATGTATGCAAGTGAACAAGTAAATCCATTTTTAAAATTCTGTCTGGTGTAAATGATTATCTAATGATATCATAGTTGCTTTGTATTGTCTCCAGAGTAGACTGTGACAAGGAATCCAAACTCCTAAAGGATCATATCCTACTCCCTGTTGCATTCATTATACCAATGACAGTTCCCAAAACACAGAAGAAATCCCATGACTGTTAAATGAAAGTATATTTCTCACTGTATTGTGTATTACTTTGCCTTGACCAGTAAGGAACCTGCTAACATTTGAGAACAGGGTGAGAAAAATCTCATGAAATATACCTAAAAATTATGAAAGCATGTAGTCTTCACATTAAGCTTAATTCAGGGTTAAATTAACCAGAATTTCACAGGGTCCACAGTAAGCCCAGTCAGGATTATTACTCTGTACCCTGACCAGGTAGTGATCTTTCCCTCTATGTTTCAGTATCTTAACTCTAAGTTTATAGACAGAATAATATATATTCTGATTTTTTTTAATATTTATTTTTTTGGCTGTGCTGGGTCTTAGCTGCTGCATGTGGGGTCTTTGATGTTTGTTGTGTGGCATATGAGCTCTTAGTAGGCTTGTGTGCGATCTAGTTCCCTGATCAGGGATTGATCCCAGGCCCCCTACTTTGGGAACAGTCTTAGATACTGGACCACCAGGGAAGTCCCCAGTATATATCCTGATTTTAAAGAAAACAGTAACATCGTCTTTTTATCAGTCTCAGTAAGTAAATAATAAAAATAGACAGGGGGTCATGATGTTGGAGAAAACTTGGACATCTAGTCCTCATTTCATAAATAAGCTCAAAATTCAACTAAGGCTTTTAATAGAATCTAAATAGCTATATAATGTGTCTCTGGAAGGGATAATAAATTAATGGTGTAAGCAGAAACCAGATTTATATATTCATTAATGTCTTAATTTATAAAAACCAATTTGTAAGGTAAAGCAAAAAAAAAAGTCCAATTCATTTCTTAGTTTGTTCCCATGATCTCATTTACTTTATTACTATTTGTTATTATTTGTAAAATTAATTTATTTCCTTTCATGCCACACTTTCCCTGATTTTCTAGAAGGGGCAGCAGGGGCTTTCTTGGTCCTGAAAGAGTGGGCAGGTGATGACTGAAATACAGACTAATGACTTAATGCCCACAAGTCCTGCGATTTCCCCACAAAGCTCTGACAAAATGACCCGGAGAATGGCAGACCCTGCTATTCTCAGCACAGGCTGACAATTTGTGCTAAATAGAATCACATTTGGGGATCTAGACAAATGCCCAGTGGGACTAAGTTTGACTCACCTGGTCTCTCTGAGTAGAAGATAACCCCCAAGAGAGAAATCAGTCTTCAAAAAACAGAAAGGGAAAAGAAAACTTTCTGATCTCTTGGGATTTGTGTGGATGCCCCCCTAACTCTACTACTCCTTCTTCTTTTTGGAAAATATCTTATGTTTTCACTTAAGTTTGTCCACTGTTTCTTCTAGTTTTGTGTCTGATCTTAACTGAAAACCAGTGTCACTAGTATTATTTGCAAGTTAGAATATGAGGGAAACTATTCACCTAGTACCAATAAGTAAAAATAAGGATAATATTAACATAAGGGGAAAATGAAACCTCTTTCTGAAAAATATCACAAAGCACCATGGTATCAGAGACATCCATTTGTTTTTGTTCAGTCCACAAAGTCATGTCCGACTCTTTGTAACCCCATGAACTGCAGCATACCAGGCTCCTCTGTCCTCCACTATCTCCCCGAGTTTGCTCAAATCCATGTTCAATTAGTTGGTGATGTGACTTAGCACCCACTCGTGAATGCTATCTGACCATCTCATCCTCTTCTGCCCCCTTCTCCTTTTGCCTTCAATCTTTCCCAGCATCAAGGTCTTTTCTAAAGAGTTGGCTGTTCGTATCAGGTGGTCAAAGTATTAGAGCTTCAGCAACAGTCCTTTCAACAAATATTCAGGGTTGATTTCCTTTATGATTGACTGGTTTGATCTCCTTGCTCTCCAAGGGACTCTCAAGAGTCTACTCCAGCACCACAGTTTAAAAGCATCAATTCTCCAGTACTCTGCTTTCTTTATGGTCCTACTCTCACATATGTACACGACTACTAGGAACCATAGCTTTGACTATATGGATATTTGTTGGCAAAATAATGTCTCTCCTTTCTAATATGCTGTCTAGGTTTGTCATAACTTTCCTTCCAAGGAGAAGTGTTTTTTAATTTCATGCCTTTAGTCACCATCCACAGTGATTTTTGGAGCCCAAGAAAATAAAATCTATCATTGCTTCCACTTTTCCCCTATTTGCCATGAAGTGATGGGACCAGATGCCATGCTCTTAGTTTTTTGAATGTTGAGTTTCAAGCCAACTTTTTCACTCTCCCCTTTCAACCCTCATCAGAGGCTCTTTTAGTTCCTCTTCATTTTTCTGCCATTACAGTGATAATGTATATCTGCATATTTGAGGCTGTTTATATTTCTCCAGGCAATCTTGATTCTGTTTTGTGATTCATCCAGCCCAGCATTTCACATCATGTTCTCTACAGAGAAGTTAAATAAGCAGAGTGACAATAAATGCCTTGTCATACTCTTTTCCCAATTTTGAACCAGTCAGTTGTTCCATGTCCAGTTCTAACTGCTGCTTCTTGATCCAAATACAGGTTTCTCAGGAGATAGGTAAGGTGGTCTGGTACTCCCATCTCTTTAAGAATTTTCCACAGTTTGTTGTGTGTGATCTATATAGTCAAAGGCTTTAGTGTATTCAGTGAAGCAGAAGTAGATGTACTTCTGGAACTCCCTTGCTCTCTCCATGAGCCAATGAATGTTGGAAATTTGATCTCGTTTCTCTGCCTCTTTGAAACCCAGCCTGTACATCTGGAAGTTTTCTGTTCACTTACTGCTAAAGCCTAGCTTGCAGGATTTTGAGCATTACCTTGCTAGCATGTAAAATGAGCACAATTGTCTGATAGTCTGAACATTCTTTGGCATTTCCCTTCTTTGCTATTGGAATGAAATCTGACCTTTTCCAGTCCTGTGGCCACTGCTGAGTTTTCTAAATTTGCTGACATGCTGAATGCAGTGCATTGACAGGATCATCTTTTAGGATTTTAAATAGCTCAGCTGGAATTCCATCACCTGCACTAGCTTAGTTCATAGTAATGCTTCCTAAGGCCCTCTTGACTTCACACTCCAGGATGTCCCACTCTAGGAGAGTGACCACACCATCATGGTTAACCAGGTCATTAAGCCAAGTGAAACAGCACAATCAGATTAAACCTGCCACCGATTGTGTTTGAGTATTATGATCAGTGAAAATTCCAAACAGACTGAAAAAATTACATTCAGTAACTCCAAAAGATAACATTACTCAAAAAGTCTCAATGAACAAGGAATAGATAGTTGCACTTCTTCCTGGCCCTCTCCTAATTGGTTGCCATTTTGAGTCTCCCTCTTATTGTAATTTTAGCTCTTTTTGGACATGCCTATACACTTAATGACCCTCAAAATTCCATTCCCATGGACCTTCCTTCTCAAATGTCACTTGCTGCTATGTCGCTTCAGTCGTGCCCGACTCTGTGCAACCTCATAGACGGCAGCCCACCAGGCTCCACTGTCCCTGGGATTCTCCAGGCAAGAACACTGGAGTGGGTTGCCATTTCCTTCTCCAAATGTCACTTATAGCCTAATAATTCCCACTGCCATGTCCCAAACATTCAACTTTTATATATGACTTTCAGACCTAGGTCTCTTACAACTTACAGGATGTCTCTACCTAAATCTGACACAACTTCTTCAAGAGCTGGTCTGAATCAGTTGCTCAGTCAATCATCCTTAACTCTCCACTCCCAACAGCCAGAAGTCAGCAATATCCATTGCTTATGCTTCATGTCTAGCTCTTTCTCTCAGTACTCTTCCATCTTAGACAAAATTTTCCTTAGAACTTCTCAGCAGACAAGTATGTTGTAACTTCAGTGATTTCCCTGACCCTAGTTAATCTCTCAATCATCCAACCCTCAAATTTTTCCATCAGAGCCATACATCTGATATTCTTACCCTGTTTAAAGGTTTGCAATGACCTCTCCTTGTCTATAAGAGAAACTAATAGCCTCATAATATTTATTCCATGTACGTTGTTGCACCCACTGTGGAAAGAGTAGGTAGGTTCCTCAGAAAACTAAAAATAAAATTTTTTTCTGGCATATATCCAGACAAAAATGACAATCCAAAGAGATAACCGGCACCCCTATCTTCATAGCAGCACTATTCACAATAACCAAGACATGGAAACAACCTAAATGTCCACTGACAAATGATTTAAAGAAGATATGGCCGATCAGTTCGTTACTCAATCATGTCTGACTCTTTTGCGACCCCGTGGACTGCAGCACGCCAGGCTTTCCTGTCCATCACCAACTCCTGGAGTTTACCCAAACTCACGTCCATCGAGTTAGTGATGCCATCCAACCATCTCATCCTCTGTCATCCCCTTCTCCTCTTGGCTTTAATCTTTCCCAGCATCAGGGTCTTTCCCAATGAGTCTATTCTTTGGATCAAGTGGCCAAAGTATTGGAGTTTCAGCTTCAGCATCAATCCTTCCAATGAATATTCAGGACTGATTTCCTTTAGGATGGAATGGTTGAATCTCCTTGCAGTCCAAGAGACTCTTAAGAGTCTTCTCTAACACCACAGTTCAAAAGCATCAGCTCTTTGGTGCTCAGCTTTCTTTATGGTCCAACTCTCACATCCATACATGACTACTGGAAAACACATAGCTTTGACTAGATGGACCTTTGTTTGCAAAGTAGTGTCTCTGCCTTTTAATATGCTATTTAGGTTGGTCATAGCTTTTCTTCCAAGGAGCAAGTGTCTTTTAATTTCATGGCTGCAGTCACCATCTGCAGTGATTTTGGAGCCCAGAAAAAAATAAAGTCTCTCACTGTTTCCATTGTTTCCACATCTATTTGCCATGAATTCATGGGACCAAATGCCATGATCTTAGTTTTCTGAATGTTGAGTTTTAAGCCAACTTTTTCACTCTCCTCTTTCACTTTCATCAAGAGGCTCTTTAGTTCTTCTTCACTTTCTGCCATAAGGGTGATATCATCTGCATATCTGAGGTTATTGATATCTCTCCCAGCAATCTTGATTCCAGCTTGTGCTTCATCCAGCCTGGCATTTCCCATGATGTATTCTGCCTATAAGTTATATAAGCAGGGTGACAATATACAACCTCAACATACTCCTTTCCTGATTTGGAACCAGTCTGTTGTTCCATGTCCAGTTCTAATTGTTGCTTCTTGATCTGCATACAGATTTCTCAGGAGGCAGGTCAGGTGGTCTGGTATCCCCATCTCTTTAAGAATTTTCCACAGTTTGTTGTGATCCACACAGTCAAAGGCTTTCTTGTAGTCAATAAAGCAGAACTAGATGGTTTTCTGGAATTTTCTTGCTCTTTCTATGATCCAACAGATGTTGGCAATTTGATTTCTGGTTCCTCTGCCTTTACTAAATCCATTTTGAACATCTGGAAGTTCACAGTTCATGTACTGTTTAAGCCTGGCTTGGAGAATTTTAAGCATTACTTTGCTATCATGTGAGATGAGTGCAATTGTGCAGTAGTTTGAACACTCTTCGACATTGCTGTTCTTTGGGATTGGAATATTCACAATATTTGGCATTGCCTTTTTAAAAATTAATTTATTTAATTTAATTGGAGGTTAATTACTTTACAACATTGTGGTAGTTTTTGCCAAACATTGACATGAATCAGCCACAGGTGTACATGTGTCCCCCATCCCAAACCCCCTTCCCACCTCTCTTACCACCCCATCCCTCTGGTTGTTGCAGTGTATCGTGGCATTGCCTTTCTTTGGGATTGGAATATTCATAATAGTCAAGACATGGAAATAGACTAAATGCCTATTGATAAATGATTTAAAGAAGATATGGTACATACACACAATTGAATACTACTCAGTCATAAAAAAGAACAAAATAATTCTAATTGCAGCAACATGGATGAAACTAGAGATTATCATACTAAGTGAAGTAAGTCAGGCAAAGACACAAACGAAACTACCTATCAAATACAAACAGAATCATGGACACAGAGAACAGATGGGTGGTTGCCAAGAGGGAGGATGCATGGGAGGGGGAGGATGCCTGGGAGAGGGATGGAGAGGGAGGTTGAAGTTAGCGGATGTAAGCTTTTATGTACAGAAGGGATAAATAAGGTCCCACCATACAACACACAGCTATATTCAATATCCTATCATAAACCACAATGGGAAAGAATATATTCAAAAAAGAATGTATACAGATGAATAACTGAGTCACTTCACAGTACAGTAAGTAATTAAGACACCGTAAATCAACTACACTTCAATTAAAAAGTTTTAAAATATTTTTAAAGTATAATAATATTCATTCCATCTATCTATCCATTTGTCTCCACATTCATTTACTCAAGAAATACTTACTGAGAATAGCATTGAAACATGTATATTACCATATGCAAAATAGATGACCAGTCCAAGTTCTATGTATCAAACAGGGCACTCAAAGCCGGTGCACTGGGACAACCCTGAGGGATGAGATGGGGAGGGAGGTGGGAGGCAGGTTCAGGATGGGGGACACATGTACACCCGTGGCTGATTCATGTCAATGTATGGCAAAAACCACTACAATATTGTAAAGTAATTAGCCTTCAATTAAAATAAATAAATTTTTATAAAACAAACCATATAAGCTTAAAAAAAAGAAAGACTTACTGGACTCCTATTAAAAAACAGGCACTGTTGGTATTATGCTATATGGAGTAAAACACAAGTCCATGCCTTCTCTGAACCCTGACCTCCACCTCCAGCCTCATTCCTGTCTTTTCTCCCTACCCTACTCAAACCCTACATACTGAATTCACACCAAATATTTCAGTTTCCTAAATATGTTCTGCATTTTGACCTTCACATATTTCACAAACTAGACTCTCTATTTCAAATCGTGACTTCCTAATAACATTTAAGACCAAAGTAAAGTGCCACCTTTCTTGAGAATGTTCCTGCCTGTCCTAGACAGGGACATCTACAACCTAACCAACAGTTACAGGCTAGATGATTGACTGTCATTTTCTGGGTTTTTTTGTTTGTTTGTTTCTAGCATATTACACAATGCAAACATATGTGTGTTGGGCAAGAAAACCAATTTCCCAGTAACAAATGTAAAATAACATAAAAAGTAAAGTAGTTTGATCAAATGAATTGTCTAATTCTACTGGTGGAAGAAAAACAAGTAAATTTCAGATAAATGCCCATCTGAGGAAGGAAGAAATGTTGCCTTTTGACCATTTCAACTATTGTTTTGAACTCTGTTAAATCTTGAATACATGACCTAGATGAAAACTCTGATATAGATGAATGCATTCACTGGTTTCAGAACTAGAAGACAGCGTTTTACTCACATGTGCAATTTTGAGATGTTCTGGAAAAATAATGTGCTTCCACAAAATTTACTCCCAGAAATTAAGGATTTTGTGAACACATCTCTAAGCACACTTTAAGATCTAAGTATGCCACATTACCTCTTTTGACCACATCAGCAGTAGCTGTCTTATTCTCAACCTGCCACTTCTTGAAAGACCATTCCTTTTTACCAATGGCTCCTATTCACATAGTTTAGAATAAATATCTCTATGGTTCCCCGTGTAACTCAGGAAACTGACAAGGTACAGCATCTTCTCCTACCCAGTTTCTCCTTTGCTCCCTACCCCCAACCCTCAATCCCTTTCCAAGGCACCAATGTAAAAGCTGACTGATAACATTCTCACCAGTAGCTGGTCTATTATGATCTGAAACTGGGCTTCTTCTCACTGCCGCATGGAAATCCCATGAGCTCCTATTGCTACATCATTCAAATACCAGCAGCCAGGGATTCTGAAAGAGGAGTGGAGGAGCAGGAAGAAGCTCTCATGGGGCATTCATTTCATGCAGATCCATGAAGCCAAAGTCTTCCTGGCTGCTTTTCACACATTCTTTGTTAAAAAGATGTGGCATAAGGCTTAGTGGATGTACAAGTACTCAAGCTGTTGGACTGTATAGAAAAGGGGAAGATATTTTGTCAGCTTTTGAGATTTCCTTTTTAAATATGACCAGACATTCATATACATTTACACACATTCACTTTAATCAGCAACATGCAAATTGCATATTCATCTGGCTAGACACAGGGCAAGCACTGTTTATGGAGATAGGATTACATATTATAGGCACAATTCTGATGAAAGGAAATCTTTGTTTAAAAAAAAAGTACTGGAGGTAAAAAGAAACAAGATCTGTAAAAGCAAATACAGTTTGGGCCCACGACTTCCAAGGTACAAATTTCGTTTCTGGTTGCCTAATACAAAGTCAACCAAATTTCTCATAATCATTTTAATAATATTAATACAAATTCCATCATAACATACTTGACATTGATTTAATTCCTAAATGTTTCTGTTTGCTGTATTGGTGCAGTTTCCCTAACAAAAACCTTTCAGTTGATTATGAGTCATATTTCCATGCTAGCTTATTTTTAACAACGAATTCTGATGTAGTCAGGACTATTTTTGTGGATGACTATGCTGAGTGTCATTCCAGAATCATTTTGTCAGGCTCATCAGTATACCGTGCATGCTTAATGTTGAAATAAAATAATAAAATGTATTTATTTATATACATTTTATATTTCTTATATAATTAAAGAAGCTGTATTATCATCATATATTTTTCTTTAATTGGTGTTTATCTCTTTAACATCCATTGAAGCATTAAATTTATACCAAGTGATAATACTTTATAAGTAATCTGAATCTGAATCTGTCTTCACATTTTCACCCCCATACTTACTTGTGAGTGATGAGGAAAGGTCACAGGCTGGTTGAACTTCAGTTTGGTCTCAGCACCATAAGATGATTCTCTTTCCTTCTATTTTTATAACACATGAAAAATTTGCAAAACTATGGCCATAACAAAGTCAGTCTCTTTTATTCCACTTTCATGGCATGCACCATCTTTTACTGTTAGTATGTTAATCTTCCAAGAGAGGCTAAAAATCCCAAAAAGTAGTTTGTGTTTGCTTGTTCATTGCTATATCTCCAATGTCTAGAACAAGAATGGCACAAAGAATTACATGGGCACATCAATAAATATTTGAAAAATAACTTGAAAAGAAACAATCAGAACAGAGGAGCAGAATCACAGCCATTCCTTCTTCAGCAATGCAAGCTGCTCCACTTCTCACACTCATCTTGAAAAGGAAAGGTAAACAGCAGGAGAAAATGGACAAATGCTCCACTGTTGATGGCAGTGACTTAGATTCAGGAAGTTTGATTAAATATCTGTGGTGAGAGGATGTTAACACATCTCCTGCCTATTCCTACCTTCTGTCTCACCTCACCCCCCCTCTCATTTCAGTCGCTCAGTTGTGTCGGACTCTTTGCGACACCATGAACCACAGCACACCAGGCCTCGCTGTCCAGCACCAACTCCCAGAGCTTACCCAAACTCATGTCCATTGAGTCGGTGATGCCATCTAACCATCTCATCCTCTGTCGTTCCCTTCTCCTTCTGCCTTCAATCTTTCCCAACATGAGGGTCTTTGAGTCAGCTCTTTGCATCAGGTGGCCAAAATATTGGAGTTTCAGCTTCAACATCAGTCCTTCCAGTGAACACCCAGGACTGATTTCCTTTAGGATGTACTGGTTGGATCTCCTTGCAGTCCAAGGGACTCTCAAGAGTCTTCTCCAACACCACAGTTCAAAAGCATCAATTCTTTGGTGCTCAGCTTTCTTTATAGTCCAACTCTCACATCCATACATGACTACTGGAAAAACCATAGCCTTGACTAGATGGACCTTTGTTGGCAAAGTAATGTCTCTGCTTTTTAATATGCTGTCTAGGTTGGTCATAACTTTCCTTCCAAGGAGTAAGCGTCTTTTAATTTCATGGCTGCAGTCACCATCTGCAGTGATTTTGGAGCCCCCAAAAATAAAGTCAGCCACTGTTTCCCCATCTATTTCCCATGAAGTGATGGGACTGGATGCCGTGATCTTAGTTTTCTGAACGTTGAGCTTTAAGCCAACTTTTTCACTCTCCTCCTTCACCTTCATCAAGAGGCTCTTTAGTTCTTCTTCACTTTCTACCATAAGTGTCATCTGCATATCTGAGGTTATTGATATTTCTCCCAGCAATCTTGATTCCAGCTTGTGTTTCTTCCAGCCCAGCGTTTCTCATGATGTACTCTGCATATAAGTTAAATAAGCAGGGTGACAATATACAGCCTTGACGTACTCCTTTCCCTATTTGGAACCAGTCTGTTGTTTCATGTCCAGTTCTAATTGTTGCTTCCTGACCTGCATACAGGTTTCTCAAGAGGCAGGTCAGGTGATCTGGTATTCCCATCTCTTTCAGAATTTTCCACCGTTTATTGTGATCCACACAGTCAAAGGCTTTGGCTCATTTCAGGAGCACTCAAAGCCAGGGAAACATAGATATTGGGATCCTTGAACAAAACCATCATCATCTTGATTTTCATTCCAAGAGCTTATTCCTGGCAAAAATCCCTTTTCTATAAAGAAAGATTTGTAAGGATATGCCATGATAGAGAACCAGTTTTGTTCTGCTATTTCTCCCACCTCTAACCCCCCACTCTCACATTAATATGGGAAAAAACATGATCCTCATTGGAGGGCAGAGGGAGCAGAGTGGAAAAGAGACCAAAAAAACTGCAGATAAGTTTGACTACAGAAGGGTAGGAAGGCCCTGAATTCATTAGGTGGAGCCCAAGAAAGTGAATGAGGTCCTGAGCAGCAGGTGCAGAAATCAGGGTGTTAAACAGGGGCAGGTTGAGGAGATACCATACAAAATCCCCCCACACTCCCGTAAATCTCCAGAAGCCCTGAGTACACAAAATTATCTCCCCTAGTACCCCATACCCCTCAAAGTCTTATGTAAGTGTTGAGAATTGCTCAATGAAAAGAAAGGGAAAGGGAGCCTTGGGTTCAGGACAATGAAGCCACCAAGTACATGACTGAAGACCAGAGACCATGCAGAACTGTGCCAATCTCATCTGATGGCATCATGGACAGACCCTTCTCCCTGATGCCATGTGAGCTCCAGGAAGTGGATGCTACTCTAGGGGGTAAAATGAGGAAAGGATAAATTTAATTAACTGAGTTAAAATCTAGAATGGCTAAGAAAACCCAGAACTGACTGCAACAAATTCCCCCATTAGAGGGAATGAGTACTCAACAAAGAGATTGGTAGCATTATGGATGAAGTTTCACAGCATAGTTTGGAAGCATTCACATCCCTTAGCATATATTGTAACTCCATTCGGCAAGCTACATGCTGGGGATGACAAGCGTAAGTGTAACTAAACAATCTCTTTAAAGTGTCATGAATACCTGAGAAGAAATAAATACAAGTTTAATGCATTTTATCTAAACTGAGGACAGCTAAAATAAAGGAGGTGGCAGGATACATTGTAGACACAGATGTGACCAATAATTTCCTTGAAAATACAGTTGAAAATCATGATTAATATTTTATAACAAATGAAAAGATTATATTACTATTTAAATTTAGCTGTTCCTAACAACACTGTCACCAAGAGTGGAAATGAGATGTTGACCCACTGTATTAGGACATTTATTTTAAATTTCTGTGCACTGAGTCATTCCCTTACTTTACCAAAAATATTTATTCAGGAGCTGGGTCAATGATTAAGGACTGTAGGACGATTAGAAAAAAGTCAAACTTACTGATCCGTAAAGAAGACTGGTACATTATAGTACTTGGATGTAATAATTAGTATCATTATCTTCATTAGCATTATGGTCATTAAAAAAGTGTGTAATATAGTGGTTATGAACATAGAGTCCAGAGTCAAATCTCAGCTCATTCATTTACTAGCTATGTGTCACTGCAGTAAGTTGCTTAACTTCTTAGTTTACCCATCTGTAAAATGGAGATTTCACTGTCCCCACCTCTCAGGGCTATTAGGCAGGCCAAAAGGAGTTTAACAGAACAAAGAACTTGGAACAGAATCTGTCACATATTAGATGCTATTCAGATGTTGACATTTACAGAGGTTATTACTGGTAGTGAGCATGGTGACATCTAAACTTAAAATTGTATTTCACAATTTAAAAACAATATTGACGTACAATGATCTATTTTAATCTTCATAAGAGCCCTGAGAAGGCAGTAACATTGATATCCAGAATAAGGGACTCTACACCTCTATAGAGTAGGCTAGGGTCTGCAGCCCCTGTCTAACAGGAAGAAATTTCAGAAAATGAGACCTTCAGCCACTTAACCCTTAAGAATAAGAGTGTAGGGACAATGAGACAGGTTGGGACCTGGACCCTTTGCTGCAGTACTGCAATGCTTGCACCTGGATGCACTTCTCCTTCAGCAATAAAATACAAAGAAACTATGTGGGACTAAAACTAACTGCAGGCCTGTGCAGGTTGGGCAAAATTCCGAACAAAGATATAAAAAGACCAAAGAACCCCTACTGCCATTTCTGAAGAGCCAGGAGCAAAAACAGGGTGTTGGGAGCAAAGCAAGGTACGGAGCATGCTCCCTGCACACAACACCACCTAAGCCGTCCCTTGGAACAAGCTCACCCCCCATCCCATCAGGCAGAGAGCAAGCAAGAGGACCTGTTTGTTCTCTCTCCTCCTCTGATGTAGCTGCTTGCACGTAGCTTCAGTTCAGTTCAGTCGCTCAGTTGTGTCTGACTCTTTGTGACCCCATGAACCGCAGCACACCAGGCCTCCCTGTCCATCACTAACTCCCTAAGTCCACCCAAACTCATGTCCATCGAGTCGGTGATGCCATCCAGCCATCTCATCCTCTGTTGTCCCCTTCTCCTCCTGCCCTCAATCTTTCCTAGCATCACGGTCTTTTCCAATTAGTCAGCTCTTCGCATCAGGTGGCCAAAGTGGGCCCCCAATAAAGCCTTGCCTGAAAAAAAAAAAAGAGAGAGAGAGAGAATACTAAAATTTGGAGAGAATAAGGGCAATGTGAACCCCAGTCTCCTGAATCCAAATCTAAACCTGTTGTCAAAACATTTGCATCCTCAGCTATACAACATGATTCATTCTCCTTTAAGGAAAACATAAAGGTAAGAAGAATGAGTACTACTTTATCCAGAGACATCTAACATAATAGAGCCTGATCACTGATGACATTGGCATCAGACTGGGAAAGGGCAGTATGTACAGGAGGAAGTTGAGGAGGCCCTGGTTCACTGATGGGAAAGGCCACCTTGGGGGAATGAGATCATCCAAGGCAGCAGAGCCCCCTGTGGAGGCCACCTGTGTGAGAAGGTATATTACACACAAAGCAACTCCACTTCTAAGAATTGAAAGGCTGCAGAAAGTAACACCTAGGCATGGAAAGATATCTCCAATCACTGTGATACAGGATAAAATTTACAATGACCTTATGTTTCAGCTATTATAGGCCCTTAAGAAATGCCTCACCAAAGAAGATATCAGTTCAGTTCATTCGCTCAGTCGTGTCAGACTCTTTGGGACCCCCCATGGACTGCAGCCTACCAGGCTTCCCTGTCCATCAACAACTCCCAGAGCTTGCTCAAACTCATGTCTGTTGAGTCAGTGATGCCATCCAACCATCTTTTCCTCTGTCATCCCCTTCTCCTCCCACCTTCAATCTTTCCCAGCATCAGGGTCTTTTCCAATGAGTCTGTTCTTTGCATCAAATGGCCAAAGTATTGGAGTTTCAGCTCCAGCATTAGTCCTTCCTATGAATATTCAGGACTGATTTTCTTTAGGATGGACTGGTTGGATCTCCTTGAAGTCCAAGAGACTCTCTCTCAAGAGTCTTCTCTAACACCACAGTTCAAAAGCATCAATTCTTTGGCATTCAGCTTTCTTTATAGTCCAACTCTCACATCCATACATGACTACTGGAAACGCCATAGCTTTGACTAGATAGACCTTTGTCAACAAAGTAATGTCTCTGCTTTTTAATATGCTGTCTAGGTTAGTCATAAAGATGATATACAGATGGCAAATAAGCATATAAAATATGCTCTGCACCATATATCATTAGGGAAATGCAAATTAAAACAATAAGATACCACTACCTACTTATTAGAAGGGCCAAAATCCAGAACACCAACAGCATCAAATGCTGGTGAAGAGATGTGGAGCAACAGGAACTCTTCTGACTTGAGGGGATGAAAATGGCACAGCCACTTTGGAAAACAGTTCAGTGGTTTCTTAAAAAACTAAACAAGCACACTCTTATGCAAAACAGTTGGAAACTTATGTCTTCACACAAACCTACGCACAGATGTTTACTGTAGCTTTACTTACAATTGCCAAACTTGGAAGCATCCGAAGATACCCTTCAGTAAGTGAATGGATATATGAACAGTGGTACCTCCAGAAATGGAATATTAGTCATTGCTAAAAAGAAATGAGCTATCAAGCCACAAAAAGACATGGATTGCTAAAAGACATACATATTGCTAAGTGAAGGAAGCCAATCTGAAAGTGCTGCATACTTTGTGATTCCAATTACATGATATCTTGGAAAAAGAAAAACTATGGAGACAGTAAAAAGATCAGTGGTTGCCAAGGTTGGTGGGGGTAGGTGGGAAAGACATGAATAAGCTGAGCACAGAGTGAAAATATTGTTTTTGCTATTATAACAATGGATGTCATTATACATTGTTTATATGCATAACATGTACAATACCAAGAGTGAACCATAATGCAAACTTACATATTTTGGTTGACTGTGAGGTATCAATCTAGGCTTATCCTTAGTTAAAAAAAAAATGTAGCACTCTGGTACATTCTGGTTCATTCTATGCACATGGTGGGGGGCAGGAGGCATATGGGAAATCTCCACCTCCCTTTCAATTTTGCTGCAAACCTAAAACTGCTCCAAAAAAAATATTTTTTAAAAACTAAATAAGTAAGAATGCTGCTGTTGCTGCTGCTGCTAAGTCACTTCAGTTGTGTCTGACTCTGTGTGACCCCATGGACTGCAGCCTACCAGGCTCCTCTGTCCATGGGACTTTCCAGGCAAGAGTACTGAAGTGGGTTGCCATTGCTTTCTCCATAAGTAAAGATACAAAGTGTATTTTGAATGATGTCCTGAGAAATGTCCAAGGTTAAAAATCTTTCTGTTCAAAGAAATATGGAGGCCAATATTTACAGAGATTACACTCAAAGGTGGAAGGTAATGGAAATAATCCTCACAATTAGATAACAGAGCCTTTCCCTATTAACATAAATGATATTTTAAAATTGAAACATTAAGCCATGGTAAGCATAAGCTCCAATATTAATGGGGCACATAAACAGAAAAAAAAATGGTTTTGTGCTATTTAATCTCAAAAATGGTTTAATGATCCTTATCTGATTATGAAAACAGCACAAGGCACTGTATTAGATAAATAGGACATTAAAAATACTGCTAACTGGTAAGCAGCTTGAAAATACCCAAATGAAAGTATTTTTAAATCAAATTTAATAGTCACTAAAGGAATATTAAAGAGATGTCCTGGATATGGCTATGACATTGGCAAACACAAACATATATAAAGAAAGTAAAAGAAAAGCACAGAATAACAGCTAAGAAAACAAATCACAGATTGAAAGTTATGAATTTGGTTAATTTACTTAAGGCTTGGTGTCTGCTACTCCAGATGCATTAATCCTCAGACTAATAAAAATGTTGAGTAATACAGTATACTTTCATGCATAATTATACCAACCTAATACAACAAACATGGTCAGGGGCTTTTCTCTGGAATCTGGTTATTTGTTTGTTTGTTTACTATAATGAAATTTAGACTAGAAATCAACAATAAAAACCATACATATAAAGGACGCAAACATAAACAACATATACATTTTGAGAAATATGTAATATTTAGAAATAATAATGAAAATATTATTTATGAAAATCATGAGCTATAATAAAAGCAGTACTTAATGTTAATATTTGGTTAAGCTAGATGCTAATATATGGGGATTATTATATTAATTTCTATTCATATTTTACATTTTTTAAAATTTTCATCTGTGATTTTATTTTCTGATGGTTTTTTGAATTTGGTTAGTTTTTTATTGGGAATCAGCCATTTCAGGACACTGGACAGAGCTTAAGCAAAACATATGTAAAACACCCAACTTGAAGCTATCACCATTTCCCCACTACTCACTTTGACATAAGAGTCATGGTGACTAATAAATGATTCTCTCCAGTGCTTCAGTATCTGAGTATGGGTGGGCTTGACTTGGGCTTCCCAGGTGGTGCTAGTGGTAAAAACCTGTCTGCCAGTGCAGGAGACATAGAGATGTGGGTTTGATCCCTGGGTCGGGAAGATCCCCTGGAGGAGGGCATGGCAACCCACTCTAGTATTCTTGCCTGGAGAATCTCATGGACAGAGGAGCCTGGCAGGCCCCAGTCCATAGGATCACAAAGAGTCAGATACAGCTGAGAGACGCAGCAGTAGAGGAGCAACAGGGCTTGGCCTGGGATGGTTCTGGCTACCCCTTCTAAGTGTTCATTCATCTCTCTTTCTCTCTTCTTAAGTGTTAGTATAATGAAAAGGACTTGACTTCACCCCAAAGTCATCTAAGTGTGGGGTCTTCCAGGCCTCAATTCCCTAACCTGAAAACTGAAGGTAATAGCAAAATCTCACAAGTGATTGAATAATAAGAGAGGTAAATAATGTGCCTGGTGGAGCAATAAGCTCAGTGAGCATTACTGATTGTTACACTCCTTACACCATAGCCCTAGTTACTGTGCTCCACGCATTGGCTCCAACTCCAAGATTTAACTTCCTACTGATGATTATCTAGGAACCTCCTCATTTGGGCCATGGTTCATCACATTGTTCTTCTGCTACTACAACTGCATATCTGAAGTATGTCTGTTAAATTGTGGTTGGAGATACAAAAGAAAATTTGTCACAGGTAGTTCCAAAAAGTCAAGTAATTACCCCAAAACATTTGTCTCCATCCCAAGAGCAGAATTAGAATCACAAGATATTTTCAACGGGATAGTGATGATACCCCCGAGTCAAAAGGCAAATCTGGCCGAGGTTAGTTGGAAGCTGTGCCAGCAGTACCAACCTCTCTGCTGTTAGGTTTTGCACATTTGGTCAGCTCTGGAAGTCAAAATGGTTGTTGTGATTATAAAGGGATCTGGAGTCAGAAAGGATCAAGAATCTCCCTACCAATATCTCATTTGGTGACATGAGACTTGGACTTACCTCACAGAAACACAGCAGTTTTTTCTCTCCCCGTTTATCATGGTCTAATCTTTTGAACTGTAATTTGGAGAAACAGACAAAAAATTATCTCTGTTAATGAAATCTTGTTGGTTTGTTTGGTTTCTTCAGGGAGCTTGATGTTTACCTACATGTTCCCAAATGAGAGAGCCATTTTTAGGAATCCATTTTTCCAAATAGCAAGTAGAAATGAACCCTAGAAGAAAAATAAAGGAATCCAGATAGTCTAAAAAGTAACCCAAGTGCTCACTCCCAGGTTTGTTATCATCTCCCTGAGTACTGTAACTTCTCCAGTATTTCCTGCAAGAACCCCAGTTGCACTGTAGATCACATCCAGCAAAGTGACCTGTGGCATTTATTAGAACCTGTTTGATGTACTTATTCTCTTTTTTTCCTTAAGAACCCCTTAACACCTAACCATCCACACAGGTGTTTGTTAGCAGGTACAATGTGACTGAGCATTTACTTTTGTAGGTACAATCCTGAAATGAAGCACACAGGATGAAATAGAGAACACTATAAAGGCCAGTTCATAAATCCTATCATCTTTATGGTCCTACAACTATGCTGTGAAATTATATACAATAAATGCAGCAACATATGATTTTCAACTGTAAATTTTGTAAACACTGTTTTGATTTCTCTAATATGTCTCTGGAACTACTCTATAATGTGAATGTTTGCTTCATTTTTGTTCAAATTATCTTTGGAACACAGCCAGTTACAAAGAAATAATTTTATTTTTCAAATTACCACTATCCTCTACACCACCTTTGGCCAATGGGGAAAAGCATCAGATTGTTTAGCAAACAATAATTAGGTGCAAAGCTCAGGAAGATAGGAATGGCTGTTCTCTCATACAGGCAGGGCAGTTGGAAGCTTTCCTTTTTTTGACAATTACAGATACAGTGAGTGCATCAAGAGGGCATGTGAGAAATATCAGTGCTCACTTGACCTACCAAATATATTTGTTTGGGAAAATATAAATGACAAATTGATCTTCAGATTAATGGCTGCCATATTGGTAAAGTATAAATCACTTTTAACAGCCACATTACTTTAGTAAAGAGAAGTTAGCTAACTGCTCTTTAATTAAGTACAGTTAATGACCTTAAGGGGATTAGTAGTCTTGTCTGATAATCAATAAGCATGGCAAGATTGCTGCCTCATAAACTGGGATGGGAGAACTAAATTAATCTGAAAAGATTAGTTTCCCCTAGTTTTTTTTTTTTTTTTTTTTTCTCTTATAGGTTGATTCCATGCAACTCTTTGGAAACTCATAATCCCAGGCAAGAAGTACATGCCAGTAATCCATTTGTTATAAAGATATACATTTATCTTAGCATACATGGCTTAAAAAATGGTGCCAAGAATACAAGTGACAAAAAAAAGGTCTTTTCTTGTAAATCATTGCTTGAATAATGCTCAAATAAAATCCTCTGTGCTGCATTTGGTAAGTGATTGGTTAATGGATTTTAACTAGCTCTACCACTGTGAGGTTCCATTTCTTCATTCACAAAATGAAGGAGGAAGCCCTGAAGGCCCTTTCCAGTTCCTACACTTTATATTTTGAATAGATCATAATTATAGATTTACTTGGTGAATTATCCATTTTTTTTAAATAAATTTATTTATTTTAGTTGGGGCTAATTACTTACAATATTGTAATAGTTTTTGCCATACATTGACATGAATCAGCCATGGGTTTACATGTGTTCCCCTTCCTGGACCCCCCACCCACCTCCCTCCCCATCCCACCTCTGGGTCATCCCATTGCCCTGGCCCTGAGCCCTTGTCTCATGCATGGAACATGGAATGGTGTTCTGTTTCACATATGATAATATACATGTTTCAATGCTATTTTCCCAGAACGTCCCACCCTCACCTTCTCCCTCAGAGTCCATAAAATTGTTCTATGCATCTGTGTCTCTTATTCTGTCTCGCATATAGGGTTATCATTACCATCTTTCAAATTCCATATATATATGCATTAGTATACTGTATTGGTGTTTTTATTTCTGGCTTACTTCACTCTGTATAATGGGCTCCAGTTTCATCCATCTCAGAATTATCCATTTTTTAGTAGTCAATCAGTTTTGAGCAATAAGACACTAACCTTCTGGGCTAAGTTTCACCTTCATTTGCCCCTACATATTCAGCAAAAACAAGCATGGTAGGCCAAGAAAGTACATTTGAAATGTACCATCTCGGCAAAAAAAAACAATAAATTAAAAATGGGTGGTATTGGATGCCATATGGTACAATGGAGATAGGAGAGAGAGAAGGAGGTGGAACTTGATAATAATAGCTTTGTAGTCACATATGTTTTATTCAATACTTGACTCTTCTAAGAAACATGGCCTAGACAAATTGCTCTTCCTTTCTCAACTTCAGTAGGGTTAGAGAGCAGATCATCAAAATCATGGTAAATAAATGTTCTATGTACATATCACAGCACTTTCCAAATGCTACTTGTCTATTCCCATGCCATTCTCTGATGTATTTGGGTGATCAATAGACAAATTCACATGAAATTTGTATGATCCAGCAATTCCACTCCTGGGCATATATCTGGAAAACCATAGTTCAAAGATGCACACACTCCACTATTCACAGTATCAGTATTTATAATGGCTAAGACATGGAAGCAACCTAAATGACCATCAACAGATGGATGGATAAAGAAGATGTGGTATATACATACAACATTTACTCAATCATTAAAAAGGATGAAATAATGCCATTTGCAGCAACATGGATGGACCTAGAGAAGATCATACTAAGAAAGTCAGATGGAGAAAGACAATGTAAATATATATAATATCAGAAAAAATGGTATCAGTCATATGTGGAATCTAAAAAATGATTCAAATGAACTTATTTATAAAACAGAAACAGACTCATAGATTTAGAAAACAAACTTATGGTTACCAAAGGAGAAGGTGGAGGAGAGGATAAATCAGGATGTTGGGATTAACATGCACATTACTATATACAAAATAGTCAACAAGGACTTAGTGTATAGCACAGGGAACTCTACTAAATATTCTGTAATAACCTATATGGGAAAAAAGTCTGAAAAGCAATGGATATAGGTAAATGTATAACTGAATCACTTTGTTGTGACCAACACAAAATTGAAAATCAACTATTCACCAATATAAAATAAAATTTTTAAATACATGTATATGCAATATAACTATATGTGATATATAAATGCTCTACTTGTATCTGAATGCCCACAAACCTTTTGAAAATAAGACTGGGTCTTTTTTAGTTATAGTTTTCAGCTCCACATATAGTATCTGGCATAGACACGTACTGATAAAACTAAATAAGTACACTTTAGAGTAGTTTATTGGTTTTATTCAATTTTAAACCTTCAATATCTAAGCTCTCAATGTTTTGTTGAGCTACCAGGGACATCAACTTACTTGCTAAAACTAATAAGTAGTATCTGATTTTTCTTTCAGTATGTCAGTGTTATCAACTTCATGCACAGCAGTTTATTTATAGAACAATTAAGCCCAACTATGTCCCAGGGATTATGTGAAGTGGTTTTAGACATTAAATGATGCTAATCACAAAAAAAATTATATAGCTATTTAATATGTGCTGTCATAATAGAAAGGGTTTTTCTTCAAGTCTTTTCACAGTCACATTTAACTTAGTACTATAAATACGTCGATTATTATCCAAGCAACATTGGTAAGACTTGGAAACTTGGAAGCTGAAATTGTCAGAAAAAAGTCATTTTGCCAGCATGAGATAAAGTTCTATTTACTAACATAATTAAGATAATGTAATAGAGGCTATATTTGCAGAATAATCTCAAGAACTTCAAAAGCTAAAAAACAAAAACCCACTGAAATTCTAGTAATGCTGCTGATAATTCAGAGACCTTTTCCTTTCTTATGGATTGGTTATTTAACTTCTTAAGGGTTCATCTTACAAGCCTTATAGATGAAGAAAATGCAAAAGGTTCTATGAGCAAGAGAGAAAAGCTTCCTTCACTAGATGAAAAATTGTTAACATTTCCTATATTCTAAGAGTCAAAAATCCATATAGTGTATCGGAATGAAACCCATTCTGAAATTCCTACATGAGATGCCAGATTTCCAGCTTTGCCACTGAACATAGCTGTCCATGTCTTTAGATTCTCTTGCAATCCCATTTTTTCCCCCATTTGTGAGAAAGTACACAGAAAAGGCAGTGTGTTTCCAGCAGTCTGTAAGAGCCTCTAATACTTAAATGCTATTGGATTGGTCTTGGGGGAGCTGGGTCCCAGCTGGACCTCAGGTTTCTCACTGGTGACAGAGGGCAGCTCCCTACGTGGAGGTGGTTCAGCACCCCTGTGCTCTGTCCACCTGTTTCTATCAGTGGACAGTTCCTACACCATCTACCTACTACTGATGCTGGTGGACTGACCCAGTTCCTGGATACTGCCCTGGGGAACCTGCTCTGCCCAACCATGTTTAAAATGCTGAAATAGATGTGCTTCAAGGGTCACTAAGGAGGTCCTGGTGGCTCAAATGGTAAAAAAAAAAAAAAAAGAAAGAAAGAAAAAAAAAAATCTACCTGCAATGCAAGGGGGTGTGAAAGTCGCTCGGTCATATCTGACTCTTTGCAACTCCATGGACAGTAGCCCATCAGGCTCCTCTCTCCATGGGGATTTCCCAGACAAAAATACTGGAGTGGGTTGCCATTCTCTTCTCCAGGGATCTTCTTGCCCTGGGGATCAAACCCAGGTCTCCTGCAGTGCAGGCAGATTCTTTATTGTCTGAGCCACCAGGGAAGCCCACAATACAAAAGACCTGAGTTCAATTCCCTGGGTCAGGAAGATCCCCTGGAAAAGGGAATGGCAGCCCACTCCAGTATTCTTGCCTGGAGAATTCCAGGGACAGAGGAGCCTGGCAGGCTATAGTTCATGGGGTTGCAAAGAATTGGACATGACTGAGCGACTAACACTTTCACCTTCAAGGAGGTCCTATTCTCTGAACCATGAGTCATAACTATCCTTTAAGTCATGAATTAATCCAGTGTCATTATAAATGGCAAAATGTGTTGTTCAACTGTATCCCCATGGACACACTGACCTCAATGTCAACAAATTGCAGTAGGTTATGAGATTTTCTTAATTCCTTTCTCTGAACAGCTATGGCCATGAAGACAAGTAAACATCAAACACTTAAAACACTCAAAAAGTTCCCTGAAAGTCCCTAGCTATGGGATAAAGTAATAACAAATTCAAAATCATCCTAAATTTCCACTGTGCCTCTCAGTCAAGCTCTAAAAATTCAAAAATAGTACTGTTACTACTTT
Organism: Giraffa tippelskirchi; assembly: GCF_054371585.1. Classification (NCBI taxonomy): domain Eukaryota; kingdom Metazoa; phylum Chordata; class Mammalia; order Artiodactyla; family Giraffidae; genus Giraffa; species Giraffa tippelskirchi. The sequence continues at coordinate 58,597,025 of NC_137279.1, read as the reverse complement.
GCCAAACCTTCAAGGAGCAGTTAAAACAGAGAAACATTATTGGGGTTAAGATTTTATTCTTCATAGAGTTGAAGCAATGTGACAAGACATTATAAAACTGTCGGAGAGGATAGCAGTAAGTAGTAGTAGTAGTAATAGTAGTAATGGAAGTGATAGTGTTCTATTAGATGCTTGGAGACAGCAAAAGAATCAACAAGACAGACAGATCACTGTAGAATAGATTTGGTTGAAGAAAAACCTACTAAGTGTCCCTTCATCCTGTCTCACTTAGTATATGTGACTGCCCATGCCAGTCAGTCAGTCAGTTCAGTCGCTCAGTTGTGCCTGACTCTTTGTGACCCCATGGACTGCAGCACGCCAGGCCTCCCTGTCCATCACCAACTCTAAGATTTTATGGAAATTCAGTTCAGTTCAGTTCAGTCACACAGTCATGTCCGACTCTTTGCGACCCCATGAACCGCAGCACGCCAGGCCTCCCTGTCCATTACCAACTCCCAGAACCTACCCAAACTCATGTCCATTGAGTCAGTGATGCCATCCAACCATCTCATCCTCTGTCATCCCCTTCTCCTCCTGCCTTCAATCTTTCCCAGCATCAAGGTCTTTTCCAATGAGTCAGTTCTTCACATCAGGTGTCCAAAGTATTGGAGTTTCAGCTTCAACATCAGTCCTTCCAATGAACACTCAGGACTGATCTCCTTTAGGATGGACTGGTTGGATCTCCTTGCAGTCCAAGGGACTCTCAAGAGTCTTCTCTAACACCACAGTTCAAAAGCATCAATTCTTCGGTGCTCAGCTTTCTTTATAGTCCAACTCTCATATCCATACATGACTACTGGAAAAACCATAGTCTTGACTAGATGGACCTTTGTTGACAAAGTAATGTCTCTGCTTATATGCTGTCTAGGTTGGCAATAACTTTCCTTCCAAGGAGTAAGCATCTTTTAATTTCATGGCTGCAGTCACCATCTGCAGTGATTTTGGAGCCCCAAAAAATAAAGTCAGCCACTGTTTCCACTGTTTCCCCATCTATTTCCCATGAAGTGATGGGATCAGATGCATGATCTTAGTTTTCTGAATACTGAGCTTTAAGCCAACTTTTTCACTCCCCTCTTTCACTTTCATCAAGAAGCTCTTTAGTTCTTCTTCACTTTCTGCCATAAGGGGGTGTCATCTGTATATCTGAGGTTATTGATATTGCCAGAGAAGCGTACAACTTCAGCATCATCTTCAACAGCCTTGATTATAAGGTCACAGGGGGGAAACACAGAAGAGTGAAGAGAGCATAGGTATTCTACCACCATCTCTGGCTAAGGCTTTATGAGGCCTTGAGCAAATCCCTTCACTTCAATGGCCCCCTATTCCTCTCCCATAAATATCCATCTCACAGGGCTCTTGGAAGACTTATAACTCACCACCATAAGGCACCTCACGGGGTTAGGGTTAGAGCAATGATTTTTAAATAGATACTTTATTTTTCAAATATTAAATTTAAAAAGGCAAATAATTCAGTGCCTCCGATGCCCATTCATCCAGATTTAATTTATTAGTAGCAAGGAAGGTCCAATGAGACTCTAATGGAGAGCAGAGAAGGTTCAGAGAACAAAATTTGTCCCCTGGGGGCAACTTGGGAAGAGAACCCTACAGAGATCAGTGGAGCAGGAGAATACAATGGGGAAAGCATTGAAGATGCTCAAAGGGAGTTTTCCAATGGATCACAGAGTTTCTTTTACAGTTCTGCTCTGGACTAGCTGTGAGTCTGGATAAGGATATTTAATCAGAGAGCAATTAATTGTTATTAACATCAAATCACAATTTTTACTTTGCAGGTGTCACCTTTTCATTTCTGTGTCTTTCTTAGAGAAACATTTTCCTCAACATTTTCTCAAATTGGCATGGTTCTTTTTTCTCACAATGATGTTGGGGGTTCCAATGATAGAAGAACTGACCCAGGCCTTGTCATAAGAGCAGCCCTGGTTCCTATGTTGCTGTTGGACATATTGATAAACAGCTCTGGTGTCAGACTGAAGATGTCTTGTGCCACAGATTATGAACTGGGGGCCAGGCTTGTGAAAGTCTCTGCAAAGAGTATTCTTTTTACGTTTTTATTGCCTACAAAATGCCAGGAGAGTTTCCAAGTAAGAGCAATCACTGTTAAAGAAAATAGGACATAAAATAAACTGTTATTACCTGCAAAACAGCTGTATTTCCTTTTCTTTCCAGAGAAGCACATAAACCCTCTGTATACTCTGACATGAAGAAATGTAATAGAAGTTTTATTTCTGTAAACACTAGATATTCATTCTTGATAAGTAACATTAGGGGGAAAAGTTGTACTTAAAATTATATCAGCTGTTCCAGAATCACAAAATTAAAGAAAGGATCTCACAAATGGATCTGGCCATTCTTGGTCCAAGTTGTTAAGCTTATAAGCGAGTGTTTGCAGCAGGACAGACTGGTGTTCAATTCCAGCTCTGCCTCTTGGTACCTAGGGGACCTGGATAAATTTATTTCTGCTCTGCAAGTTTCACTTTCCTCATTGTTAAAGAGGGGACAATAATAGCACCTACTTTACAAACACTATTAAATGAAATAATAATATTAAATGAAGTAAAATATGTAAAGAGTTAAATATAGCACTTGACCCATTGGGAGCACACCAAACAATTGGTAGCTATTATGCCAAAACTGTTTCTAGCAACTAGTTGTCTGTTATTTTATAATATGTAAAGGGGACCTAATGTATAATTTGAAGAAATAAGAATATTTTCGATTGTTTACTTTCTTTTCCATTCATTTAAATCCACTGCTTTTCCTGATTGTTTTCTTTGAATAAAATGAATGATTTCTCAGCACCTGTCTTATAAACACACCCTTCACAGATCTAGAATCACAACTTTACAGCTGTGAAAGACTTCATATATAATTTAATGTAACTCCCTTGTTTTCTAGATGATGGAACAAAGTGTTAAAAAGATGACAGGACTTGCACAAATTCACAGGTATCATCTTCAACAAGACTCCAGCTATTACAAGCCTCTCCCAAAGCTCCTTCAAGTAAAAGTCTGAATTCAAAGCTAATTTTCACACTCTCCAGTCCTTCATCCCTGACATGAGTTCTCCCAACCACTTCTTATTGTCATTCTATCCTTTTTATGATACTTTTTCTAAGCATGTTCCTGGTTATCTCTTTTTTTTTTTTTTTGCTATTTGAAGACTGCAACCTGAATGCATCATCCTATTGGTGTCTAATTACAGACAAGGGTTCCCAAAGGATTCTTCCCTGACCCCTGGTTTTTGGTCCTGCCCCTGGAAGGATCTTCTCTGAGTATACTTGGTAAAGGTCATGCTTTCTTTCAATTTCTCATAGGTCCAGATACATGTGTATATTTGCTCCTCTCTCCTGGACTCTTGAGTTCCGGACAGAGGAATTCTAGTTCCCTGCATCAATCACCCAACAGATCTCTGTGTAAGAAGCACAGAACAGTCTCTTCTTTCTTTGCCTGTGCCAATGCAACTCATGGATCTAGATCAAGGCACAACAGCGGCTGCCTCTGACTTCCGGAAAATAAAGCAAAAGGCAGAATTTGAGTTTAGTTTCTTCCTCATGTCTAATTCCTAACTGGTTTTAAATGAATGTATCGGACTGCCCTGTTGTTTTTCTTATTTTTCACTGTCAACTTTTCTCAGTAGATGTGTCTTCATATCCCATGGGTATATGTTCAAGTACATAATTTGGTATAAAATTTCCACTGATGTTCTTATTTAAATTCCAGACCCCTTTTCTTATAACTAAACTTTAATTCTACCTTCTCTCGATGGAGCCAAAGAGGCATGGATTTGGTATGAAATGTTTCATACATCAGTTACACATCCTTGAAAACAAGGATGCTAAATTTTGAAAACTGCTTTTTGCATAATGATTAAAACTAGTTTGAAGTAGTAATTTACTCCCCCTCCAATACCACTGGGTGGGCTTGCAGGGTGTGAATGGAAGGTTAGATGATGACAGAATTATTTTTAAGAAAAGATATTTCTACTTTCTAACCTGGGTTAAATAAATATAAACCTTAAGCTGGAGGGGGGAGGTGGCAGGCAAAGGGATGAGCACAAATTCCCCATCCATAAAAAACATCTGGCACAAGGAAAACAGTAGCAAGTCCAGATGGTACCCGGCTCTGACACAAGCCAGGGAATGCTCTATGGACAGAGACACCATATAGATTGTATGTGTGAGGAAGCACAAAATACAGTCTTTCAGAATTAAAACTGGAAACCTTTATGACTGGGTAGGGGGAGAGAACGACAGTTTAGTCAATATTCTAACAATGACTACTGTGTAAAACCTTTTCTTATTACTTTATGTCTACACCTCTCCTTTCCAGTGTACTATAAGGTACATGGCAGTTTTACACTGGGCAATCACACTGGAAGAGGACAAATGCTGCCCAGTATTGAAAAAACCAATTGGAAAGGGGAACATGCATGGCACCCAGTTGGTGTGCATGCTGTCCTAATAAAGTCTCAGGTCAGCACCTGGCCTCTTGTTGTTATCATTCAGCATGCATTTGGTGCACAGCTTTGTTAAGATCAGCTGAACTGGACATAGAAAACAAACTTATGGTTATCAAAGGGGAAATGGTAGAGGGGATAAATTAGGAAGTTGGGATGAACAGATATACACTACTGTTTATAAAATAGATAACCAACGAGGACCTATTAACATAGCAGAGGGAACTATATGCACTATTTTGTAATAACCTGTAAGGGAAAAGAATTCTAAAAAGAGCACTGTACTGCACAACTGAAACTAACAACACATCATAAATCAACTATACTTCAGTAAAATAAAACAAAATTTAAGAAAAAAAGATCTCTGAAGCAATTGATTCCTACTCGCTTCACTCTCTCCTCAGAGAAGCTAAAGGTTAGTTATTCTCAATTCATTCCACCCTCGTTAGCAGCCAGGACTTTCTGTAAGAACTCACCACAATTGTGGTCGTTGGCTCAAAGCACGTTCTTCCTCTAAGCCTGAACTACACAAATGCAGGGAATTCACCCATTTTTCACATTTAGCCAGTTCACGACTGACTCCCCATCTTCACATCTGCCGTCTGTGTAACAGACACTGTTCTAAGCACACATACAGTGATGAATGAAACAGACAAAACCCGTTTCATGGAGCTCATTTCTATGAGGGGAGATGAGCAACAAGCATGAAATAAATTAGCAAGGCTCTCAAGAGAGAAATATTTGATGCTGCTGACAGCTCTGGAGGAAAATCCAGGAGGCAAAGAGAGAAGGGAAGAGTGAGATAGTAGAGGAGCTTTTCAGTTTTAAATAAAGTGATTGGAAAAGCCTCACTGAGAACTTGAGGAAGATCTAAAGAAGGTGAGGGAGTGAAGGCAGGCATCAGAAAGGTGTTTACATGTTGGGTGAACTAGTAAATGAAAGGATGAGGTAAAGAAGAGCACAGCCGCTGGTCTAGGGTTTCCTCATCTGTGTGGTTCCAGCCTCAGGAGCACTCTGCTAGGTAAAAAAATGATCCACGTAAAAATCCAAAGAAGAAGCTCTGGGGTGGAGTTATTTTCTTTCTAGTTTGAATTACATAACAGAAAAGAAAAACTAGCTGATGGGTTGCAGAAATCAAGGAAGGTAAATGTGAAGATTAGCCTACGGTTTACTTTCTGGAGAAGAGTAGGTGAGGACCAATGTGAGCAGAGGTGGGAAAGAAGAAGGGAACCCGGTGCCTTGGTGTCATGGGAGACCCAGGGTAGAAACTGACTTCTGGACCATTTGGAGAGGAGGCTGGCTTGAAAGGCAGGCCAGAGAGAGAGTCCTTGGTGCTAAAGAAAGAAATTCTGTGTCTGATATCACAGACAGTTGTAACCAGTGGGCTTAATGAAGCCTAATCAAGACCCGAGATCGATAGCCAAGGAGAGGCGAAACAGAAGTCTATTAGTGCAAGAGTGGAATGGTGCAGGTACGGTGCAAATAAGGGAGACATGGGATGAAGGAAAAAAAAGCGCATCCTTAACTGCAGGACGTTGGGAAAGGCTCACAGTCTCTCAGCCTGCTTTCATCTGGAACAGAAACAAACTGGCCCAGATAATTTCTGTAATGGCTTCCAGCTCTAATCAGTTCTGACTTTGTTTATATTATAAAGGGATAGTATAAAGAAAGACATCTCCTTTCTGGATTGACTATTACCTCTTCCCATGGTTCTATTGTTGTTTCTGAAATGCAAGTCTGTGTACCCAATGCACAGTGAAGCCGAATGATACCGAAACGTCAGAGTTTGCAGCAGAGAAAAGTTTATTGAGGGCCCTGCAACGATATGAGTGGCTCATGCTTTAAAAATCCCAAACTCCCTCAAAGCTCCCAGTAGAGCCCTTTTCTAAGAAAGGTGAGGCAGGGTCATGGTCAACAGATGGGGAAACAAAGGAAACAGTAAGAGACTTTATTTTCTTGGGTGTCAGAATCACTGAAGATGGTGACTGCAGCCATGAAATTAAAAGCTGTTTGCTCCTTGGAAGAAAAACTGTGACAAACCTAGACAGCATATTAAAAAGCAGAGACATTACTTTGCCAACAAAGGTCTGTATAGTCAAAAAGCTACGGTTTTTCCCAGTATTCATGTATGGATGTGAGAGCTGGAAAATAAAGAAAGCCTAACACTGAAAAATTGATGCTTTTGAGCTGTGGTGCTGGAGCAGACATAGAAAAGATTAAAATAATACCATTTGCAGCGATGTGGATGAATGTAGAGTATATTATGCTAGTAAGTCGGACAAAGAAAGACAAATATTATATGATACCATTAATAAGTGGAATCTAAAAAAAAATACCAATGAATCTATATACAAAACATAAAAAGACTCACAGACATGGAAAAGAAACTTCTGGCTACCAAAAAGGAAAGGTGGCAGGAAGGATAAATTAGGAGTATAAGATTAACAGATATAAACTACTATAAAAGATAGATAAGCAACAAGGATTACTGTACAGGCCAGGGAGCTACCTTCAATATCTTATAATAAACTGTAATGGAAAATAAGCTGAATAAAGACATATATACCTGAATCACTATACCATACACCTGAAACTAACACAATATTTTAAGTCAACTATACTTCAATTTTAAAAGAAAGAAAATGAAGAAAGAGTATACAAATACTCACTATAAAAGAAGTTTCAATGAAAAAGGAAATACAATTGCTACAGACTACACAATGTCCCACAAAGATATCAGGTCCTAATCCTCAGAATTTGTAAATATTACCTTATTTGGAAAAAAGAGTTTATACAGATGTGATTAAGGATCTCGAGATTGGGAAATTATACTTACTAGATGATCTGGGGCATTCTAAATGCCATTACAAATATCTTTATAGGAGACAGAGACAAGACATAAACTGAAGAGAGGGTCATGTGCTGATGGAGCAGAGAGAGATCTGAAGATGGGACTAATCTAGTTATATGAAAGTTGCTCAGTCATGTCTGACTCTTTGTGACCCCCATGGACTATACAGCCCACAGACTTCTCCAGGCCAGAATACTGAAGTGGATAGCCTTTCCCTTCTCCAGGGGATCTTCCCAACCCAGGGATCAAACCCAGGCCTCCCGCACTGCAGGCAGATTCTTTACCTGCTGAGGAACAAGGGAAGCCAAAGAATACTGGAGTGGGTAGCCTATCCCTTCTCCAGCAGATCTTTCTGACCCAGGAATCGAACCAGGGTCTCCTGCATTGCAGGTGGATTCTTTACCAATTGGGCTATCAGGGAAACCAATCTTGTTATATAGCAAGGAATGTTAGCAGCCCCCAGTAGTTGTAGAAGGCAAGGAATGGATGCTCCTCTTGAGTCTTTGGAGGGAATATCTTCATTTTGGACCGGTGAAACTTATTTCAGACTTCTGCCTGAGGATAAATGTCAGTTGTTGAGCCAGTAGGTTTGTGGTAATTTGTTACAGCAGTCACAGGAAATTAACATGACTGCTCTACTACAGACTTTGAAGTCACTAAGATATTAGTAACAGAAAACTATGAACAATGTTATGCAAATAAATTTGAAAATAGAAATAAAGGCACAAATTCCCACAAAAATACAAACAGGATACAAGAAGAAATTTAAAAATTTGAATGATGTATATACTTGCTATAAAGTATAGTCCTAAGGAAATAACTTTATCTAGAGAAAATATCTAGAGTTGGACTATAAAGAAAGCTGAGTGCCGAAGAATTTATGCTTTAAAACTGTGGTGTTAGAGAAGACTCTTGAGAGTCCCTTGGACTGCAAGATCAAACCAATCAATCCTAAAGGAAATCAGTCCTGAATATTCATTGGAAGGACTAATGCTGAAGCTGAAACTGCAATACTTACCACCTGATTGAAATAACGGACTCATTGGAAAAGACCCTGATGCTAGGAAAGATTGAAGGAAGGAGGAGACAAGGATGACAGAGGATGTGATGGTTGAATGGCATCACCAACTCGTTGGACATGAGTTTGAGCAAGCTCCAAGAGTTGGTGATGGATAGGGAATCCTGGCATGCTGCAGTCCATGGAGTTGCAGAGTTGGACATGACTGAACTGACTGCAACCTCCCTTCACACGTTACATTTGGAGATACATTTTAGACACCAAGAAGTCTAGTGTGCAGTTGGATTTTTAATTCTTAAAGAAAATATCAGGTGCTCCTGGTTTCTACATCAAATTCTATGATGCATTTACCAAGGAAATAATGTAATAAATGAAATTAGCACAATAAATGCATTTGGTTCTAATTCAAGTTCTTCAAGAAAAGGAAATCTAAAGGAGGTACATTTCTTCCATCTTGTTTTATGACAACCTTTATATCATAACATGAAAATTATATCATGGAAAAATTAAAGGATTTTCTTATTCATAAATAGAGATGGAAAAATTCTTAAATAAAACATAAGCAAATCAAATTCAGCATAATATAAAGAGATTACCATACTATGATCAAGTTAAGTTTATTTCAGGGATGCTATATTAAAATAGCAATCAATAAGTTGCCACATTACCAGAGCAAAGAAGAAAAATCACAGAATATCTCAGTAGATGCAAGAAAAGGTTTAACACTCAAAGTCCATGGAGTATAAAAATTCTTGGCAATCAGTGGAAAAGAAGGAAACATCCTTTATCTATTAAAGAAAGTCTGTATGGAACCTACATCAAAATTATTTCATCAAAATTAATGGAGAAAGCCAAAAGCATTTACTTTGAGACAAGGAAAAAGGTAAGGGTTCTTGTCTCACTAGTTTTATTAACATGGAATGAAGGTCTTTGCCAGTCCAGTAAGACAACAGGAAAGAAGTAAAAGACAAAGAGTTTAGAGGAAAGAAATAAAGCATATGTGAAAGATAAGTTTGAGTATGTAAAAAATTCAAAAGAACTCACAGACAGCTAATTTGAATGAATATGTAATTTTACGCAGGTTGGTGGATGCAAAATAAATATACTAAGCAATTTTAATTTTAGATGTCAGCAAAAGACAAAACACAAAATTAAATAAAAATGAACTCTAGACATAACTTTTTATAATAGCAGCAAAATGTTTCTAATACTTATGCTATAAGAACTCAAGTTTTTTTTTTAAAGATGCTGCTTTGTAAGAAATAAAATGCAAGAAAAATAAAATTGAGGGTTATAACATAGTCATGAATTGGAAGTCTCAATGTAACGTAGATATGTATTTTCTACAAATTGTTCTAGAGAATTAATGCCACCTCAATTAAAATATTACCAGGTATGTGCAATTAACAAGATGATTTTGTACTTTATATAGAAATGCTAAATGCCAAGATACTTAGGTAAAAGACAACATGAAGAGGAGTTGCTCAGTCAGCTATTTAGCCTTATAGTATTTTAGGAAGTAATTAAGAGTGTGCAGGATTGGCACAAAGATTGACAAATGAATGAACAGAAGAGTAGACCCAGAAACAGGGCCATGTATAGCAAAGGTGACACTGGAGCTGCAGAGAAAGGTCAATCTTTTCTATTGAGTGTTTAAACAACTGGATATTCATATAGAAAAACAAAAAGATGAAAACCTTGACCTCCACTTCATGTCATACAAAAAAATCGATTCCAACTAATTCAAGCATATAAAAGAGAAAGGTAAAATAATAAAACATTTAAAATATTTGAAAGCCTCTTCATAATCTCAAAGAAGGAAAGAATTTTAAAACTGGGTACTAAAAGCACAAACTGTAGAACATGATTGATAACTTGGATATTAAAATTAAGAACTACTTTCTCAAAATACAGCGTTGAGAGTGAAAATCTAAGCCACAGTGTTAGAGAAGTTATTTGCTACATGTTAAAGTGACAAATGATACATACTGAGAATATATGAAAAAACCGACAAATCAATAAGTACAAGCCACCAGAAATGTGAATGAAGCAATTGCTTAAACAGAAACGTCATAAAAAATAACCAAAATGCTAATAAAAAAATGAAAAGGATCTCAATATTATTAATCAGGGAAATGAGAAACACTATAAAATATACATTAATACATAGTCATCAGAATGACTAAAGTGTAAAAGTATGCAGTAACATTTAAACCTTTAGAACCTTCTCTCACACTGGGAGCAGAAAAAGATACTGACATAACCACGTGGGAAGAGTTTAGAAGTAACTACTGAAGTTGAACTTAGAGAGTCATGCTGTTTTTTAGAATATAGTAACAAATGCATGTAATATAAGCAGGTGGTGTGGCAAACCAGTTAGCTTGTAGCAGCATTATGCATACTAGCAAAAACTGTATATATCCCATATGTCCATCATTTGGAAAAATAAACTATTATACAGCACTGAAGAGAAACTACTATTAGTTATAGCATGGATGAATGTCTCAAAAGTGATATTGACTGAAAGAAGCCAGTCACAAAATATTATGTATTGTATAATTCAGTTTTTATAAATGTCAAATGTAGAAAAATTTGTACCATGTTGTTTAGAAATACATGAGTAGAAGGAAAAGTGAGTCGTGATTATCTTTGTTTTGGGGAAGAAGCGTAAGTGTGATGTTTGGTGAAACTCACAGTGTTCTTTCTTGACTTGGTTGATGCTTTCATAGGTGTTAGTTTTATGATCTTTCATTAAGGAGTACTTATATTTTAGGTACATTTCTATGTTTAAAAATGTTTTTAAAAGGAAATTACTTACTGGTAAAGAGAATGATCAATTAAGATGTCACGAAGATAACGAACGTTATGTAATTGATGATAGAGATTCAAAATGTAAAAAGGAGTAACTAACATACAAATAAATCAATACATAATTGTAAGTGGAGATTCTAACACACCCCTGTAAGAAATTCTAATATCAAGCAGACAAAAAAAGCAGCAATGATATATTTAAATAATATTAATAATGTGCTAAAATAAACATTTCACCCCTCATTCAGAGTATTCACAATCTTTTTGAGCACAAGTGGAATATTCTCAAAAAGCTGATCCTATCTTAACAACAAAGAAGGCTTTTCTAAATTTTGTGGTTCAAATTCATACAGACTATGTTATCTGACAACAACAAAACATCATGAGAAATCAATAGTAGCAAATATTTAAAACAAATATTTGAAAACATATATCTATAAAAACATACACATATACAACATACTGGTAAAAAGCCCTTAATGAAAAAGTAAATCATAAGAAGAATTACAGAACACTGCAAAAATACTACATGTCAAATTTTGTGGAAAAGTACTAAGAGGGAAATTTGTGGCTTTAAATACAGTCATTAAAAAACAAAAAAGTGAGTAGAAATTATTAAGGCATTTGTGATGTACTGTATTATTGTCTCTATTTCTTTATTTCTTTTTGTTTCTACACTCTGTCATGTAAATTTGAAGTTTCTCCCACATAATTGTTTCTCCCGTTCTTTGACTTTGGATTTGGCTAGGTGAGTTGCTTTGGCCGATAGGAGAAATGCGTGCTCAGTCGCTCAGTCCTGGCTCTTTGTGACCCCACGGACTGTAGTCCAGCAGGCTCCTCTGTTCATGGAATTCTCCAAGCAAGAATAGTGGAGCCGGTTTCCATTCCCTTCTCCAGGGAATCTTCCCCACCCAGGGAATGAAACCAGGTCTCCTGAATTGCAGGTGGATTCTTTACTATCTGAGCCACCAGGAAAGCCCAATGGGAGGAGACAGGAGATAAATAAGAGCCTGAAATGCTCTTATGTCTTGGGACTTGCTTTCTTGCGCCCTCTTTTATCATCATGATAACAGGATCTTCTGAGTAGCTGCTCCCCTCTAGCCTGGCCCCCCAAGGGAGACATGAGATGCTGAACTGAGCCCTCTCTCTAGATGCTCCAACCAACTTCAAATGAGTACCTATTTTATTCCACAGTGAGGTTTCGTATTATTATGCACCAAAAACTGATAGAAAAATTGGTACCCAGAAATGGAGTTTCTGCTGTAATGTAAACTTAAAATATGTGGAAGTGGTTTTGGAACACCGGCAGTGGGAAACTTTTACAGAAAACTGGAAAAAGGCTACTGAAGGCTAGAAAAATGGCCAATTCATGTTATATACTAGAAATCCATTCACAAAAGTTTGCCTTCAGTAACTTGGAAGAAAGTAAATGAATCTAACAAGTTTATGGACTTGGGAAAGATGGTTTATAATTAGAATGCTAAAAGCATGGGTTGATTCCACTTAACTGCTTATAATAAGGTACAATGAGAAAGAGTGAACTCAGAAATAAGCTGATCAGTTTGCAATCTGAATTTAGAGGGAATCCAGAACTGTATATAAGTAATTAGGACTAATAAAGAAATTCAGGAAATACCCAAATATAAGATCTATATGTAAAATGAAATACTATCCTTTATTTAAAAAGTCACTAATAAAATAGATAGTAAGTTACAATTCTCAATAGCCACAAATATGTAAGTTTCCTAGGATTTGACTCAGAGAAAGAATGAGACTTCATGGAGGTAATTTAAAAACATGTTTTCTTAGGTCAATCTCCTAAGGCAGTAAACATAAAAACAAAAATAAACAAATGGGATCTAATCAAACCTGCAAACTTTTTCTCAGAAAAGGAAACCACTAGTAAAATGAAAAGACAACCTATAGAATAAAAGATTTGCAAATGATGCAGCTGACAGTGATTAATTTCCTAAATATACAAACAGCTCATAGAACTCAACAACAAAATAACAAACAATCCAATTGAAAAACAGACAGAAGACCTAAATAAATATTTCTCAAAAGAAGATATAGAGGTGACCAACAGGCCCATGAAAAGATGCTCAATATCTCTAACTACTGTATTAGAGAAAGGCAAATCAAAACTTTGGTGGAAATGTACACTGATGCAGCCTCTATGGAAAACAGTATGAACCATGCCTCAAAAAACTAAAAATAGAACTACCATATGATCCAGCAATCCCCCTTCTAGCCATATATCCAAATAAAACTCAAATTCAAAAAGATACATGCACTTCTCTGTTCACATCAGAACTATTCACGATAGCCAAGACTTGGAAACAACCTAATGTCCATTGACAGATGAATGAAAAAAGATATAGTATGTGTGTTGTGTGTGAATATATATATACCCATACATAAGCACATACATTCATATGTGTTGCGGTCTTTTACAGACTGGGACCTGGGGGCCGGAGTTGTCGAAAAGAAAGAGAGAAAAAGAGAGAGAGAGAGCAGTATCTCTCGGGTTACGTGGAAAACCAATAAAGCCCATGCACAGAATTTGAACCGCTCACGAAGGCACAGGGAGTCTTCTCAAGGAGGTCTTTAAAGCCCGGGCGAGAAAGTGAGCTCAGTAGGCTTCCATGCTTCAAAGAGAATGAAGACAGAAAGAAGGACACGGGGGACCCAATTCTCTAGTGGAACAAGGGTATTTTATTAGCAGAAATGCATGCTTATATATCTTCAGTAAAATGATTACTCAGCCATTACAAAGAATGAAATTCCACCAGTTGCAACAAAATGGATATTCTAATAAACACAAGGTCACTGAAGAGAGTCATTGAAGGGAGTCACCGAAAGGAATCCAAGCAGGTGTCCTTTCCCATGATCTCAGTCCTGAGAACTGCATGCAGCTCTACTCATTCCTGTATTCCAGAAACTGATAAGGAACAGAGAGTCCTTGAGAAATGGCACACAAAGGAAAATGCAACATATTGGATCCCTTAAAGATGAATGCCCCCTGACACATATGTATGTATACATATATACAATACATATATGCATGCTAAGTTGCTTCAGTCATGTCCAACTCATTGTAACTCCATGAACTAGGGCCTCCCAGGCTCTGTCCATGAGATTCTCCAGGCAACAATACTGGAGTGGGTTGCTGTGCCCTCCCCCAAGGGATCTTCCCGACCCAGGGATTGATCCCGGGTCTCTTATATTTCCTGCCTTGGCAGGTGGTTTCCTTACCACTAACACCATCTGGGAATCCCCACAATATACATATATACACACATGTATACATATACACAATGGAATACTACTCAGTCATAAAAAAGAACAAAATAACGCCATTTGCAGCAATACAGATGAAACTAGAGATTATCATACTAAGTAACTCAGAAAAAGAAAGACAAATACCATATGCTATCACTTACTTGTGAAATCTAAAATATGACACAGATGAATTTATCTAAGAAACAGACTCATATAAAGAAGACTTGTGGTTGCCAAGGGTGCATGGGAGAGAGATGGAATGAGAGTTTGGGGTTAGCATATGCAAATTATTATATATAAAATGGATAAATAACAAGTACTACTGTATAGCGCAGGGAACTATATTCAACATACTCTTGATAAACCATATTAAAAAGGATATATATGTGTATGTATTTATACATATATTTGTATACCTGAAACACTTCACTGTATAGCAGAAATGAATGAAACTATACTTCAAAAAAGAATTCTTAAAGAAATAAAAGAAAATATGAATTAATGGAGAGATATGTGTTCACTGAATCTGATTGATGAAAATGTTAACTTTCTCCAAATTAATTTGTAGATTATAAATTTTAATAAAATTTATAGGACGTTCATTCTGAGAACTGAAAAAACATCTCGAAGTTCATGAGAAAGAAAAAAATTCTTCCAAAAAACCAAGAATTTGAAAAATAAGACAAAGTGTGTGGCAAGTGAGTGGAGGATACACTCTATAAGATATTAAGACAAGTTAAAAAATTATACTAATAAAATAATATAATACTGAGGCAGTAACATATAGACTGTCAAAAAAGCATAAGAAAAAATCAAGTAGATCTTCATACATGGTCATTTGGTATAATATAGATTTGACATCATACTTTGGTAGAGAACGTTATATCACAGCTTATCCAAACAAGAATTTAAAAGGCTTCAATACAAAATTTAAATCATAAAAAGTTTCAAAAATTTAGAAACATATTTTTAAGTTTGAAATCATTAGGATCAAATAGATGAAGCACTCTATCACAAATTAACAATTTCTAGTGAACACAGACAAAGGTCAAAGTTATGAGATGAATGACAGACTAGGAGAAGACATTTTGATAAGGACCAATATCTAGAATATATAAAGAACTCCTGAAAATGAACAAGAAAATGGTAGGAAATCCAGTAGAAAAAAGAGCAAAGGTTATGAATAGGCAATTCACAGAAAGGAGAGCCTAAGCTGGTAGAAGAACAGGAAAAGATGTTCAAAGAAGTGTAAGTCAAAATAATTGCTGTTTTAAAAATAATCATGTTAGTAAAATTTAAGAGCAAAACAAAATTATATGCTGAGGAAAAATGAAACAAAAATGCACTGATGGTGGGATTTCATACCTACCTAATTCAAATTATATTGGTCCATAGGAAAGTCATCCAAAAGTGTTCTTTGCATTATTGATTGTATTAAGAATTTGAAAACCACCTTTTCGGGAACAGCAAGGAAGTCACACGCCATAGAATCCTTGCATGTATTAATAAAAACATCCTAAAAACATCCTCATATCTAAACATCAGTTTATGTACAACCAGCCCAGAAATTACTCTCAACTATATTTTGTGTGTGAGTGCGTGGAAGAAAGGATTTTTTTTTCAATGCATACCCTTGAAAATATAGACTACGTATTTATTTTGATCTAGAAGCATAAAGTTGATACCCTAGGGCTAGTCAATCATTTAATTCACTAAAGGAAAACCAAGACAAAATAAAAGTCTAGGGGAGAAGAATCTCAAAGACAGTAATATAGAACTCTCTGTGGGATTTTCTTACATTTAGTAAGAAAATTTAGTGTTTTTCATTTGTAATAATTGGAAATCTCACAATTTGGGGGTGGGAGGAAGCCAACACTTGCACAGCTCTAGATCTCATTTTGGAAATTGCTCTTCAGTTTTCTGTGCTTTTTTTAATAGCAGACATTTCTTCACTTCCAAACAAAACTGTGAAATTCGACTGAGCATGGCAGATTGAACTGGAGTATGAATAGTGTGATTTAACGTTCCTGCTAGTCTGAAATGTTTTCCTGTTAGTCCTTTTTAGTGACCCCTCCCAACAGTGTGTTTGTGTTTTCAAAACCAACTCTCCCAAGTTCAGTATATTTGAAACACACAGGTTACTATGATTTTCACAAAGAAAATAGGCTTTTTTTTTGTAGAATAAGATCCAGTTCTACTTTAACCATCTGTAACAAAATTTGTATTTATTAAAAGCGTCAGTGTTTCAAAATCCTTTGTCAGGGCTGCATTCTAACACTTCTGGCAAAATCATCCAAATAATTCCATATATTCTATGGCATTCTTTCCAATTTTTTAAAAAGAATATTGGAAAAGGTATATTATACTCTAAGAGCATTTTCATTCATGCTCGGGGCTTCTGTGCTACATCTGCTACCCTCTGTTTAAAAATATTTTTACACACACACACACACATTTGGTTTATGATCTTAAGTTTAAAAACACTTCTGACTCGAAGCAAATTTTCTCATGGCCAAAATTCTGTGGCATGTTAAGGAAACACCATTAGTACATTGGGACATCTTTTTTTTTGAGGTTGTACAATTGATGGAGTAGTTAATTATTAATCTGACTGGCATCTGTAATGAAAAAGTGAGTGCTCTTGCTTTTAGGCCATAGAGCAGTATGTAAATCTCTTGTGTGGCTGCAATCATAACATTCCTGCGGCTATGGTGTCACCTATTGTAATTTTTCTGCTAATAAACAAATTTGAACTAGCCAGGAATCCTAAATTTTGAGACTCGTTGTTTATCTCAAATATACTCCAGAGAAATCGTAATGCAGTCCTGCTTTGAATTTAATTTAAACAGGAACAGGCAAAACAAATCTCTATGGAGGACATTTGACAATAATAAAATATTTCTCCCAGCGGGTGAGCTGGTAGCAATTGTATTGTTGCAATACAAGCTCACGTTTCAGTAGGTCATTACCATCATAACAAGCCCTTGGACCAACTGGCATGGACATGCAACATTGAGCCCCTGATGGGCACATTATTTCAGACCTTTAACTTCATGGAGAACAAGACAAATACTCCTGGGAAAGGAGGATTATATTTTGAAATCCCTTTCTTTTCTATTTTGTTTCATAATAAGATGCAGTGTACAATCAATCTACTGCTACTTGTTTCATTTTGTTTTTTCCACACTACCGAGGGGCACCAGAAGCTAGACTTAGAGATGTGAAAGGGCCAGAAACAATGACTTAAACACTCTTATGTCTACTGGACTCTGGAACTTTCCATTTTGTGTGTACATCATTGTGGACGAAACGAAACCTTAAGCATTGCTCTTGTTTGACAGTTTAATCACAAAGTAAATTTCACAGTAACAAAGTATACCTAAAGTTTTTGCACAGGCCCAAGATCGAAATATTCTATTTCAGTTCTATTTCATTTCTACCTATCTACATCAGCAACTTGTAAAAATAGAGGTAACGGGAATCATTCCAATAAATCAATTTTGTTTTGTGTTGGTTTTTCATTTTTCAGTAGGAAAAAAAAATAGGTGTTTTTGAACCAAACCTAAATTAATTTTAAAGCACAGGATAGGGCCAAATGAGCAGGATTAAGAAAAAAAAAAAAAAAAGGTTGGGTGATATTCTGCAGTTCTGCACAAATTTTTAGCAGGTATTTCCATTCTATCTCCATTATCTGGGGCATAACCAGAAGATATGGCTTGGGAATTATCAAAGAAAACATGTTCTCCACACTTGTGCTATGCTGCAGAAGCATGAAGGTGTGAGGGATGGATGTGAGGGGGTGGAGGAAAGTGGAGTTGAAAACCATGCAAATACATTTCATTGGCTTTGTGAATTAAAAACTAAAATGGTTACATCCTTTCATCTTGATATTTTAAAAGAAGATAGTCTAAAACCTTATAAAAACTCAGAGCCAATGTCTGAAAAGGCTTTTTATTTTTTAGGACATTCCTGGCTTATTTGAGAAAAGTATAAAACTTTAAAGCAGTGGTTGCCTCATCTTATCTTTGTATCAGGATCACCTGGAGATGTTTTTTCGAAACTATTCCAAAGCCCAGGCCAATTAAACCCCAAATTTCAGTATGAGCACCAGGCATTTTTAACACTCTTCACGTGATTCCAATATTCTGCCAAGTTCCATAACCGCCATTTACAAAAAAATAAACTCCTTTATACACAATAGGTAAAATAAAAGTGATACCTTAACATAAATACAGCCCATTTGTCAAAGCTCCTCATTTATATATTGAGAAACACATGTGTCAAAATCCTAGTGTTATTTTTACACCTGCGGCAAACCATGGTAAACACATCAGTACCAGCAGTCACTCTGTAATAATTCTAAATTATAAAAACCAACAAGAGAATTCTGATGTAAAAGTTTTCAAAAGCATGCATGTGTGTGTGTATGTGTGTGTGTGTGTAAAACACATACTTTGAAATGAGGACCTATTGGGAAGACTACAGGCATAATTTTCCTTCTTAGGTTTGTCTCTTGCAGGGTCTCAGTTTTACCCAAATATTTTGAAACTGTGCAGAGTAAAACATGTCACATGAGATGCTGGGCTATCGCCACTCATAAGACATTCAAACAGGAAAAGACAAGTCTGAATCCTGTGGCCAGCTAGTGTACCTTAGCGATTTAGGTAATCGTGCGCCCCTAAATCGGACGCTGTGTTATTAGCTTGTTTCTCTAGCGAACCGGCCACCTCGGAAAGGTGAGAAACACGGTGGGCAAACACAGTGACAGGAGGCCATCCAGATAGGCCGAGAAGCCAAGGAAGCAGGGATTAGCACCTCGGAGATGGTGCCAGGAGGGGCTGGTGGATGAACAGCGGACGCTGAGCAGCAAGGGCCCTCACCTCTCTGGAAGAAAGAGCTAAGGAGGGCGCACTTGCTTTTAGCAGTGCTGTGTAACCCTCCTGAATTCCAAGACAGCTCCCCAACCTCAGCCTCAGCCTCACCGTTCTAGAAGCTCTGCAACGGATGCCCATCGGGAAATCCTGCCGGCCCCTCTGCCTGGCGCTGCTCCACGGACCCAGCAGCTCGCTGGCTGCCAAGCTCAGGGCCGGCACCTGATTTAATTTGGGGTGGAGGGAAATAATAGGTTATCTCTAGCAGGTTTTAATAGGATCTTAAAATAGAGGGAAAGTTTTCTGTTATGACATTGACATAGAGGCGATGATTTGGAGTAAAGTAGGATGATGTGAGACGCTTTAAGATTATATAAGAGCTATATAAAGGCTTGTCAGAATGAATTCTAATGTGCTTGAGACACTTTGCATACTCTTAAATATGCAAAATGTCTCTTGGCACCCTAGAATTCATTCTGACAAGCCTTTATATAGCAATTCTTTAAGCTCGTACCTTATTTTTAGGGAACAGGTAACTCAAGAGATATTCTCTGAAGGAAAGCCACAAAGGGCAGTTTTATTGATTTGGTTCTTAAGTGGGGGGAGGGGGGAAAAAAGAAAACACCATACGAAAGAGCAATCAAAAGTGGAAGCATGTTTAATATTGCTCTACCGTCATCCTGAAAGGCATAATAATTTGAGTTACACATCTGAACTGATTGGAGTTACAGAATCATATCTCCTTTTTGCATTTAACAATATATACAATATAAAATAAATACATTTACACAAATGGACATTTGCTGGAGCACACAGTATGGTACACATCACAAAAATATACAATTGATTGCTTTACAGATGTGAAGCCCATCTACAGCTATAGACAAGGTTTTATTATTATTATTATTCTTTTTACTACTGGCTATAATGCAACTCCTGGATTATTATAAGCAGTTTAAATTTTTTTTGTCCTTTTACGATCTTTGCACATAAGACTGCCATAAAATGTTTTCCTAGGCAGGTAAACAGAGACGCTTAAATAATTAAAATACAATCACCAACACTCATTTTCTCTTCTATAAGAAAAATAGCAGTTTTAAATTTTTTATATCTTTTATGTTATCATTTAAATGCAAAATAGTGGAATAAATACAACAATCTGATCTGATTGAAACACAAGTGTAACTACAGGTAGTCACACAATCATATTGCTTAAATAAGAACCAACCTAAAAGAAGCGAAAGGAAAATTAAAATTATATGGCTAAAACATACACCTTGAGAACTTTCCAGTACTTCACATTAAGTAAATGGTCTTGCTTGAAACTTGAAAAAACTTACCTCCAGCGAGGTTTAAGATGAAGCGTTTACCCTAAAGCCCGTGCAATTCTTTTAGATCTAAATTTTAGTTGTGTTTCCTATTTGTGAGATACTTGTTCTTTTGTAATGCGGAGAGTCAATTGAACTGAAAACTAAAAATTGTACTTCGTTCTTTTTACATCTCTCCCTCTCATGTTTTCAGTTGGTTGGCTTTTACTTCTGAAGCCCAAGTACTTTAATGTGATACAGTGAAAACAATGTATATATTGTATATATTTTATTTATATAGATAGTGTGGTTGAATAGTAGTAACTTAAACCCTGCACAAACTTTCTGGAAAATAATCTTTTTAAACACTTACATATATAAATAATCTTATAGAATCAGCACCTTTTTTCCCAGGAGTTGTATTTTCCATTGTTATTTTTTCAAGGGATGTGCCAATTTCTGAACTCCTATCACAGCTATAAATTTCAAGTTATTGACCATCTGAATGAATTGCTAATGATGATTTATCTAGAATCACACTACAGTCACTTCTCTACTGAGAAACCACAATCTACGATATAGTCCCATATAGCTAATGATAGATACACAGTATTCCTAGCACTAGGCTGATGAAACATCAACCCAAGGTATTTTGTTTAAAGCACACAAAGTAGCAATAGTTTTGGAAACGTGTCCGCACCAAAAAAGTTTTGCAACAACACAGAGCGAGTTAATAACAACATCTGAGAGATGATTGAGTGGAAGCCATATATACAGCATTTAAAAATTAGACTTATCTATATTCTTGAAATATTCAAAGTTTTATTTCTAAGCTATACATTGGTATTCTATAATAAACCAATAGAGAAATTATTCCTTGTTTTGAAAATATTATTATGATTCTGATGTGTATCTGTTTGTAATGAATACTTGTTTGGAGTTTCAATCTCTTAATTATTATTAGGAAGAACCTTATTAATGGTAAGGAATAGAATATACTACTGTAGTCTCCTGAGGAATTGTACATCCAATATTGTCTCTAATTCTACCCTGTGTCTAAAAGCACACACCACAAGAATCCAAACACCACAAGAAGAACAAGACAACAGTCTTTGAATGCAACATAAAATTCAGAAAAGCACAGCAAACATGAAACATTGAAAAGCTGAACTACATTTCTTTTGTTTGTTAGGATTACAATTTTAATTACATCTGTGTACATAGAATAAGACTGTTCACATAATACAGGGAGCAGCTACTAACACTGGTCCATTGGTATAGCATTTGATGGAGGTTACTGTTTACTGGTTATTCGGCGATTGTAGATTTCGGGGGCATCTAATTGATTTCTTCATTAGATTACACCTCTTAACAGTCTGGAACCTGACTGACTTTCTTGCTGTGACAATACTGGTTGAAAAGCACATAGATTGGTTTAGCTCTTGGTAAAAACTGCAGATTAATTTTAACAAACATTCCTAAATGAATCAACTCATAGAGACTGGGTTTTAGAATTTGGTCAGGCGTCTGCTGTCTTTGATGATTTTTTTTTTTTTCCAAATCCTGGCATTTGCCTTATTGCCTCTTAAGTGAATACTGGCTCACAGCTCCTTCAGGGATAAAGTCTGTAACTTTGCAAACAGGCAGTATTTCATTCCTAACCACCGTGGCAGCTAGAAATCCTATGGCAACTGGACCTCTCAGGGAGAGAGGTGCACTCCTGATCACGCTATGGATCTGTATTCCATGTGCAGCGACCACTCCGAGTCACTGCAGGTGTAATCTAATCCTTTGTGTCAAGTGAACATTTAGGTAAACTGGAGCTCATGTTAAGAAACTGATGTTTGGGACCAGACTGGCACACAACATAAATTGCATCCGTGATAGTATGCACCTTCCTTTCAACTATTGCTTGAGTAAGTTAAATTCCCATATTAACAAATGGCTGAAAAGTGGTAAAGCTGGTACAAAAAAATCTCCATTTGTAAGAAGAAAACGAAACATTTTTTTAAAAATCTTCCTTCAGGATTCATTTGTCCTTCATTATTGTTCATAATTGTTCAAAGCCAGCACAAAATTGCAGTATTCTTATTTCTCTTTAGTATTGCATGAATGAATAAAGCTTAAACTATTCCCTGAAAAAGTTACATAGTAGCTAAACTAACAAATACCTGGAAGACTTGAAAAAACAATTAAGGAATCAAATGGCTGTAACTGATTTAGATGGAAAAGCAATGGTAAGAAGCAGCCGATGCAACGTTGCTTAAGTCATCTAATTAGAGGCTGCTCCCGTGGAATCTAATACTGCACTCAGTCAATTTGTGTGTGTTGCACTGTACTTTTAGGTACGTTGGTTCTGTCTCTTTGATTCCTTAGTCATTGGGGACGTTACGGTTCACAAGAAGTTCACTGGTATCCATATTATGGATCTCCATCCTTTGGCAGGGCTGGCTTCCATAGCTCTCCAATTAGAGACCTCTTTTAAAAGTTCAGCAGCAGAAGGAAGGAAGGAAAGAAGGAAGGAAGGGAGAAAAGTAAGAAGGAAGAAGGGAGGGAGGGAAAGAAAAAGAAAGGAAGGAAAATGTTCTTACAACTAGAGATATTAAAGTTTAAAAGAAAGTGGAAGAATAAGAACAGGAGGGACAAGGGATACAGGAGAAGGAAGGAAAGAAGGAAGAAGAGGAAGACTAGGGAGGGAGGAAAAAAACGAGGAAAAGAAAGTGAGAAAAGATACAGAGAAAAGATGAGATCAAGGTAGGAAGAAACTCATCAGGAAGATACGGGGAAATCTGAAAGCTGCTTCATAGTCTTGCTGCTAAATCATCAGTGCAGTCTTAGTTGATTTTTGACGTTGTTAACTAAACTCTTAAGTTTCTTTGACATCACTCTTGGGTTTATTTTCCCTTTTTCAGCGTGCAGGATAGGATGGCCCTGGGAAGCCTTTAGTCAGACCTTGGCCTCCAGCATTTCCAAAAAAAGTTTGTGCATGGGGACTTTGCCTTCCAGTTTGATGTTGTAGAAATGCTGCACAGCCTTGGTGGAGGTCTGCCTCAGAAGCGGCAGCGTCATCAGCATCTTGCCAGCCCTGCGAGGGTCTTCCATGTGCTGGCCGGCCTCATAATCCTGCAGAGCCTCATGTAAGACATCCTGAAGCTTCTGAACGGCTTCGACATCTTCTATGTGCATGGAGTCTACAAACAAAGCCAAGAAGATACACAACAATGTTAACAATAATTAAAAACATGGCAATTCGAATTGTGAAACTTAAGTCTTATTCTTGAACTTCTCTATGCTGTGAATTGCTTGGGGATTTCCAAAACCTCTATTTTATTTTTCTAAATTTCGCTGCAATAGATAATTTCCAATGCTGACTCAGGACGTGGGAATTACTACAAAAATCCATTATTTCAAAAGTGGGTTTTTCCCTCTGGAGACTGAGCAAGAGAAGACTTTAACAGAATATAGTCTTGGCTGTTTTATTCATTATTTCATTCATATGTTTATTCATTCATTCAATAATTATAAAAGGCCATCTGTTAAAAAATTATCCTAAGTGCCATGGAGGTAATATTGTCTAAAATTCAGATCTTGTGCTCAAAAAGCCCATATTTCCCAAAAGGGGAAAAAAGAAGTTGATAACCAAAACTGTAAGGAACCCATGAAAATACATTGAACCTAACACTATGTTCCATTGTAAACTATACACAAATCACAATAAACTGCTCATTTTTCCAGAATTTTTAGTGTTCTCTTAACAATTCATTCAAGCATCCTTACCTAGTCTGCTTCTCTACAGAAAAACACATGAAGTCTTTAATGAATTCTGAAACGCTTTTCACATTTGTGAAGGTGAACTTTGCCCGTAAGTGACTAATTTAAAAATCTAATTCAATCAAGCAAGGAAAGGGTTAACAGGGTTGCCACAATTACTCTTGCGAGAAATGTGAGATGTGCAGGAAAAAAATAAAAGTTACAGCTCTAGCTCTAAAACAGACACTTAATTATATACAAGTTTGAATCATTTAGCACGTTTTATTGATTCTGATGACAGTTTATCTGTTAATTACACATAATGGAGTCTTTGGGGGGTTCTTCATGTTTAATAATTCTAGTTCTCTGAGAATGCAGAGCTCTGAGATATATGTAGTTAGCCTAATCTTTCATATAATTCAAATATCAGATCACATGCCCAAAAAGAGAGAGGAAATGTAATTTAAAATCAAGTAGCTAAACATATGATGAAAAAGAATTACGGCAAGGTAATTAAAAGATTGATGGCTATAACCAGTAAATGCTTTTAAAACTTCTAGGTATTTTCTTTACCGTTTTGTTTTGATTTTTACATTGCCATTTTAAAATTGTTTCATCACATCATTGATGAACTGACTGTTGTTAACAACAGATTTCTTTAAAAGAGTTTTAGGGGACTTCCCTGGTGGTCCAGTGATTAAGACTCCATTCTCCCAATGCAGGAGACATGGGTTTGATCCTCAGTCAGGGAACTAAGATCCCACATGCTGCAAGAAGCAGCCAAAAAATTTAAAAAATTGAAAAAAAGCAGAAAAATATAATAACTAAACCATTTCTTAAATACTTGTTTTCGGGTGTGGCCTCTGATAAGCACTTTATGAACTTTAACTCACTCATCTCCCAACAGCCCTGTGAGGCAGGTGGCAGCACTAGTAAGTGTCAGAGTAGGATTAAACTCAGGTGTCTTTGAATCAAAGTATGTTGCCAGAATTTATAACACTGGACATGACATTGCCTTTAAAAAAAAAAAAAAAAAAGAGTTGAAATTGTCCTCTGAGCTCATCTCACTCAACTTTCCATCTTCATCAAAAATCTTGTCCACATTTCTAACGATGACATTGCCAGTTGCATGGACAGCTTTCTACTTAACAAGGAACAGAACTAATTGTTAGAAATGTCTTTTTCATATTTTCCCAAATCTGTCTCCAACTTCCATCCTTCGGTCCTAGTTCTAACTACTGAAACCGTACAGGATACATTTTCTTCTTCGACATGGCAGATCTTTAAATGCTTGGAGTCAGCTGTACGGTCACCTCAGCCCCCACCCCAAGTCTTGCCTTCCCCACTGCTCTTGCCCAGCAGGAGATATATTATAGAATGTCACAGGAAATGAGGCGAGGACAAATAGCAGAGAGATATGCTCACAAACAGCAATTAAGACTTCAAACTATTCTTTAAAGGCGGTGATTTAGCTTGAGAGATTTAAAAATGATTTAATCAAATTACTATGATAATTTAACTTCCCATTTACAGAAAAGATTCTAACTCATTTTAGCTTAACCCATTCTCAGATCTGCTAATATTTTAAATGCAAACTCACTAAATCTGAACTATTTAATTAGACCATGATTCAGCTGGCAGACTGCTGAAGAAAATATTAATCTCCATTAGGGATCCTAGTTCAAGTTCTGGCTCTGTGGCTTTAGTCTCCGTTTTATTCTTGGGGCTAAATTTATACATTTATGCCAAGCTCAATAGAACTGGCATTACTTTATTTAATTTGGTTGTTGGTACTTTTTTTTTTAACTTTATGTTTTAAAGGAAATTGTCCCAGTATTTGTGCTGATGGGAACCAACTAAACTTAATAATGGAAACCATGGGTTTATGAACTAATCAGAGAGGGGAAAGCTGAACATTAAAAGCACAGAGTGAACTGCTAAGAAAAAATAAACCTAGGATTTCTGGGTTCAAGCCCAGACCCATTAAATAAGAAAACTGGAGCAGCATGCAGGACATTAGTATTTTTTAAAATCTAGGTGATTCTATGGTCAAATCAGAGTTGCTGCTGCTGCTGCTGCTGCTAAATCGCTTCAGTCGTGTCCGACTCTGTGCAACCCCATAGACGGCAGCCCACCAGGCTCCGCTGCCCCTGGGATTCTCCAGGCAAGAACACTGGAGTGGGCTGCCATTTCCTTCTCCAATGCATGAAAGTGAAAAGTGAAAGTGAAGTCGCTCAGTCGTGTCTGACTCTCCGAGACCCCATGGACTGCAGCCTACCAGGCTCCTCCGTCCATGGGATTTTCCAGGCGAGAATACTGGAGTGGGTTGCATCAGTCAAATAGACAATAAGACAAATGGTATTCTAAAATAATCAAGATTCCAAAAGACAACCAGAGTTCAAATGATATATATAGCCTCACCCATATTTTAAGTTCCAACATCTAATAATAAAATAGATACCTTTTGTTAAATTCCAGTATTTTCCTCCATGAAGTGGGACCGTAAAGGGACATATCTAACTCAGATCATTTACTTTGGAAGACAGCTAAATATCCTTATACTAATAGCTGCAAAATCCACTGAGACTTAGAGCCACGGCAAAAGCAGATTTTTATTTTTACATCTTATCTGGAACAGAACACTGTCCTTCTCAATGGTAAAATTATCCATTACTGTGGCATTAGGTACAGCCAAATGCCCACGTTCTATTTGGAAACTGTCTTCAGGATTTGTAGCTCATTCTTGGCAATATTTTCTCAATGATGCCAAATCTTATTTTGAGGATGGAATTGAATATTAGACACAGATGAAGCATATTCAGAGTCAAGCCTGATACACATTATAAACCGATACTCAGCCACCTTTTCTGTGGAACATAGGTGTTGATTTTCTTTAGTTTGTAAGCTGCCTAGATGAAGAGGGGCAGTAAGGGCTCAGCCAACATGACTCTCTCTCTAATCACCGAAGCAATCAAATGCAGTATGATGAAAAAGAGAAGTGAGCAAAAGTCTATTTTCTAAAAGCAAATTTATGTCTCCAAATTTTTATATACAATTGTAAGGAGTCTAATGAAGTGATCTCAGTTAACCAGCTGAGACATTGAAGAAACTGTGTTGCCCACCATGGAAAAATGACTCTTGATTAACCCAGTTAAGACTTAAAAGTTTTCAAAAAGGTGCCAATTATAAAGTTTTGATTAAAAATCAGTAAACTGTATTCCAGCAAGTTGATAGTTGTGGCACCAAACACTTTTAATCTCTCCAAATCTACACATAACAGAACAGAGCAACTAGATGGCAAAACTAAAACCACAGACAACACTTACCAAAAACACGAAGTGACAAGATATCCAAAAAACATACACACACACACACACACACACACACACACACACACTATCAGAATTATAGTGTATGTGTGTGTCTGTGTTCCTAGCTCTGCCCACTGAAAAGATTCAGGAAGGATGGCCAACCTAGGAATGTAGTAATGGGTACCACTGGCACCCAAGCTGTAATCAAATTCCAAGTCCCAGCCAGGAAATATTAAGCATGAATATGGAACACCTTGGGCTTCCCAGGTGGTGCCAGTGGTAAAGAACCTGCCTGCCAATGCAGGAAACATAAAAGACGTGAGTAAAATCCCTGGGTAGGAAAGATCCCCTGGAGGAGGGCATGGCAACCCACTCCAGTATTCTTGCCTGGAGAACACCATGGACAGAGGAGCCTGGTGGGCTACAGTCTATAAGGTTGCAAAGACTCAGACACAACTGAAGTGACTTAGCACACACACACACATAGAACATCTTGTCATGATAACTAGGAAGGAGAGTATCTACAACTACTAAGTCATTCACAAAAGATTCCATACACTGACCTGAAGAGGTTCTCACTGACCCTAGTGGGACAATTTAAAAAGAATTATAATTGCAACTGATTGAAATCCATTGAATCTGTTTAATACATGTTTTTATAATGACATTTAAAAAAGATAAGAGTGCTGATTCCTTATCTTGAAAACTTGTAAATTTTAAGTAAAAATAATCAAGCATTTATCCTTTTTTTCCACATTCACTCTGTGACACTGGTAACCAAGCAAGAGAAAGAATCTCTTTGTAAGAGAAAGAATCTCCACTACAGAATGAAAAAAGAAAGGTTACAATACAAATCACCATGGATTTAGGGAAAGAGTTCCAATGACTGCTGGGCTTCCCTGGTGGCTCAGACGGTAAACAATCCACCTGCAATGCAGAAGACCCGGGTTTGATCCCTGGGTTGGGAAGATCCCCTGGAAAAGGGAAGGGCTACCCACTCCAGTATTCCTGCCTGGAGAATCCCATGGACAGAGGAGCCTGGCAGGCTACAGTCCATGGGGTCACAAAGAGTTGGGCGCGACTGAGGGACTAACACTTTCTCTTGCTTCACCAAAGGCTGCTAACATCACACAAAAAAGTGAGACAGCCAGATATCATGTGTCTGTCCAAGAATAACATGCCACCTATAGGTCTAGAAACTGAATCTGATTATGCTGTTTGGATCCTGTTGCGGGTTTGTACAAGATGCCAAGGCCAGAGAAACATGATGAGCTGCCCCTACAGGGTGTAAACTGCAAAGTTTGCACTGTGGGGACTCGGCAGGGCAAATAAATGTCTTGGCTTTTGCAAGAGACAAACTCTAAGAATATGAAAATGAAAGAATAAATTTTGGAAAGAGACTTCACAAACCCATAAGGAGAAGACAATGTTTTTTAAAGGGAAAGACTGAACTATCAAGTCTGGAGCTATACATTCAGTAAAAAAGCCATTATAAAACATTAGGAAGTGAGGACTGTAAAAGTTGGGAGGAGAGTGGTCACTTTCATGGAAAGGGAAGGGATTGAGATTGGGACAGACACAACTTGACCTTGTTCATTGTGGTAGGTAGCAAAATGGTCCCAAAGATACCCAGATAGTCCATCTCTGCAACCTGAAACTTACCCTGTATGGAAAAAGGGACTCTGATAAAGGACAGTATCCTA
This sequence comes from Giraffa tippelskirchi, assembly GCF_054371585.1. Lineage (NCBI taxonomy): Eukaryota > Metazoa > Chordata > Mammalia > Artiodactyla > Giraffidae > Giraffa > Giraffa tippelskirchi. Next base: position 58,567,609 of record NC_137279.1, on the reverse strand, counting down.
GATTATCCATGGGCATTCAGTGAAAACAAGTGTTTTAAGTGGGTGGGGGGGGGAAAAAAAAGCAATGTCACCACCGAAGCAAAATGGTATGGGAATGGCTCTGAAGATGGTGGAAGGAACCATGTGCCAAGGACTGCGAGGAACACCACAGTAGAAGCTGTAAAAGGCCAGCAACCAGATTGTCCTGTAGAGTTTCCAAAGGCAATGTGGCCCCGTCCACACCTTGTTGTTAACCTGGTGAAGTAGATCAGGACTTCTGACCTCCAGAACTGTAGGACAATAAATACATGTGGTTTAAAGCCATCAGAGCTTCCTTGGTGGCTCAGTAGTAAAGAAACCTCCTGAAGAGCAGGAGATGATGGAGACATGGGTTCAATCCCCAGGTTGGGAAGATCCCCTGGAGTAAGGCACAGCAACCCACTCCAGTATTCTTACCTGGAGAATCCCATGGACAGAGGAGCCTGGCAGGCTTCAATCTATACAGTCAAAAAGAGTTGGACACAACTGAGTGATTTACACTTTTGATGCACTTTTAAGTCACATATTTGGTTTTGTAGGTGTATGCGTGTGTTAGTCTGTGTTTTACATTAAAATGGTGAGAGACCTAGAGAGAGGTAGAGAGAAACTTGAAGAAAATGTCCTTTCTAGAAAGTAGTGAGTTGAGCAGAATTCCTATCAAGACTACAGAAACAGTTGGCAGAAACACCAAGGAAGCTGCACACATAGCGAGGAGGAGGTTGGGTCATAACACCTTGTAGGTCTTTTCTAACCCAGAGAAGTTGTAATTCTAATACTGGAAATAAAAATAACTCTAAGGAGATTGGGGTTGACATGTATACACTACTGTATACAAAGTAGATAACTAATAATGAGGGTCAGTGGTCAAGAATCCAACTGCCAATGCCAACTCTAATCCATCTAGAGGTGCAGGAGATCTAGGTTTGATCCCTGGGTGGAGAAGATCCCCTGGAGGAGGAAATGGTAACCCACTCCAGTATTCTTGCTGGGAAAATCCCATGGACAGAGGAGCCTGGCGAGCTACAGTCCATAGGGTCACAAACATTTGGGCATGACTGAATACACAGCAGTGATCATTGAGCATGATAAGAAACATTCGAGAACCAGCTTTATTTTTTACATAGGATTTTGAAAGATCACAATATGCAAATAAGGGTTGCATTAAATTAAAAAATCCTCTTTCCTAATATGTCTTCAAAAATAAAATAATCCAAAGATCGATGGCAGATTTGAGCAAAAGCTAAAAAGAAGTAGAAGAGATGGAAAGGCATAAGTTTGATTTTTTATGTGTGATGTTAATTATGGTTTTGTCTGGGTAAGAGTTGAGAATAAATTTCTACCTGCTGCAAAAGACCTATCCATATTAATTTCTTGCAAAATCTGGTAAACATTTTGGCTCCAATTATCTTTGTAACTTTCCTGAGTGGTTTTATACTATAACTCCACAAAGACAGTAAGAAGATAAAGGAAGCGTAAGCAAGCACATGTGCCCAGTAGTGTCCAACTCTTTGCAACCCCATGTACAACAGCCTGCCAAGCTCCTCTGTCCATGGGATTTCCCAGGCAAGAATACTGCAGTAGGGTTGCTATTACCTCCTCCAGGGTATCTTCCCAACCCAGGGATTTAAACCCGCATCTCTTGCATTGCAGGTGGATTTTTTTTTACCACTGAGCAACCTGGGAAGCCCAAGATAAAGGAACTGGGGACAAAATTCAAAACAAAACTTAAAATAATAATTTAGGCTGGCAGATCTGAAACTGCACTGGTAGTGTCTTAAACTACTAGTGTGTGAAACTGCACTGACCATTTTAAAGACGTGGGATATACTTATTTGTGAAACAAACAGCTTATTGATAGCAAGGGACACAGGGTCTAACCCTCTGTCCTCAAGTAGTCTCACAACTTTTATCAGCTCGCTTCTGTTACCCATAAAATGATACTGGAGATGTCTACCCAAACAGGCAGGTTGTGGAAATCTAAAAAGATTTCCTGGCAGAGGCTCAAAACTAAAATAGAAATGTCTACAGAAAGATACTAAAAATGGATAATCTCTTGTCCATTAGCTAAAACTGTCTTCTGTGTATCAAATCAGCAAACTCCATTAAAATTTCAGTAAAACTGTTTGAAGACCCAGTAGATACTAAAGAGTTGAAGAGCTGTTTTTACTGCATTATTAGTTGTTCTGATCTGTGAATATGCTAATATTTCTCTATTACAAATTCAACACAAATACACACGTCACACATGAAATCTAAGACTAAAGTCATTATCCTCTTTCAAAAGTAACTGCTGCAGCTGCTGATAAGTCGCGTCAGTGTGTCCGACTCTGTGCAACCCCACAGACGGCAGCCCACCAGGCTCCGCCATCCCTGGGATTCTCCAGGCAAGAACACTGGAGTGGGTTGCCATTTCCTTCTCCAATGCATGAAAGTGAAAAGTGAAAGTGAAGTCGCTCAGTCGTGTCTGACTCTTAGCGACCCCATGGACTGCAGCCTACCAGGCTCCTCTGTTCATGGGATTTTCCAGGCAAGAGTACTGGAGTGGGGTGCCATTGCGTTCTCCATAAAAGTAACTGAGAGTTAAAATTTTAGGCCAGTTAGGAGAAATAAGATGCTATTTAATTCATCTACCTGATTGTTTTACAGAGAAGAAGCCATGCATTCTTAAAGGAGGTAAAATCTGAAATTGGAAAGTAGGGAAAAAAAATCTATGCTTTTAGGTAAAATGCATACATACATAGTACATAAATAGATTATATAGAGTATTTGTAATAATACTTCACTGGGGACCTATTAGGAAAAACATATCTAAACAGCCTACCTTAAGAAGAGTGTGTGGTGCTGGAGAAGACTCTTGAGAGTCCCTTGAACAGCAAGGACATCAAACCAGTCAACCCTAAAGGAAATCAATCCTGAATATTCATTGGAAGGACTCACGCTAAAGCTGAAACTCCAATACTTTGGCCACCTGATGCAAAGAGCCAACTCAGAAAAGACATGGAAAAGATCATGATGTTGGGAAAGATTGAGGGCAGGAGAAGGGGGCAACAAAGGGGTGAGATGGTTGGATGGCATCACTGACTCAATGGACATGAGGTGAACAAACTCTGGGAGATAGTGAAGGACAGGGAAGCCTGGCATGCTGCAGTCCATGGGTTTGCAAAGAGTCAGACATGACTGAGCAATTGAACAAGAAGAGTGATCATGAAAAATAAGATTGAGAAACACTAAACTTGTATGAGGTTCCAAATACACTGATTAAATATGGCCCCCATTCCAATCTCCAATAGAAATCAACTTTTTAATCCCTGAAATTACACCACATTCTGTACATATACAGAATGTACATTTGTATTTGAGAACAAAATATTGTCATGAGATGAGGATAATCACTTATGATTTAAAATTGATGACCAAAATATCATTTGCAGCTTGATATCAATTTGATGTTATTACTCCAGAAGTGGGATTCCCAGATGGCACAGTGGTAAAGAATTCGCCTGCAATACAGGAGATGCAGGTTTGATCCCTGGGTCAGGAAGATCCCCTAGAGAGGGCAATGGTAACCCACTACAACAGTCTTGCTGGGAAAATTGCATGGACAGAAGAGGCTGGCAGGCTACAGTCATGGGTGTCGCAAAGAGTCAGACACAACTGACCTTGCATACGTGCACACTCTTGAACTACTGTGTATAAGTAAAAAGAAAACTCAACTTGAACATGTAGATTCTATTTATTCTCACACAGCTCAGGATTAAAATTGCTCTAGGTTGGGGGTACATCTGGAGTGGCAACAGTTGGGATAGGAGGGGTGGCTATGGAACTTGAAGCTCTTGTGAATTAAGCAAAGAGAATGATCAGACTAAAAGTAATTCTTAATCTTAAACTGCTTTTAATCTTGCACTGCATAAAAGTGAGTATATTACCTTGGGGCTAGTGATAATAGTTTTCAATAAATCTTAGACAAAAGAATCAAAAGAACCAATTGAGAGAATAGAATCATATGCTATAATCTTAGCTAAAATGCTTATAGTACTATCTTACCATATTACTGTCTATATGTCTCATGAAGACATAAAATGAATTCTAGAATCATAGAATTCCCCAAATGGAAAGAATTCTAGAGATTAGTCAAAACCTCTTGCTTAATATGTCAGAAAGCTGGGGCCTTACAATGCCAATGTTGAAACTGTGACCTAGATTCTCCTTTTAAAATTCAATCTCACAAGATGTATCAGGGGTGCAATATTTCTCAAGAGATTGTTGTTCTCTACCCAAAATAGGAATATGTAGTTGAAATGAGCCTATAAAGTCTCTTACCCTCAAATATAATTGGAATAATTATTTAGGGTTTTCAAATATTAGAATATCATAATCACAGTATTGTTGCTGTTGTTTAGTTGCTTAGTCATATTCGACTCTTTGAGACCCCCTGGACTGTAGCCTGATAGGCTCCTTGGTCCATGGGATTTCCCAGGCAAGAATAATGGAGTAGGTTGTCATTTCCTTCTCCAGGGGATCTTCCTGACCCAGGGACTGAACCAGTGCTTCCGGCATCTGTAGGAGGATTCTTTACCACTGAGCCACCAGGGAAGCCCTAATCACACCATTAGCTCACAATATACTGGGATTTTTGGCTATGTACCTAAAGACAGGGAATATACTTTCAATGGCTTTCTGCTGTTATAAATATTCCTGAATTCATATGTGACAGAAACATAGCTACAAAAAATATGACAGCCATTATCAAGAAGCCAATTCCCTGTTTCCCAAGCATAAGCACAACATTTATAATTATTGAATAAAGACAGGTGTTTAAAATAAGCTGAAATTTAGATTAATGAGACAATGGTTGTTAACACTGACAGCCCGAAGGAGAATGCTGAGATATTATAACAACAGATTTTTTTCTCCACACAAAGTCTCTTATATTAACCTAAAATTTCTAAATATGAAAAGAAAAATTTACAAGCTTTTTGGTATGTTTACGAGAAGTATTAAAATATATTCACAGTGATGTGTTTGGCAGCTTAAGAAACACTGGTTCGTAGCAAGATCGAATCTACAACTTTATTGATGTCCTTCAAATAATGGTTAAAAAATGGAATAAAATAGCATCATATTGGCAGTCTCAAACAAAATGACTTTCTGAGTGGTTTATCCCAAGCTAAAACAGCAGGGCTTACAGGTTGGATGGATGAGAGAAAGCTATATTTATACAACAAAGGAGAGGTGGCACAATGTAGACATTAAAAATGTCCTTATAGTGCTTAATCACTACTCCTTCATTATAGACTCTGATTCTATTAATTTTTCTTGGTATTGAGATGATGAAAAATGTTAGAATTACTTACAGGAGAATTTTGTGATGTGGAGAAGTAGCATACTACTGAATATTATGCTAGAAGAGAGGGTTTGTTGACTTTCTGGCTTAAAACAAGAAAAATAAACTGACTAGTTTTTTAAAGAGTTTCTAACCACCACTCATTGCTCAAAAGTAGGTCACTTTCTCCCCCTCACAGAAGAGAATGTGGGATTCGAACATCTATATATCAAAATAGTAATGATTATACTTCTAAACAACAGTGACAAATGTTGCTACTAATTAATTCGGGTATTTTAAATTATAATCCATAGCCATAAAATATAAAACCAATATCTAAAATTATAAAATTTTAGCAATTTTGATGATTAAGTTTTAGCACTGCACAGCATTCATGATCACTGGAGAAGGAAATGGCAACCCACTCCAGTATTCTTGCCTGGAGAATCCCAGGGATGGCGGAGCCTGGTGGGCTGCCGTCTATGGGGTCGCACAGAGTTGGACACGACTGAAGCAACTTAGCAGCAGCAGCAGCATTCATGATTAGTTAATAATTCACAAAAAACAATCTGAGACACAAAAGATATAAGACACACTGGGCTGCATTTTAAAAACAATTAACCAAGTAAATGTTTTAAATTAAAACCACTATACAATTTCCAAATAAAAATTCTTCCCAAACCATCACTGGATCTTTCATCCAATTATGAGAGATGCTCTAATGGGAAGTCCATACCAACTAACAAATTCTCAGAAAATTTCTATCCCATCTCCCATTTTGGTCTTCCAAACAGCAGGGGTTTCTTCAGGGTTTGTGATGATGATGCCATGTGTCATAAAGAGTCATATTTTACAGTTTCTCAAGGGGAGGAGGAGAGAAGTGAATGGTGTTATAAGGAAGAGGGATCCATTCGCAATTAACAGTGTGAAATGCTAAACTCCATTATGAAGACAAATAGCAAAGTACAACTTCATTGTTGAAAACAATTTCCCTCCTATCAGTCCAAGGATTCATGCATCAATATTGTAGATGAACTGTTAATTACAAAATCAATTAAAAATTATTCCTAAAAACAGTCACGCGTCCCTGGCTCTCATGGGGGCAATTTGGGCAGAAGGTCTCATCTCACTAGGACCGCGCCAAATCACAAAGTCGTCATCCACAAGTAAGCAAAAGCAATCTGGTTTTTCATTTTTCAGCGCGGCTGAGCCCAGCCTGAGATTGATCGTCACATATGGCCCCAGAAAACAAACTGTCAATACCTTGAATGCTGCAGAATTTGAACAAATAGCCATCCGCCCATTCAAGCCACTCATTGCATCCCATTTAACAGATTTTATTGACAGTTTCCTTCTTGTAATTAAAGGGAAAACTACTGGCCGGCAACCAAGATAAAGTTCAAAGATAGGGTCAAAACAAAAGCAGATGGAGGGGCACGATGTGACTGTCAATGGTACATAGCATCAGCGCGTGTTATTGACGCAGGTATCTAAAGATCGGCACGTCATTAAGGAGGGATCTATCCTGGACTTTATGCAAATGCTAAGAGAGACTTAAGGCCACAGTCAAGCATCCGGAGAGGCACAAAGGCAAAAACAACAAAGCACCAACGATTTCTACTTATCAGAGTTTGCTCTCTATTTTAGCACATTTCAGTTCTCATGTAAAGACCATTTATTCTCATAATTCTTAACCCTTACTACATAGGTAATACCTTTAAGGGGAATACTCCTTTGAAAAATTTGACTGCTAAAGAATTTCAGAAGGGAAGAAAACAGTATTCCCTGATAACCAGAATGAAAAGCAACACAACATATATTATTACAATTACAAAATTTGCATTATAGGGTAGGGGAATGATTTGCATTTGTAACTCATACTTATTTTCACTTGTGTAAATAAGACAAAGGACCTAATTTTGTCCTGAGCGTCCATTTACACCACTGCCACTTTTGCTTTTGCTTTGCCATGATTTGTGTTAATGAACAATTTGGTGGTAAAAGGGACATAGCCTTTAATAAGCAAATAAAATGAAGATAATTCCCTTTAAGTTGGTTTTTCTTTTCTTCTAACTTTTCCCTAGAAAGCTACGAGGAGTATAATTTTGCTGACTCAGAATTTACAGCTGGGTCTAGTAAATCCCTGAAGAAGAAGGTAAGTGAAGGGGTAGAACTAACATATTAGGAAATATAACAACGAACCATGTCAATATGCCAACCTGAATTAGCGAGAGCTATCGCTTTAAGGGTGACAAATTCTTCTTTCTCCAGCTTCATGCTCTTGTATTTTTTTACCAGCTGCAGGATAGCATTATTTAGGTCAAGAAGGCCTGCTAATTTGGACTGGTCTTCATCCATTATATAATCGTCTGCATAGACAAGTTCATCCTCAAAGGAAAGAGATCGGTACACGACACCAAGGATCAAGATTTCCATCCAAGCACTTTGCAGAAGGCTCATCTGGTCTGCCAGGGACAGCGTGGAGAAGCCTGCATGGGAATATAGGCAGATCAAGTTACTTTAAAGCCATCATTTCATAATGCAACATTAGTTTCATATGGTAGTCAGCTTCTGTATACGTGCTCAAAATTATGCTGAGCTCTGATTAGCTGCTCTTAAAATTTCCCCTGCCCATTTTGCCAATGGCAAAGTAAAAGGCACCAATCAGCTTCAACTTGTTGGTGTTTTCTCCGTATTTTATAGACACAGCTGACAGGAATATAACAGATAAGAGGTAGTTTTGTTTCTTTCACTTGAAAATATCATGTAATCATGAAATACAATTGATTTCTAGTGGAAGACTTTATGAATATCTTAAATGGTAGGAAGTGTTAGTCGCTCAGGCATGTCTGGCTCTTTGCCACCCCATGGACTGTAGCCCGCTAGGGTCCTCTGTCCATGGAATTCTCCAGGCAAGAATACTGGGGTGGGTAGCCATTCCCTTCTCCAGGGAAACTTCCCCACCCAGGGATTGAACCTGGGTCTCCTGCATTGCAGGTAGATTTTTTACCATCTGAGCCACTCTTACTAGGCTTCATAGTTTGATAGGAAGTCAAACTATCAACTACCTCATCTCCAAAAACTGCTCTTGATAAACAACATGAAAGTGAAAAACAAAAACCAAAAAAACAGAAGCCCCAAATAAAGGACAACAATTTAGGCCACACAACATAGTGCAATTTGGAACCATTTCTCTGTAATAGTCACAAGCACAGTGAGTGTTGAGTATGATTACACCCAAAAGAGCTTTCTTAATTGGATATTCTGTCCCCACTGATATTTAGCATGAATTCCTTTCTAAAATGGTGATTATTAGTATCAAAGAGGATGGAATACTTTGCAGCCTGGTCCCCTCACCAAACAGAGAAGCCACAATTTATTCTTGATATTAGGATCCACTCATTTAAAAAGTTAAACATGGGGACCATGAGGTGCAATGGACAAAGTATGAGCAGAGACAGATCCTAAACTTCAGTATCAGCTCCACTGAACTACTGGCTGTTTCACCTTGAGCAAGATGATTTCCTTGTACCTTAATTTCTGTTTTGCAGAAATATAAAATAAAACCCAGCAGAACACCACTTTATAATATGTATTCTATAAGTGTAGATGTATGATATACTATTTTTATCTGAAATACCTGGATGACTGCCTCAATCCTAAACCTGGTCTGCATTTATACATACATGTTTAAAGTCCCTTCTGAACTTGAGAAAACACAAGCAAAAAAAAATTAAAAAGAAAATGTCGTTCAAGAGGGAAAGATGAAGTAGGACAATTAAATCTACTTAGGAGTAAAGATATCTATTTAAATTTCAGAGGGATTAGATCCAGACTCTAAAAGGAAGTCTTAGTGGAGATAACCTGATGATCAGTTGCTTACTTTTGCCTTAAGAAAAAAAGTTTCTTAAAACTTCACCTTCATTTCCAAGGTTATGCCCAGGAATTCCAAGGGTGACAAACCATATCTATGGTTTTTGGGGACAATGGTACCATGATTTTAGATTCTGCCACCAATAATTCCACAGAAGGAAGAAAGTTTTAATAATGCAACTTATAAAATCTGTTATTACTCCCTTTTTAGATCCTATTACCCAAATCATAAATACCCACTGCTGTTCAACTTTCTTAGGCTCCTACCTTTGGCTATTCTTCTTAATCATTTTTACTCATCACAAATTATCCATATTTTCTGTGATAGTAACAACTATAGCATGATAAAGAAAAGGAAATGATTTCCTGGCCCACTGGAGAAAACTAGTGGTTGGCCATTTGGTACCATTCACTTCAAGTGTTTAATAAAATCACCAAGAGGGATTAGTCCAGCTTTTCTTAAGGGGTCGAAAGGCCCACGTAAAAAGCATTTATTTCATTTTTTAAATAAGTTGCTTACATATTACTTAACTGATCTTCTTTTGGACTGACTATGTCTCTTTTTCCTTTTTCTCTATTCTTTCTTTGTCGCTGAAATATGGAGTTACATGAATAAACATCCACTTAGAATTAGAGATGTAACAACTTTTAACAGGGATTCCAAAGAGAAAAATAATGATCGCATCTGAATAGATGTGGCTTCATTTCCTTTTCATGTTGAGAATGTTTTACAACAAATAAACCAAAAATCAAACAAACAAATATTGATCTTTTTTCCATTTCCCCACCGCAAGAAAAAGATATGCTGCAAATTCAAATACCTAAGTTAAGAAGAGAGACTAAGTAGGAATTTCTTTTGTAAATAAAACAGACGCAAAAATAGTCATCTAGGAAGTTCTGAGCAAAAGGAGATGGGTATTTTCCATTCGCCTTCATTTCCTTGTTCCTTTTCACGCTCTCAAGCAGCAGTTTTTCTGCAGCAGCAGATGGACAGAGCGCATAGCCTGCAGCACCTTCCTGTGACAGCCCTATTCTCCAGCCCAGACACTGCTGTTAGTAAATAGATTTACACATTCTCCAATCTCCACACATCTTTCTGCCGAATAATTAAAAGCAGGATGATTAGTTTATTGAGTGGAAGGAGGAACTTTTTTATTGAGGTCCATCCACGATTTTATCAGGGCCAGCACTTTTACGGTTGTCAGGAGGATGCAGGCATCCAATTTTTCTTATCTGCCTGATTAATACAAACGCTGTTTCAGGACGCATTAATTAACAGATACAAATCTACGTTCTCATGGAAGGATCAATACGGAGAAGAAAAGAGGCATCAATGTGAATTTAGTGCTGATGATGGAGCAGGCACGCTATCGACATTTACGTGCACGGAAACTTTAAAGTTGCATGGGGGCCCCTTTGTCCCTGTGATTTACAAATGAACCATTTTTTTCAGCCATGACAATGTTTCACACATTTCTTGGGGGGTTTAATTAAGCCAAAAACAATAAAACTTCATTTTCATAGGTTGATCCTGCAACTTGATCCTTCTAGGTGTGAGCGTGTGTATGTGTGTGTGTGTGTGAGCCGAACTTGGCCTTTTACTTCTTAATGAAATAAAAACAAGGAAAAGGGTAAAGAAAAGGTCCTCCTTTTTTGGGGGGGTGGTCAGGGAGCACATAAAGATAGATACGGTACAAAAGGTCTGCTTGAGAGACTCAAGTCTATTTCAAGCTGATCAGAGGAGGTGTAATTTTGCCAAACCAAAGGGGAAAGGACAACCTATGCTCTACACAATATAAATAAGGTCTGGACTTTTATCTCTTCTTGGTCCAGAAACAGCTGGATCCCAATATTTTAACCCTTTCCTCCCAAACCCTTGCAATCTGGAAGCTGTCACAAGGAACTGTCCTGCCCAAATGCGTGGATAACAGTTAAGCAGCCTTGTTATAAGCTGGCTGTGCTCACCTGAGCACTAAGGCAGCTGAACCCGAAACAGAGACGATATTTCAATTCCTCAAAAATTTCCTTCCTGGCCTTTAGGAGTGCTAGTTCTATTTTACATTCACAAAGACGCAGGGATGAAGTGATCAGTAGTCCTGAGCAAAGGAGAAAAACGTAAATGACCAAGAGCTAAATGAAAATGCACATTTTAATGAACTGAGTCTAAGGAATTTTCTCAAAACACGACTGCTCCATTGGTGCACACAGGCTTGCCTCCAAATGATAATTATTTGTTTGTGCTTTTACTGGGCCTTTAGTGGTGTTTTATAGCTATTGGACTATAAGTTAGAGGTCCTTCGTATCTATAACCTTTAGCTATCTTTGGCAAGAAACCTCCTTGCCAAGTGAAATAAAACATGCTTTGCCGTGGTGTCATGGGCACTTCATGTTTTGTACATCCTGGGATCTTAATCTTCAGTGTGTGACAGGTTATAGTTTTAAATGTTCAGCTGTATTACAGCTTTTTAAAATACACTGATACCATGGCACATTTTTTTCTTCCCCAGCTCCAGTCCATCCCATGCATATTGCTGACAACTCCGATCTCTCTTCATCTCCATCCTAGAGTCAGTGCATTCTGCAGGCAGAATGACTCTCTACCTTAACCCACAGTTAAGTAGCGTGTTTATCTGCAGTACAGTGTGTGCCAAATAAACCAGATGACACTTGGGAATAACATCGTTTCGAACGATTGAAAAGCTTCTTGAGAGGCAGGTACCCTTGAAGTAACAGGCCTGAAGAAAGCATGTTTTGTGCCAAGCCTCTAGCTTTCTTCTACTGGAAGCTTCGGAGGTTGACAGTGGCGCTGTGGCGCTGTGGGCCCTTGTCAAGCACTTTTATTTATTTATTTTTAGCCTGGCAAACTGATGCACTTTGCAGTCAACTTACCAAAAAGGCTAAGCATTTGAAAGTGTGAAGGGCAAAAAATATCTGACGGCTAGTCTTCAAAAATACACTTTCATTTCAGAAAGCATAAATGTTTATTTCCTGAACAGAGTGTTGACAGAAATAGGCTGTCGTGAAGGCATTTGGGTTTAACCCCTGCTAGGCATTTTCTTCTTGGCTGCTTCCTCGAAACAGAGCAAGCTTTTTACATCTTTGGGGTGTCTGTTAATATCACTTAATCATGGCATTGATTTCTCTGCTCACAGTTTTGAACTGTAGTGTCTCTGTCCCACCAAAAATGGACACATTTCAATGAATAGCATAGCATGCTAAAATTGCATGTATATCATAATGACATAACAACTCACTGAGATCACAAGTGGAGTTCATCGAGAGAAGCTGACTGAGCAACATGGCACCAGCTAGATTCTTCATCTCTCATAGAAATAAACCTAGTGTTGATAGGAACTTGAGGAAAAAAGCATAACAATGGCACGAAGATTTGGCCTTAGTTATTAATAAACGCAGATCCGTAAACCTTGTCAGTGATACTCTTTTTTAGTCACTTGCTCTTCTCAAATAGGAGCAGCCATATCATTTCTTCTATGATTCACAAAACACAGGGCTCTGGGGTTTATGTGTGTGTGCACACATGTGTGTGTGTGTGTGTATAGACACACACACCTTAAAGACCTTTTCTCTCTTTATTTCCCATAGAGATGGACTTCATGGATTAGAACTCAGCAGGGGCTCAAGGCAAACAGCTACCAATAGTTCAGTGCCAAACAGAAAAGCTGGAATATCCTTTTGGTGCTACTAGCAGCATTTTATTTAAACATTTTCTTTACAAAAGATAATTATTATCACTCTATTAATTATCTCTCTACCATATTATATTATCTCTTTGTTATATTAGTACCTAAGCATTAGATACATACAATGCTACTCTTTGAACCTTTATTCTTTTAGCCTGACTGAGACCCAGATTTCAAGCATTTAAATTCAATCACAGTTGGTTTGGGTGAAACGTAAGAATAACTGACAAAAATGGGATCACTCTCTTTCTTGCCAATTTGATCACTCATTTCAACATATGTGGAACACAAGAAATCTGTTTCTTTAGTTCTGTTTCTATACTCCAAGTAAGGTTCATAGATATTTTACAGAGCCATTACCTTAAAATAGTGGTTTCATGGGACAAATGTGAAAATTTGAAAGACAGAACTCAGATTCAAAAATTACTTTATATCTGCATGGCAGAACTGACCACTGTGTATACAATGATCTGGATAGCTGTGACAAACTAAAGGAGGAGAGAAGAGAGTTGAACAGGTGGTATCCACCAGTCCAAGGCACAATTACCACTATTCACCAAGCTTACAGGTTCGACTGGCCACTGACCACTCATGCTGGTTATGTGAACAGCCAAATATGTTAGCAATCAGCCCACTCCTGGGCGCTGCAATCAACAACATGCCCCTATGCCCACATGGCACTGGTGAAATGCTTTCTTCAGCAATTGTTTCGAGGGTTTTTTTTGGCCACATCACAAGGCATGTAGGATCTTAGTTTCCTGACCAGAGATTGAACCTGTGCCCCCTGCAATGCAAGTGGAGATTCTTAACCACTGGACTGCCAGGGAAGTCCCAGCAATTGTTTCTTGTTTTCCAGTCCAGCTTGCTAGAAAAATTTTAAAAGAATTAAAAATTAAAAGCATAACAGCAGCTAAGGAAAAATATTTCCAGGTGGCAGTACAGGAAAGCCTCAAAATGACGGTACGAACTTTTTTGTTGGTTTGTTTGTTTCTGTGAGTGGGCAGGTTTAAACACTTGCCAACCTGCTTTGAAAAGGACCTGACAGAGGGTAGATGAATGCAAAATAAGAATCCAGAGAACATCTACAGGGAGAGTACAGCTTCTCTTTGTAAATCCCACTTACCTACCATCTCTGAACGCTCCAGAGGAGCTGAAATAATTCCCTTAGTCTTTCCCAAACCCTCTCTGAGCTGGCCTCAACTGTTCTTCTCTCCTTTCATCTAAGCCAAGAAGAAAGACAAATTGTTTGGGGTCATGGAGGCAAGGATAGAGAAGCTGCTTTCAAGGAGGAAACGCTAATAGCTTTCTTTTCTTACAACCTTTTTTTTTGTGTGTGGTATTAGTTGAATACAAGAAAGTTCTGCCTGGGAAAACTCTCCTTTTTGATGTGACTAAAATTTGTTTGGGCATGAAGAAAAAAAAAAGGCTGCACCATATATAAAATAGGACTCTTCAAAAAAATCTGATAAAAGGGTATTGCCAGTTTTACTTTGGAATTAGATAGATACTGAGAAGGGAAAAACATTCTGAAGCTACGTTTCTGATTTGGAAAAAAAAAAAGAAACTGCTGGAATCTTGCTCTCCCCAGTAGGACTGGTCTAGAAATATCTTGTGTGTTACAGGGTCCAGAACAGTTGTCCAAGAAGAATCAGCCCAGCCTGGAGACCAGATATGCCATTATCCTCTTTAGGAAATTCCCAAGTAGTGTGCCTCAGTTTTGGTCTAATACTTGACATAAAAGTCAAACCTTCAAAATAAACACAGGTCGACTCTGTCTTGAACTTTGGGGATCTTTAAGGCTGGTAGACATTTCCACAAACTTTCAAAGAGTATGTAGGAAACTTTTAATGTCAAATATTCAAAGGTAAGTGTTTACTGCTATGGGTGACAGAGGAGGGAAGAGGTTGTGGTGTGGGGAGCAGTGAGTGACCTTGAGGTCTGGGGATCTGGGTTCTGGTTCCATCTCTCCCCATGACCAAGGGTGTTAACTTGGCCCCCTGCTGTTAAGTTGAATCACTGCCCTCCAAAAGCTATTGGAATCCTAAATCCCAGGACTGTGAATGTGACCTTATTTGGAAATAGGGTCTGTGTTGATGATTAAGTTAAGATGAGGTCATTAGGGTGGGTCCTCATCTAATTTGATTGCAACTTCATTGAAAGGGGGAAATTCAGACTCAGACACAGGAGGAAAACAACGCGAAGATACACAGAGAATATTATCATCCATAAACCATGGGATGCTGGAGGCTACCCAAAGCTAGGAGAAAGGCATGGGAGAGATCCTCAGAAGGAACATACCCTCCAGACACCCTTGATCTCAGACTTCTAGCTCCAGAACTGTAAGACAAATGTTTAAGTCATGCAGTTTGAGGTACTTAATTATAGCAGCCCAAACAAACTGCTGGCTTTCCTGATGGCTCAGTGGTAAAGAATCCGCCTGCCAATGAGAGGTACTCAGGTTTGATCCCTGGGTCGGGAAGATCATCTGGAAAAGGAAACGGCAACCCACTCCGGTATTCTTGCCTGGGAAATTCCATGGAAAGAGGAGGCTGGTGGGCTACAGTCCATGGGGTCTCAAAGAGTCGGACGTGACTGAGCGCACGCACACACACACACGCAGAGCAAACCAATACAGACCCATAGCAGATGCTTCACCTGTCAGTGTGAAATGAGGACCAAATATCTCTGAAGGATCTTCCAGCCCCAATGCTGTCTGACTCCAAATAACAAACGGAGAGCTGCTTACATGAAACACAAGCCTATGTGGGTAGTAGTGAGCACCTCTGATGAAGATCACTGGATTGGGAGCAAATCAACCTAGCATGCCAACTCTGCCACCAACTAGCCATGGGACTCAGCTCCTGGGATTCCTGCTTTCTCACCCGTAAAATGGAAGGTGGGAACAATCTTCCCAAAGTTTGGGTCCAGTCCCACATCATTCAGGTTTTCAGTGGTTCCACCCTAACACAATTCAAATCAATTGATACTAAGTGCATCTGTGAAGAATGAAACACTGTGCTCATAACCATGATACTAATATTACACAAGATGATACAATCCCTGCCCTCTCAGACTTTACAGTTTAGTAAATGAAGAGTAGTACACAACGAGGTGAAGGAGGTAGGCACCATAAAGAAGGATCCCACTGAATGCATTGGGCTGGCCAAAAAGTTCACTCGGTTTTTTCCATACCATCTCACAGAAAAACCCTAATGAACTTTTTGGCCAACCCAATAAATGCAGAGGAAGAAAGATGGGTGTTTGGTTGGACACATCCTCCCAAATGGACCCATCACTTTGTCTTCCTTTCTTCCTCTGTGGTTTTGCTTTGGGTCTCCATCTTCTCTTTTGGGATAAAGGATACACAAAAACTTATGTCTAGTGTGTCCCATTTCTATCCTACCTGTGGTTATTCAAACATTCTATTGAATATGAAATCTAACTCTGCTACTCACTGACAGAAATGTTTTCTTGGCTTCCACATCTCCTGAAGGACAAAACTGAAACTCTGGCACAAGATTAAATTTCTTTTTTTTTTTTTTAAAAGAGGAAATTTCTTTCACTCTCTGGCCTTCCTCATCCCTTCCATATTTCCTGAAAATTTCTCACCTGGGAAGTGCTCTGTGGATGGCTTAACACCTTGAAAACTGAGACCATTTTCCCAATCCCAATTTCAAACCCCACACCTTCACGACTTCCCAGATTAACAGCAACACCACCTACCAGCTGCCTCACCCCTAGCCTCTTAGGGATCTATCACCAAGTGTTCTCTTTAATTCCTAACGTCAAGTGCATATATTTCTTTCCATCCTTACTGTCCTTATCGCTGTTCCTGTGTAGCATCCAGCAGCAGTGACAGTTGTGAGCTGTAAAACAGGCTAGTGGAGCTCAAGGTAAAGACATAAGCAAGTGAGGGAGTGCGGGTGATGCCATGTTGCCCAACAGGTATATCCGTATCCTTCTTGTGCATTTCCATGATCTCTGAGCTCATACCAGTGGAGATCTTCTCTTCTTTGCTCCTTGCTGTATCCCCAGCACCTCCAACACTGCCTGCCACGTAGCATGTGCTCAATAAATATGTGCCAAATGAATGAATGGATAGAAAATTCCTTAACAACTCATGGACTGGCTTTCAACAAGAATGGGAGGCTAGAGAAATAAATATTCCAGATAGCTCCAACCCCCTAAATATTTGAACACGTGACAAAAAAACTGCCTAATGTTTTCTCATAATTCAACAAGTGTTTATTAAGGCACTGATTATACGTAAAGCTCTTTGCTTATAAGTGCCTATCTAGTATATAGGATTTTCTCTGGAGCCACTTAAACTCTGATAAAGTTCTGCCTAATGATAACCCTGTATGCAAGACAGCAAAAGAGACACAGATGTGTAGAACAGTCTTTTGAGCTCTGTGGGAGATGGTGAGTGTGGGATGATATGGGAGAATAGCATTGAAACATGTAAATTATCATATGTGAAACAGATCACCAGCCCAGGTTCGATGCATGATACAGGATGTTTGGGGCTGGTGCACTGGGATGACCCAGAGGGATGGGATGGGGAGGGAGGTGGGAGGGGGGGTTCAGGATGGGGAACACATGTACACCCATGGCAGATTCATGTCAATGTTGGCAAAACCAATACAATATTGTAAAGTAAATAATAATAATAATAAATAAATAAATAAATAAAACTGGGAAGAAAAAAAAAAAGAATCCATTACCAAAAAAAAAAAAAAATAATAATAATAATAAATTTCACAACTTCAGCCAGTTCTTTTTGAATTTGTAATTAAAGTTGACATTTTAATCATACTACCTAACTACGTTCTTCTATATTTACAAATAACCATTCACAACAGATTCCATGATCATGTCATGACTTTTTTTTATTATTTACAAGTATCTGTAATTAATTTCTCTACTTTACCCTAGTTGTGTAATTATTTTGACAATGTGTAAATTTATTAACTGGAGCTAGTATTTTAATTCTCTGAAAGCCTGACTTAGGTCACGAATGAAAGAAAAAGCTCACTGCCTCTTTCTACTCGCAGGAATAGAAATTTGTATGTCTACTGTTTTTACATAAATTCTTAGCAGACTCAAAATCTAGCTTTGATAAAGCCAAAGTCACTGATAAAGGCACTTTCTACACTTTAAAAAAATGGTAAGCAGATTGAGCAATCCTGTATTTTCTTTATTCATTATGAGTTTCCTTTCCTTGAGTCAAAAACAGCAAAGAAAAGGCAATGCAATAAAAATGCATTCAGATATGGCAACTCCCTCTCGGTCCATTCTAGAACAATGGATTCTAATACTCACTTGTCAGAAGTATTTGCAACATGACAGCCATTGGGCAGCACAAGGGAAGTGAGGTGGCTTCCCACTTGAAAGCAGCAAATTAGGCATTTACAAACAGCGAAGATGGTACTTGTTGGTTATGACCTTTCACTGTTACTGCACAAGTAGGTGTTAATGTAATTTAAATGCCACTTAGACATGTTTCAGGTTTATCAAACTGGTTTGTACATCCATTCTTATGCAATCATTTTGAAGGGGAACTATTTCCACCTGCTGTAGGAACAAGCATAGCTAGAAACAGCCCTAGGCAAATATTCTGGGCAAGTGAAGGAGGATCCCTTTAACTTAAGAAAAAATCAGGTTGGACCTTGAGGAAATCAAGCAGGGGGTCAAAAAATACCTTTAATAAGTCGGGTAGTTGGTTCACATTACTTTTTAAGAACTCGTTTTTTTCCATTTTTTTGTACGTACCAGCTGAGAGTTTGTATTTATGGACACACCTATTAGGTCTCTTGGAAACCATAACTTTTCATTTAAAATAGAGACATGGTGAAAAACACAAGAAGATGAATTTTGCTAACACAAATTTTCAGATCAAATACATTTTTTTTTACAATTCAAAATTTTAATAAACCAAACAATGTTATTAATAAAGCATATCATCTGTCCGAGTTTAGCAAGAGAGAGACGTGCCTCTAATCCTCTTTAGAATTGCTGGAGAAACAATGTCAACTATAATTTTGGGTTAATTGTTTTTTTTAAAACAACAGTGCATTATTGGCATTTTTAACCTCCCTTTATAATTCCTAATATTTGATTTTTAAACTGTTTCTGATCCCAGAATATACTTTAAATTAAAAATAAATTTTTGTGAGTTTGTCTTTTGCCCACACATGAAACGCGATAACTTTTTAAAAAGATGAACTACTTCTCATGGGAACATTTGATCATTAAAGGAAATCTATAAATAGCAACTTAGCTATGGCTGCTTTGTCTTGTTATATGTGACACAACATAATATTCTGATATTGAAGAATCTAAAAGCACATTCCACATATTGGATAAAATAGAAATAACCTGTTGTAGTATATACACATATATTTATACATATTAAATAAATTGGTTATATATTATATATATAAATACATATATATATAAAACTACATATATATAGTTCACATATATCTAAATAAGTTAACATAATAAAAAATTAGAAGGAAAGAAGAAATGATCTATCCACCCTAATTTGATTTTGGATTAAAAGATGCCCATTCAAGCAAGGTAAGTGTTCAAACTTTCTCCCAATGCACCTGCTCGCATTAACAAAGGCACAGTTGCTGGCTTATGGCTCAGGGTATTAAGTCAAAAGAGTCTTTTTTTTTTTTTAACACCATTTTTCCATTGTGGATGTGAAGGCCACATCCACACACTTGAAGACACAGAATGATGTTGCCATCATGAAAGACTGTGTTAATTCCCTGAGCTCAACCAAAAACATGCAAATTTTATTTCCGCTACCAATTACAAAAGAACAGAACATTGTGATCATCTTGCTCGCTTTCACGTAAAGGAACAAGAATTGATTCTCTCTGGGATCTCTAAGAGAAAGTCACTTCTAATTTCTTAATTAATTTTATACAACATGCCTTCAAATCTTTTTTAACATACCAAATTAAGTCCCTCAATATACAAACACAAACCTCAACAAGAGCACTAATTATGAGAGGCTTGTTGTTTATGGAATTAAAATTTATTTCTTCCCTTTTCTCACTTTTACTTCTTATACATAAAGCATAAAAAAAGAGAAAATCTTCAGGTGTGCTTTTCTTGATTTTTCCCTAAGTAGAAAGATACTATAATTCAGTGTCTCCAACATATGCCCTCGAAAGAGGAGAGGAAGGAAAAAAAAAAAAAGCAAAAAACGAAGAGGTCTTTTGCATAAATGTAAGTTAAACGATTTACAGCGCAGGCTATTAAAAACAAAGTGTCATATGTATTCATGAAAGAACGTAGAAGAAATATGTTATCCATGAGATGCATGTCATAGATGTGAAATTATAGCACCCTGACCCTGAAACTCCACATTCAAATAATATTAGAAATTCTCACTATCTGTGCTTAAAAACCCAAGCATAATTTGTGCTCTGGACAGCAGGAAAAACAGCAACTCTGAATTTCTAGCCCTGAGAATTTGGTTTAAAGTCAGGTTCTCACACGATTTTTCTCTGGGGCTAATGAAGATCTGTTTACGAATATTTACTCCCAAGTTCACGGCTGGTGTTTGCTGGCTCAAGCAGCGCTAAGTCATTACAGCTTGGCACACGATCCACCGGGGAGGCTACCAGTTATCTTCTCACTGACAACAGAGGCAACCCCTCCGATCCTCTCTGCCTCCCCTCCTTCTTCTCTACACTGCCCCGATTTGGATAACTGGCCAAGTTAAAAGGAAACAAAAAAACTGAGAAACAACACAGCTCTTGGAATTTCTCAACCACATGAATGCAGAATCATTATCAGTCTTGAAATGCTGCCTGTCCTATTTACCACAGATACATAATATACAAACCAAACCTGCAAACCTGTGCCTCTTAGAGTAACTCTTTCGAGACACTCTTCCATTCAAAAGTAGAATGGAGGAGGGAGATGGAGCTCCGGTGTAAAGCTCTCACATTGTCATGGTTCGTCTCCTGAAATGAACAAGAGCACCCACTGCACCACCTCCTAGTCTCCCTGCTTTGATCTTTTGGGGAAGGAAATTTATCTCTGCATCTCACCTCTCCTCTATGCTGTGACCAATCCCTTTCATGTCACTGAGATCCTGCAAATAGATCCAGGAAATCCTAGAAATTGCTAGATGAGGTTGATTCCAGAAACAAGCAAGAGGTTATTAAGTAAGAGTTACCATTCAGGCATGAATCTAGCTGGAAGTTGCACTGCATCCTAACTCCGTTTGAGTAGCATGAAGGCACCTCTGCAGGCAGAAACTCTTAAACGTCTGCAACAGTCCAAAATGATAGAGGAGGGGAAAAAAAGAAGGGAAAAAAAAAGCTGCCTGACTCTAATACACCTAATTAGCCATCGGCAGACTCTTAATTGCATACATTAGGATGATTCCATAGTGGAGATTAATTCTAAATATACCCAAGCAGCTGGTTAAGATGCCATGGATTACAGTGTGGACTGTACTTTTCCACTTAATTAGATATCAAAATTAAGCAGCAACAAGCATTTTGACATAACGGGGATCAAGCCGCTGCTTGGTATCCCAGAGCTGCACTTAAAATGACCGCTAAACAGAGCCGCACAGATGGAGAGATATTAAATGCCGCACTGGAAAGTAATTTCAAATAATAAAATATCAATATTTACATTTTAATTACCCCTACTGAGAGCCGCTCTGTCATTTTCACTATTGCCGACGCAGCAAGGGGTAGTGAAATGACATTGCAGCTCTGGCTGCAATGACTATTTTGTTTCCATTAAAGAATGACAAGTGTTTTAGAGTCAGTGACACTCGGTGTGTGAACAAGAATGACAGCAGATCAGAAAATTCCTATTAAGGGACTAAATGCCTCAACAAGAGAATTGACTCTGAGCAGCAGCTCTTCCTTGAAGCACATAATCCTTTCCAAATTTTCTGCTGAAAGTTTATTATTGGGGATGCCCAAGGGAAGTTTTAGTCTCCCATGAAATATTTAGATTGGTAAACGTTATATGATGATCGCCAATCTAAAAACAATAATACTTGACGTGAACAAATATTCAGGAGTTCTGTGTAAATCACAAAGAAGTTAGGGGTTTCTTTTTAAAATTTTCTGTCATTGAAATTGACAATACCATTGATCACGTTTCCTTGAAACATATCTATTTCCTATCAAATGCATGGATGAAAGCTCGGGATGCGGCTCAGAATCATCACAGTAAAAATGCTGGGCTTGTTTGCCCCAGTTTTTCATTAGTATTTTTATTGTATGCAACTATCTCAATCATAATTTCCTTGACATGGAAAATGAAGTAAAAAAAATGGGTAACAATTTGTATGTGTACAATGCATATCCATGTGCAAATATACTATAGATTTTTCTTTGGCTTCTATTATTTAAAAGTGACAAATTCCTTGCGGCTCTTACAGGCCCTCCTCAAATTTAATTACTCTTTATGGGGTGCGAAGATGAGATCATGGAAAAAAATAAAAGGTATATATGAAACGTGACATGCCACATTCACGGGATAATAAATGAAAACGGTAAAGTCTTCCTTTGGGGATGACTGTCAAAACTGTAGCGATCTTGAAAGAATTTTAATGCCTCAAGATATGAGACAGTGTATAAGAGAAACTCCTTGGTCACTATAGTAGGCAGTTAACTGACCCCCTATCTCAGAGCCTGCATTTATTTAATGTGTAGAGATGAACAACCATAAACATGATGAATGGCTATAGCGGGAGGTTGAATAGAATTTTTCAAAGAAGAGAAAAGGGAAGTTGGGGAGTGATACAGACCCTTAGCCCTCTTCTACTCCCATTCCTTTTAAAATACCAGTTTTGAAGTTGGAATAAAAACTTGATAATAGGCATGGGAGACTAATGCTGATTCTCGAGGAGATGTTCCTCTGAACAACAAAAAAAAGGAAGTGCCTAGGAAAGTATGTCTTAAGCACCCTTAATGCTTTTAGGACAAGACAGATCCCCATTTCTCAGCTACCAGCACCTTTTAATTTCTGAAAGAGCCACGGTTGAAAATCTTAATTAATTGTTCCATACTGCTTCAGGATCATTATGCAATGTAATAAAGGCCGTGTAATTATGAAATTTTACAGCCATTACCAAGGCTGATGGCTCGTATTTCATCCTCAGCTGGACCCGATGGCTTTTAGGCACTCGGCTCCCCTTTGATGAACTACAGACAGATCTATCAGGCCCAAACAATATCCAGGCGAGCCAGCTATAATAGCTACCTACAGATGAAGCCATAGATAAAGATAAACTATAAATCTACACACACAAATGCAGGCACATCGCCTGGGGATGACAGAGAGAGGATGAGACATTTGGGAGAGGCAGGCGCTCCCACGAAGGCGACCTCCTGCGTCTTCCCTTCATTTCACTCCGGAATGGCTTGGATTTTATAAAAGACAGCGAAACCCAAGTGAACGTCTCATTTATTCTCTGTATCTCAAAATCAAATGAGAAAAGGCAGGGGTGTGAGAGTATGTCCATGAGCATTGTACTTAGTGCATTACTTAAAGAGTAGAAACTACTCAGATATCCTAACATCTATTTCAAAGGTGAAAAAAAAAAAGCTAGCTATTTATCATTTTTTTGCCCAAACCTAGCATTAATGTGGCAATCCAAAATAAGCACATTGTGGAAAATTAGAGTACAGCTCATGAGTATCTTTTTTAGAGATATGAACATTTAAAAAATAATTCAAGAACAACAAAAAGCCACGCTGAAATGCAGAGAGAGAAAAATATAATTATATTCACGTATAACTATTACAACTAAAGGCTTCTTTGGTAGCTCAGACAGTAAAGAATCCGCATGCAATGCAGGAGACCTGGGTTCGATCCCTGGGTTGGGAAGGTCCCCTGGAGAAGGGAACGGCTACCCACTCCAGTATTCTGGCCTGGAGAATTCCATGGTCTGTATAGTTCATGGGGTTGCAAAGAGTCGGACACGACTGAGTGACTTTCACACATTATAACTAAAACTTTTGTAGCTCAAAGTATTTTTCATTTTGGCATGTAAGAATTGATATAGCCTGAGAAGTGATAAAACTATGGTCTGAAAAAAATTAAAACAAACAAACAAAAAAAAACTACGGTCTGCTTAATATGTTTCCAACATCTTTTTGTGTGAATTAAACATTTATGGAGCTCCTTTTACTCATCAAGATAAATGGAAAAGGGCCACCGAGGAGGTTCATTTGACAACCCATAAGTGCTACACTCCGGGGAGTACTGAGTGCAACTCTCCCTCTGGGATGTGGCAGCAACTTCATAGAGCTAATGCCCTCAGTCCTTACGATGGCTGGCTCATTTCATGAACATGACCGGACAGCC
The DNA here is from genome assembly GCF_054371585.1 of Giraffa tippelskirchi. Lineage (NCBI taxonomy): Eukaryota > Metazoa > Chordata > Mammalia > Artiodactyla > Giraffidae > Giraffa > Giraffa tippelskirchi. The sequence goes on along the minus strand of NC_137279.1, from coordinate 58,543,330 downwards.
AGTCTTCACTTGGTTTATTCAGGAAAAAAAAGCCTATCAGAGGGTTAATCCAATTCAAGGTGCAAGCTCCAAGGGTGGACCATGTCTGGCAAGAAAGAAAAGTAGCAGGACATACCTAGGGTGATTTTGAGATTGAAGACGGGCAGCGAGGTAGGATGTATGTGTATGTAAGGGGGCTGGTGAACATAAAAAAAGGCTATAATACAGGTTTAAGTGGCATATAGTCTCTAGAAAGCACAGCTTGAAACTGTTCATGAAAAGCATGGATCAAGAGTGAGAAAACTGCGTTCCGTACAATTTCCTCTACTGACTAGTTGTGTAACCTTGAGCTAGTCACTGAATTGCTCAGCCTCCTTATCCCAGACAAAGTTGATTGACTGGATGCTCTAGCCTACCGTACACTCCAGACTGGACATTCCATTATCTTTGATGTACTTTGTTTTAGGGGGCAGAAAAAAGTATGGATCCAAAACATTCCTTCTGTACACAACTGGACGGTCTCCCTGCCTGAATCCCTTTCTAAGCTTCACTATATTTTACTTTGCCCATGTGATCCCACCTCTCCCCGCCTTTTCTCTGAGAAACAGCGAACACTGAGTACAAATGCCCTTGACCTACTCCCCCTTGCCATCTGTATGAGGACCGATTCCTAACACCTTCTTGCTTTTCTCTAAAGAAAAGGGATTGCTCCTTCCTCCCAAGGATGGATATCTAGCCCATTCTGCCCCTCCTCCTCCCTGAAACACCCCCACACCCTCTGGTACTTGTCACACAGCTTTCTCCTGGTCGTCCTGCCTTCTTTTGTGCAGTCCTTTCCACGTGACATTTTCCATAATTCTGCTTGGCTTTTCTTTACCTGCTCCCAATTTCCATGGGTGTAACAAGCCTATGATACCAGCACACACAGCTCCCCAAAGAGCTAGACTTTTCTATCTCCCACTCCCTGTGGTCATCTTCGTGGAAATGTACTATGGGCAACTCACCTCAAAATATCTACAGGTGAACTCATGCCCTGCCCCTCTAACTGAGCCCAGTGAATCCCCTAGAGCATCCTCATCAAATACTTAACAAGACAGAACTAACATTTTTGGAGTGATCTTTGACTCTTCTCCTAAGTCCAACTGTTCCCATGAAATGTCTCTTAGTTCCACCTGTTCCTTCCAATCCTACTGCCTAATCACATCCTCTATTATCTTCCACCTGAACCAAACTCATGGTTTCCCTGACTCAAATCTCACCCCTCTACATCGACATTAAGCAGGGATCATCTCTCCCCTGCTGTTATGGTTTCTCTCTGTGAGGTTCATGGAATCCCTCATAGTCTAGGCTCATCGTGCCATTCTTTATTTCTTGTTAAGAATGATGGTGGCGATAAAAATCTTTAAAATTTATTCAGGGCTTATTATGTGCCAGGAATTGTGTTAAAGACTTCCATTTATAAAGAGCCCATCATGAGCCCAGTATTAGGGATTCAACAAAAGACAAAGTACTTGTCCTTTGGGGGTTTACATTTAGGATGATGGGACCAGGTGGTAAAGAATTCGCCTGCCAGTGCAGGAGATACAAGAGATGCAGGTTCCATCCCTGAGTCGGGAAGATTCTCTGGAGTAGGAAATGGCAACCCACTCCAGTATTCCAATCCCATGGACAGAGGAGCCTGGTGGGCTACAGTGCAAAGAGTTGCAGAGTCAGACATGACTAAGCAACCGAGCACTCACACTCACGTTCAGGAGGGCAGTGGGGAGAGAAGAAATAAAACCACAGCAGGCGGTAAAATAATAGTGCAACGGAGGGACCTGCCACAAAACTAAGGGAATAAACAGGCACCAAAAAGGGGCAAAGGGAAGCAGTCATGTTAAACAGGGCTGTCAAGGGAAGTGTTCCTGATACAAGATTTCTGAGCTGAGCCCTGAAGATCTGAAAGAGCAGCCCTGTATCTCCCTGTGGAGGAGCATCCCTGGAGGACAGAAAGGTAAAGACACTCACTGGAGGAGGAGGCTCCTTTTTGTGGTTCAGAGAATTGCAGAGAGGCCAGTGTGGTTGGGAAGGAAGAGGAGGAGCTGATGGTGTTGGTGGGGTCACGAGAACAGGCATGTCACAGAGGCTTTGCAACTTTTTACAAACTCTTGCAGCTTTTTTTTTTGAGTGAGAGAAGAAAAGCCACTGGGTGCTTTGAGCAAAGAGGAGACAGAACCTGACCTGCATTTTCAAAAGATGACCAGGTGCAAGAGACGAATGAGGCAGCTCTAAGCATTTCATTCTAACCTTACGGAGCATCTACTATTCTCCTTTCCACTTTCCATGTGAGGCAACTGAGGCATGAAACCCACTCCATGTCACACGGTGAAAAGCATTAGAGTTACAGCCATGAAAATGAATGAAATAATGCCATTTGTGGCAATATGAATGGACCTTGAGATGATCATACTAAGTAAGTCAGAAAGAGAAAAACAAATACCATATGGTATCACTTATATGTGGAATCAAAAATACGACACAAGTGAGCTTTGCTACAAAACAAACTCACAGACATAGAGAACAGACTGGTGGCTGCCATGGGGGAGGGATGGATTGGGAGTTTGGGATTAGCTGATGCAAACTATTATACAGATGCAAAACTGAATCCCTTTGCTGTACACCAGAAACTAATACAACGCTGTAAATCAACTATACTTCAATAAAATATTTTTTTTCAAAACTACTAGAGCTACGATTTGCACATGTGTGAATCCAGAACCTGTAACTGAACCACAACACAGTGTGGTTCTCCTCCTGTGTCCCCACCATCACTTATTCTTTCCCAAACAAACCATACTGAGTTCTGCGCATTCTTTCTTTCTTAATTTTTTTCTTCCTTCCTTTCTTTTGGCCACACTGAGTTTGCAGGATCTCAGTTCTCTGATCAGGGGCTAAGCCCAAACCAGGGCAGTGAAAGCCTGTAATCCTAACCAACAGGCCACCCGGGAACTCCTGCTATTTCTTGACCTCGGTGTAGACTGCCTTTTCCCTTTCTCTCTGAAGAGGCAACTCATTGGAAAAGACCCTGATGCTGGGGAAGACTGAGGGCAGGAGGAGAAGGGGGCAACAGAGGATGAGATAGTTGGATGGCATAACCGACTCACTGGACAAGAGTTTAAGTAAACTCTGGGGGATAATGGAGGTCAGGGAAGCCTGGTGTGGTCCAGTTCATGGGGTCACAAAGAGTCAGACACGACTGAGTGACTGAACAACAACTGTAGGGCAGATGCCTCTTCAACCATCCAAACCTCTCTGAAATATTTTCCTCAAACTATTTCTCTCATGACCTTAGAGAGAGTGAGGCATCCTTCTCCACTACCTAGTCCATCATATCACCTTGTGTTGACCCTACTGAAGTTACTATCTTTTCTATGATGTCAAATCACTTATTTATCACGGTACGCCCAGGGCTGGGTACACAGCAGTTTTGTTTTTTTTAACTGAAATATTTGTGTGTGTGTGTATGCCAGACCTTGCATGGTCTCAGGACCTAAATGGTTTTAATTCATGTTTGGGGCATAACCAAAGAAATGACTGATGGGAAGGGAGACAGGGTCACAGCTTGGCTCAGGGTGTGAGGAGAGCTGAGAGTGAAAGAGCTTCCCGACACTTCTGCCCCATACATTCCTGGTCCCATGCTCCCTCCCAAAGGCTGGAAATCAGAACACAGTGAAGGCTTGCCTCTGCAGCCACCAGCTAGAGGTGACTCAGATAGCTGAGGAATTCCTCAAGGGGAATACAGGGTAAGCTTGAAAAGCTGGAAGAGTTTTGAGAGAGAAAAAGCAGCAAATGCATCCTGTCGCCCCAAAAGAAGATGCTAAAAACCTCTTAAAAGGATCCTAAAGCATCATCCTATTCCCCAGCTTAACACCAAGTTGCTGCTCCACACACCTGGGTTTAAGTCTCCAGCCTGCCAGGCACCCATTAACAGCAAAACTGTTTCAAGATAACTTTGAAAAGCTAAACATCACGGTAGTACAACGCAGCCAGGTGTTTACTGAACAAAGCACATGAGACCACAGGATACAAAGTCCTAGAAGCAGTCTTAAAAATTACCTTATTGAAAACCCTCGTTTAAAAGATGACGAAGCTGAGAGCCCTTAGGAAACCAAATTCCATCATTATATTAGACATGTGGGCTGTGCTTAGTTGCTCAGTCGTATCCGACTCTTTGTGACCCCATGGACTGTAGCCCTCCAGGCTCCTCTGAAGTGGGTTGCCAGGCCCTCTCCTCCAGGGGATCTTCCCAACCCAGCGATCGAACCCAGGTCTCCCACATTGCAGGCAGATTCTTTACCATCTGACCCACCAGCCTCCTCCCTAATCATTCTAGGATATACAGTTTGGCCACACTGCACATACAGTTTATGTATTTTAATATTTCTACTGCATCACATCCCTAAGACAGAGGTAGTCTTGTAAGACTTCTCCCTTATTAACACTTCCTGTAGACTTTTGATATTCTATTCTCATGTTCTGAAGAACCTCTTATGCGAAGAGTTGATTCATTGGAAAAGACCCTAATGCTGGGTAGGATTGGGGGCGGGAGGAGAAGGGGACGACAGAGGATGAGATGGTTGGACGGCATCACTGACTCGATGAACATGGGTTTGGGTAGACTCCGGGAGTTGGTGATGGACAGAGAGGCCTGGCGTGCTGCAATTCATGGGGTCGCAAAGAGTCGGACACGACTGAGCGGCTGAACTGAACTGAAGAACCTCAGCAGAGTCAATGGGCTCAGAAATTCCTATAGAATGAAATGGCTGTAAAGTTCCACATTCTATGAAGAGGAAAACTTAACAGGTTTGTTACACATAGTTTTCACTTATCACATATTTTTAATTAGAACACAAAGGTATAATAGGTTCATATAGTTAAGCTCTAAATGAAGACTGCTATGGCCACACATAAAGGACTGTATTTAAATTTTGACTGGTCTATTACACCACAAGGCAGGCGCTCAAATATTCATTAAATACATAAACTCACAAGAGTAGGTGGTGTAAATCAGTCAATATAACGTTTGAAATAATGATGTGTTTTCAATTGTTTCATTTCTAAATTCAATTTTAGTATAAATAAAGTTGCTATTTGCAGCAACATGGATGGACCTAGAGAATACTACACTTGGTGAAGTAAGTCAGACAGAGAAAGACAAATACTATATGATATCAATTATATGTGGAATCTAAAAGAATAATACAAATGAATCTATATATAAAACAGAAACAGATTCACAGACATAGAAAACAAACTCATGGTTACCAAAGGGGAAAGTAGGTGGGAGGGATAAATTAGGAGTATGAGATTAACAGATACAAACTACTATGTATAAAGCAGATAAGCAGTAAGGATCTTCTGCATAGCACAGGGAACTATATTTAATATCTTATAATAACCTATAAAACAAAACAACCTGAAAATATTATATATGCAACTGAACCACTTTGCTGTATACCTGAAACTAACATAATATTGAAATTGACTATACTTCAATAAAAAAAAAATATTTGCAAGGAACTTGGCATTTAAAAATTAGCAGTAAAGGTATCAATGTAATGGTGTGACATGCTCAACTCTGCTTCAGTTCCTCCAGGATCAAGGCCTGGAAGTATGTGAGCAAATGAACTAGAGAATAAACAATAGCTAGAAATAAAGACTAATTCAAAGCCAATTACATCCCAATACGAACCTTACTTTATTCTGCTGCTTTTACTAAGATACGTTCTTTAGGCAGAATAATTCCTGTTGTGCTTGATTAGGATTTCTTACTACTTAAAATTTAATGGTTGAGTTATTTCTTAAAAAAGGGGGGGGGCATCAAGGAACTTGCTTTTTTATTCCTATTGAAAACTGGCAGTTTTTCAAGAGGTTTCTTTATAACCTGGGAAGATGACATTTACTACTGTGGTAAGGAGACATGGACTCTCTTTGGAGGCTGCAGTGCTAATAAGAAAGATATGGTTCAATGTCCTAGGTATTCTTCCAAGTTTTATTAATTAGGTGAAAAGCCTTTCCCCCTGGAATAGTCAAGGTATTTATTAACACTTCAGCCCCACAAATAGAACAAATGTACAGCAAAGGAGGTAATTATTAAATACACCGATCCCTTTATCAACTTGACAGGGACAACCCAAAAGATGGTTTCTGATTATGATCTTTTTCATGATATTTTAATTGTGCTTCGTAACCTGTTAAATTAAAAACTACAGGGCAATCTCACTTAGATCACAGACAAAGGAGATCATATCAATTTGCAACAAAATGTATGAATGCTCCTATCTGCTTTAATTACACCGAGAACTTAACAGGCATATTCAATAGGATCACAGAAGGATTGAGAGCTAAATGTTATCTCTTAGCCAACAGCATTATCATGCCCGTATGTTGTTACACATTATGGAGTGTGAACCTCTGTTTCATAATAAGTTTAGGAAATAAGGATATTGAAGAAAAGGAGCTTGTTCTGATATTTGAGTCTGTTGGTTATTTGTTTTTTTGAAGATTTTTTTTGATGTGGAACATTTTTAAAGTTTTTCTTAAATGTGTTACAATGCTGCTTCTGTCTTATGTTTTGGTTTTTGGCTATGAGATTTGTGGGATCTGAGCTCCTCGACCAGGGATTGAATGTCTCCTGCATTGAAAGGCAAAGTCTTAACCATTAGACTGCCAGGGAAGACCCTGTCAGTTATTTTTGTCATCAGCTCTTCTATGTATCTTGGCCATGAACCTAAGATGAGTGACGATAAGAAAAGACCTAAGTCTTCCTGTCTCTTAAACAAAGTCAGCATATGGATTCTAAATATGTTATTTAACTTGCATTTTATTCTACGTATGTAATCATTTTTCCACCAAAATCCTGCTAGAATTCATGTCAGCCAACCTTTTAGGTTTTCTCAATTAGCCCTTTTACTTTTATCCTAAAAACCCTCACCCCAAACCTTGTGATGCCTGAATGTGATATGGAGCAGGTTCCTGCAAGCGTCAACCACCAAGGATTTGAGTTTTTAATCTTGTCCACAGCTTTGGGAGCATAAACCAAGGCCAATTTTGCTATAATAACTTGACATGAATTGTGCTCTTTAGTGACTTTTCAAAACTGGACACACTACATTCTGTGACTATATTCTTTTGAGTTTTGGGAGGTGGAGGAGGGGCAGAGAGTTTTCTGATTCTACTACTAATCCTGGTTGATCAGTTCTATGCTACCTGGGCTTCCCTGATAGATCAGCTGGTAAAGAATCCGCCTGCAATGCAGGAGACCCCGGTTTGATTCCTGGGTCGGAAAGATCTGCTGGAGAAGGGATAGGCTACCCACTCCAGTATTCTTGGACTTCCCTGGTGGCTCAGCTGGTAAAAAATCCGCTTGAAATGTGGCAAGCCTGGGTTCGATCCCTGGGTTGGGAAGATTCCCTGGAGAAGGGAAAGGCTACCCACTCCAGTATTTGGACCTGGAGAATTCCATGGGGTCACAAAGAGCTGGACACAACTGAGCTACTTTCGCTTTTCTTTCTATGCTACTTGCAAAGGAAATCCCTTCCCAGTGCTCACATCCTGCTGATACTCATTTTCTTAATCTTTCTTGAACTATTTCTATCTCCCTTCCAGAGGTGAGAATTCTTATTTAATTGCTTTAGTAAGCTTCAATCTTTTTGCTAGCCTGTAAGAAAGATGCACCTTTTAAAATTCCTTATGAAGTAATCTTTAAAAATTACTGATAGCTCTTACATAGCCATGTAAAGGAGATATCAACATGGAGCTCTGCAAAAAAGCACATCCAAGCAAGGATGGACAATGCAGCATGTAGATCCTTAGAATTCTCCACCAGCCACAAATGAAATAGGTGAGTGCAGAGATATACTGCCATTCAGAAGCTTACACTCAATATTACCTAGGAAGCTACTGTTTTCCCCTTAGTTAGTACACAGCGTAGCATTTATTCCACCAGGTATCTTGATTGTCCTTGACATTTTTGTCTTTCTTCAAATTTTTACACTCTTTTCCCAAATAGATTTTGATGACTAGGATGGTTTTAAGACTTTTGAGAATCAAAGGATGCTAAAAGTTCTTCAAGATAAATAAGTTCCCATTAAAAATAACAATAGCATCCTCACTGAAAAATGCTATGAGTTCAGTCCACTAGACAAATAAAACTGAAATTGACTACACTGTTGACACGTGCAAAAATGCACATGAGACCATCTTCAAATCATTGACAAGGAATTGGATGCTCTGAAATTTTCCATGGGACACTGATATCTATCCCCAATCCATGTAAAACTACACAATATTTTATGTTGTAGCATTGTTTCCAAATCTGCCTTCAAGAATTTCATTACACATCCTTTTATACAGGATTTTTTGAAGCTCCCTATCATCATTTTTAAAAAGTTTTGGGATTAAAATATGTTTCTTTCTTTGGCACAGACATTCAGGAAATCTCTTCTATGCTTCTATGAATCCCTGATAGATCTAAAAGAATAAAGAATTGACTTCCTTGAGCCTCAAGTCTGGAAGACCATTCTGGTAACATAGGTATATATCACATTTGAATTCCAGCAAGCTTCTAATTTTGCTTTATTATCTCTATATTAATGTCTAACTGCTGCCTTCTGGAGACTTACTAATAAAATTTGAATTGGAAATACACTGCAACATGTATTAACATTATTTCATTTATTTCTATTGACTCACTATCAAACCTATGATTACATTTGCAGTGTATTTTCTCAGTCTATTGAATAAATATACAGTGCTCACCATCATGTAAACAGTACTTTAACATATTCTAAACTTCAGGATTCCATCTATAGTTTTTAAAAGTTTGAGATCATAGTGATAAGTAAAGTTACTTAAATACTTTTTAACAGATTAACTCATTTGAAAAACAGAAGGAAGATTATAGAAGCTCATCATTATTATGTTTATGATCAATACATGTTAAAAATAAAAAAAAATTAGAAAATTGTTCTAAATATCAAAATGGCAGAAACTTTTGATCACCTTAATTTACGTATCTTGTAAAACTTCATGGCAATTACCTGAGTGACAGTTGTCAGAAGACAGATGTGCATACAGAATCAAGTGTGTTAGTTTAGAGAAAATCACTTAATCTTTGTGTCTTGGTTTCCTCATCTGGACAAAATAAAAAGGTGAAAACAACAACCTTACAGGGATGCTGTTTGTAACAAATGCAGGTGAGCATCAGATTTATTTGGATTCACTTTGTAAGCTGAGTCTCACTATGCAAATGATGACTATTTTCATTATTACTGTTTCACTAATAGTCACAATAGTTCTGACTCATCTCATCTAGGTGAATTTAAAACACTTCCAAGCACTTTTTAAAAATATTTTAGTCATCTTTGGTAGATTTCTTTAAAATAATTACATATTTCTCAGTCTTCTTAAAGTAAGTCTACTAAATAAATCTTTAATTTTCCTGATGACCAGGGTCAGCATGCCAGGACCCATCAGGAGATCCAAGCTGCCCTGAGTTACCCTCAGAGGCAGCGAGGCTGCCTAAACCCGTGTTACTCAGCCTCCAGCGCTGGGCTTCTTAGGACTTGATTTGCATTTTATATTTTTACCTGCAGACTCTTGCTTTCTATTGCCATCCACAGATTCCTTTTGGCATTATCCCTCCTAAAATTTGCTATATTTGAGAAGAAAAGCTAAGGTATTTAGAATGGTTCATAGAAACGATTGACTAGTCTATGAATGAGGGGCTGAGGGACTTTACAAGTACAACAGTATCAGATATTACCCAGAACATTTTTTTCTGTTTGTTTTCAGTTATGCTATAGGGAATTGGGCTGTTCAAAATTTGATATAATATCCCTAGAAGGAGAGAAACTGAGTTGAAAGATAGTGATATGAAGTTTACTTACGTAGAAACTTCTGTGTGAAAAGATGGTTATAATGGTTCATTGTTTTTCCTCTTAAATGATTAGAAAAAGTTTAAGAATTAAAAAATGTCAGTAAGAGTTGAATTATATAACCTTATGAATTTTTAAGAGTAACTGCCAAAGTGTTTATGCAATAAAGCAATACATTTACACATAGCAGCTTTATGTAGACTTGATACAACCCATTGACAAGTTTATGACACAGCCACCCAAACTCAGCAATTTTAAGAATGTCCAGATTAATATTAACATCTTTAGTCTTATTCTAAAGTTATCTGTATAAGTTCATATAAAAGATATCTGTCAAAATTTCAAATGTCTTCAAATACACATAGCATTTAACTGAGTGCTTAGAACATTTATCACTGAAAATTTATAAATTTTTATAAAAACTTATAAACATTATTTACATCCAAATAACTCTGAAAACATTTCTCTTCAATGAATAAATACATATTTATATATTTGTTAAGATGCATATTGCTTACTGGAATGTGCTATAATGGCCCCTTTCTCATCAATATATGTGAATATGTAATTAGCCACATAATAAATATCTCCAATGAAATTTCCAAGAAAGCTCTTAATTCAAATGTGTCATGATCACTTTTCAGAGATCACGAACCATTCTGTTTTATTTTTTTGAACACCAAAGATAAAAGTATGGCTTGGCCACAAAAATGCTGGTGCAAATGCACCTTGGCCGTCCAATAAATCTTTATTGATCTTGTGGATAAAGGTGGCTTCTTGGGAAGTGAAGCCTTCTCTTTGGTAATAAAGCTACCATATTTATTTATGTATCCATTTAAAAGATTTGCAAAACTGAACCCTAAACTCAAAAACCTTGTGAGTATGATGGTTTACAATGGATTTATCAACTCCAGTACTACTGACATCTTTGGGTAGAAAATTCTTTGTTGAGGAGCAAGGGGTAGGGGGCTGATCTGTGAACTGTAGAAGGTGAAACAGCATCCCTGGCCTCTCTCCACTAGATGTTCCTCCTTCTCTGCTGTTTCCCTGATCGTGACAAAGTGTCTCTAGTCACTGCCAAATATCCCGTGATGCAAAATTCTCCCTGGGTGGGGACCACTGGTTAAAGATGATGAAAAAACATCTTTTCCTCCCTAAATGAGCTACCAGAAGTTGAGAATCATGGTAACAAAAATAAGTTTTCTTGGCCTAGGTAGCATTTTCCCAGACCTAATCAATCAGAGACTTGAATAAGAGAGGCTCCTCTATTTGCCAAACTTGTCCCCAAGCAAAATTTGCATCTCTCAAAGGAACACTAGGCCTGCTTCATGGGTAGGCGCCCTGTGTAGGGAGCTGCACGAGGTTGAATCCTCAGCTGTTGCCATTGCAAAATTATTAATAATTTTTAAACCACCATGGGTTCTGCATTTCCCTTTGCACTGAACCCCATCAATTATGTAGCCAGTTCCATAATTATCAAACCAACATTATTGGGATACACCAATGAAATCTGCTTTGCCAGCAGAAGTTTTTGAGATCCCACTGTGTTAAACAAAAAAAATCAGTTTGGAATTTAAAAAAAAATGAATGTTTATAATTTGTGTTAGCATAGTAGGTAAAAATCAGGGATTCTGAATGCAATAAACCTGAATTGCAATCTCATTGTCTCTACTTTACTAGCTTCAGAATCTCAGGCCAAGTTGGCCTCTCTAAACTTCAATTTTCTCAATTATAAAATGGTGTCCAATTGACAAGGGGATATATATAATGGAATATTACTCAGCCATAAAAAGTGAAATACTGGTATTTGCTGCAGCACAGATGGAACAAGAGAATATTATGGTTAGTGAAATAAATCAAAGACAAATATATGATATCATTTATATGTGGAATCTGCAAAATTATACAAGTGAATCTATATACAAAACAGAAATAGAGTTGTAGGAAAACAAACTTGTGGTTACCAAAAGGGGGGGTGGGCAGGAACAAATTGGGCATACGGGATTAACATATACAAACTACTATACGTAAAAGAGATATGCAACAAAGATTTACTGTATAGCACAGGGAACTATACCCACTACCTTATAATAACCTATAATGGAATATAATCTGTACAAGCACTAAGTCACTATGCTGTACATCTGAAACTAACACAATGTTGTAAATTACCTATGTTTCAATAAATAGCATCAGAGGTGATAGTTACAGGGTTTCTTTGAAGAGTAACTGAGGTAATTTATACAAAACAGTTATACAAAACACCTAGTAAGTGCTCAGTGAATGTAGCTCCATGTTGCTGAGATTTATCCAAGATTGGGATGAGAAAATAAAATTCACCCTGAAAGGGGTCATCATGCTGTTTGTGAAGGCACACTTCCAGAGTGCAAAGCATCAATCCATTAGGTGGAGTCCTACCTGCCCAACCATTTCCAATCATTATTCACCCAAAAGTCTCAAATCGAAATTTCAAAAACGCCTATCAAGTGTTTAAAACCTGGCCCTGAATTTGCACCTGCAGGTCCAGAGGTCCAGGGAACCACACCTGAGCAGGGCTGTGCGTGCTTGGCTGCTGATATGAGCCGAAGTCGATGGTGCAAGCGTGCGTGTTAATACATTTCATACATTAGAGATGTAAATTTTATTCTTCAAGCGGAAAGCCAGGTGATTAATTCTCATAGCATAGTGATCAATTGGTGCAGATGCTCCACCTGTATTAATGTTTGTTTTTGTACGCATTAGGAGCGGGAGCACACCAATAACACAGGTGTCTGACGCAGAGCTCTGCAATGTTGCCGTTAGCCGGCAAACATTGAGATCAGTACTTAGGCTGCACGTAGCACTGCCAATTTTTTCAATTAGACCCATTATTGATTTGATGAAAAAGCAAATTAAACATACCATGGTGGTATGTAAATTGGTTAGAGAGAGCATAAGGTTCTGGTACAAAGAAGGCATGAGCTGCATGGCTTTCCTCAGCTGTAACTTGTAAGGCGTTCTTGGCAATTGCTGTCCTGTATGGGTTTCCTTGTGGCTTCCTTGGTGGCTCAGATAGTGAGGAGTTCGCCTCAAATTCAGGAGACCAGGGTTTGATCCCTGGGTCTGGGAGATCCCCTAGAGAAGGGAATGGTTACCCACTCTAGTATTCTTGCCTGGGGAATCCCATGGACAGGGAAGCCTGGTAGGCAACAGTCCATGACATCGAAAAGAGGCAGACATGACTGAGCGATTAAGCACACACACATATATACAGGGTTCCTTGAGCTACATGGGCTGGCTGGCAAAACAACCACCTGGAAAGAGCAGAGCTGTGTTTTAAAAATTCACAACAGTTTTGCAGAAAGGAAAAGGGATGCTGGAAATCAACTAACTTTGAAAGGATATGGAGATAGGAAGGGTTGCAGAAGCAGCATAAAATGGTTTTCATCAACTGATGGTCCATTTTGCTCAGATGTATGGCTATCGAGAGTGCATCCGGCAGGCATATATGTGAGACATTAAAGAAACTGATTTTGCTGATTCAAAATGTTGTCTTGACCACTACCTCAAGCTACTGCATGTTTTCCTTGTCTAAAGTTGAAAGCTCCTGGCCTGTCTATGATCAGAGTTTAATCCAGCTCCTATAATTTCTTAAAATTTGAAAGAATGTTCTTCGTGGGTCAATGAATGATGTTCTCCAGTCCTGCTAACAAATGGGACAAAAGTACTAAAAATGAGCCTGTTTAACCTACTCTATTATTTGCTGTTAATTCAAATCTTTCATTTTTATTTTATTTATTCATTTATTTTTGGCAGCACTGCACGACATGTGAGATTAGTTCCCCGACTAGGGATGGAACCCGTGTTTCCTGCAGTGGAGTGCAGAGTCTTAACCACTGGACTGCCAGCAATTCCCTACTCTATTGGTTTTATTAACACAAGGAAGCTAATGCTTATCTCAGACTTCTTGATACCTCCATAAACATGTATCTTCTCCAGATTTCTACACAAGAAGGCTTCAAGGATTCTAGGAGCCTTCCCTGATTCCCAATGTTAGAGCTGCCACCACGGTGTATCCCTAGTATGCTGTGCTGCTCCATCAATGCACTGAGGACACCATGCTATAACTGCCTCTTGGCTTATTCGTGACCTTCAAAAGCTCCAACTCTTGACAACTGTGTGATCATCTCTACTCTGTTTACTTGTGTATTCCACCACCAAGCAGAGTGGTTAGCATAAAGGTACTCAACATTTTTACAATAAATATGTCACACAGACAAAATTCAATTTTGTTGACTTTAAATAAGAGATCTTATGAAATAATATTCCAGGGACTTCTGCGGTAGTTCAGTGAGTAAGACTCCATGCTTCCACTGCAGGGGGGCATAGGTTCGATCCCTGGTCTGGGAACTAGGATCCCACATGCTGCACAGGCTGGTCAAAATAAATAAATAATATTCCAAAGAATTTGCTCTTCTCCTGGCAAATAAGGGGGTCTAGTAGGCCAAAGGGTTGGCCCTGCCAAATCTTAAGCTCTAAGTTTCAATTACAAAGTCTATGACAAATCTGCCAAGATAACTGGAATCAGTCAGTGATGATTGAAAATGCCACCAAAATAAGTAGCTGGTGAATCAAGGTCATGCAGATATGTTTTCCATATCTTATTTAGCAACTTACACTGAGAAAGCAAATGACTTCTGCAGAGAAGAAAGAGAAAGAATCGAAGCAACGTCAGTAACCAGATGAGATTAATGACAAACACAAATCAAAGAGGAAGTGTTGAAAGTTTTAAATTCCACGAGATCAATGATTTAAAGGAGCTTTTTATATGAGCACTCATAAAAAGAGATTTAGACACGAGAAAAATATTGGGACAGGAGGGAAACGTATGACCATTGCTTGCATTGGGATAAATAGAGCCAACAGGGATTGAGAGGAATAGAGGGATCCCATATGTATGAGAAGACAATTTCTGTGAATGAATGACTGACTGAATGAATGGGCAACTGTCACAGCTCATCTGAAGTTACTGAGCCACTATGCAAGTGTAATTAGAGAAAAGACATTCAGATCAGATACTCCATCCAAACAATTTCATTTGCTATACTTTGAATTATAACATTATGTATATATACATGTGTGTGTGTATACACATGTGTGTGTGTGTGTGTGTGTGTGTGTGTGTGTGTGTGTGTGTGAATGTATATATATGAAATCAGGCTTCCCAGGTGATGCTAGTGTTAAAGAATCCACCTGCCAATGCAAGAGACACAGGAGACTACAGGTTCAATATCTGGGTTGAGATGATCCCTTGGAGGAAGGCATGGCAACCCACTCCAGTATTCTTGCCTGGAGAATCCCATGGACATAGGGTTGCAAAGAGTCAGACAAGACTGAAGTGACTTAGCACAGCACAGCACATATATATAACCAGCATTTCTCTATGGTGCCGCAAATCAACACTCTTATCAGGGTGTGGCAAAGATGCACATCTTCACAAAGAATGGCTTAGGTGAAAAGAATACCTTGCCCAAACAGAGAGGCTCTAAAAATGTGAAACTAAGAAAAATAAAGTTTTTATTCATTCCCCCCCACCCCCCGAGGGAAACTCTTCAAAGAGATGATATAAGTCATCTGTAGAGTTCCTGGTTGTTTTTTGCTTTCCTTTATTTTTACATTTGTGGGTTCATTTTTTTTCTAATCGAAAATCGAGAAGATTGGAGCTGGCATGGCCATCAGTGTCTGACAGGAGAGAGCATATGTTTCCTGTCATGCTGGCATCTGAGTGCAACAGCCGTGCGGAAGTCAGTGCAAGTCCTTACATCAAAGTTTGCTTGCCATTGTACGGACGTTGTTAGAAGTTGAAAAAAAGCAATGTCCATTTGAAGCTCGTCTGTGAACTTTGCATGAACCGCTAGGAATAATGTAGTGTGATGACAAGCCAGTTATACCTTCCACTAAATTTGCTGTCTGGAATGAACTGAAATAGTGTTTGGTTTGTGTAATTACGTCCATCTATCTTTATATTCCAGCGGCATATCGCAAATTGAAAATACTAAAAATTGACTGTTGGTTCTGATATTTAATGATTGCCAAAGACAAGACGATGATTTATTGGTTACTTACCGATGTGACACATTTGCATCTTATTAGACGGAGATTACTATTCCTTAAAATGCGGACGAGGCCTGATCATGTCTGATGGATTGATTTGATTTGCAAATGTAATCAAACTAATAAGAAGGAAAAAATGAGCAATAATGCCTTGTTTTTCAACTGGCAATCACTCCCCTGCCAACAAGGCTGATATCCCTGACTAAGCAGCCTTTACACAGTCTTCCTGTCGCCTCAAATAAACAAAGGGATGCTAAGAGCTTGATAAGAGGATAACAAGCCAAGTATGGATGCAGCATGGAACCCACACCCCTGAACTGTGCTGCTGCAGGCGAGAACAAAAGTTAACAGCAGAAGATGCCACACGACCCTAACAATCTGGAGAGAGACTCTCATCAGCTCTCTTTGCCCAAATACTTCTACCTCTTCAAAGTAAATGAAGAAGCTTTTCTTAAAGTGAAAAATACTGTCATCTTCCCTCATGCAGTAAAGCAGGCTTCTATTCATAAAGAGACTGTTTCTGAGAGAGTTTAACTACGTAACATCCAAGTGGGTTTAAAACCACCACACGTACGTGGTTTGAAAACAGCATAAAAGCCCTGTCAGGCAGCCACTGACCCTCAGTTGAGACCCTACAAGATCAATGATATCCAGAATACAGGAAGAGGTGCTACAGAGTGGGAAACTGAAATAAGGACCAGGAGATGCAGTTGACACCTGACTTCGATCATTCGCAAAGCCTTTCTTCAAGCCTCTAGAGTACATGTAGGACAGAAAAATAAAAACCATGATCCTGAGCGAGCTGCAAAGCAACCATTCTTAAGATGAAAATTCAAAAAGAGTTTTGATAATAGATCCACTATGCCTCATAGTCATTTAATAATGCCAGGGACAGTCTCCCTAGAACAGAACTTTAGTATAAGGGCTACCATGCAGGAGGCTTTCAATATACATTTTTGTTCAGTGCATGAGTGAATAGGCATTAGGCTGCTACAAAAGTATATTACAAACAGTATTTTTGTTGGGGTGTTGAATATTACAAAGTGTGCAAAAAAGTCAAACTGAATTTATAGAACTTATTGTCATATTCAGATCTCCAAAACTATCACAGTTGATGTTTCAAAGATAACCACATCACCCATCCTCAGCCTATAGAGAATTTATTAAACCACAAGAATATAGCATGGTCAGATTCAAATTAAATAATAAATAATTCTATAGTAACTATATAAAGTTGTCTTGGAAATTTGAATTAAACATACATGGCACACACAGAGATGTTAAAATCTAAACTCCTCACTGGGAATAATGGGTTGGATAACTGACTAGGCTAATTAGAATCCATGGATTATCCACAAGCTTATTTCAATCAACTGTTATATACCCATCTGCAAGAGATATTGTTTTCAAAGATAGCATCAGTGTTTGCATGACAAGTATACTCAGAGATGGTCTATCAGTAAGGTGAACCTTGTGTATTCATGTTATTTTAGCCTTGTTATTCATACACTTAGCTTTGCCTCAAGAACTTCCATTGAGAAACATTTGGTCACCTTAAGCTGTTGGCCATATTTACCAACCTGAAGCCTCAGCAATGATTTCTCTCTACTATATACCCCTGCATGAAACAGAAAGATTACAAGATAAACATTTAAATAATAATCCTTCAGAGAGGGGTATGATCTGATATACCCAGATATTATATCCAGGCTATAGCAAAGAATAACCAAAGAAAGATGGGCTTACTGCTTATACCGTGGGGTCTACAGTTTAAAAGATACACAGAAATAACTCTTCTATAGCATTTTCATTACTGGTCTATCTTCAAGCCTATGTTGTCCATGTAAATATATGTATGCTGATATATGTATGTATGTGTGTGTGTGTTAGTCATTCAGTCATGTCTGACTCTTTGGGACCCCATGGACTACAGCTCGCCAGGCTCCTCTGTCCATGCGGATTCTCCAGGCAAGAATACTGGAGTGGGTAGCCATTCCCTTCTCCAGGGGATCTTCCCAACCCAGGAATAAACTCATGTCTCCTGCATTGCAGGCAGATTCTTTACCATTTGAGCCACCAGGGAAACTCCTGTTTATACATAATGTAATATAATGTGCTAAAATATAGATTAGAAAAAACATTGAGGATAACCTGCTAATATATATAATACCATGCATAAGAGTGTTTATATACTCTTTTCCAAAAAAATGGTGGTGACAATGATAAATATCAACAGTGTTCAACTGGGAGTTTGAAAGACTGAGTTTTAGTCTCAACTATGTCCTGAGTAGCTTGTGACCTTGGGTAAGTCATTCAGTTTTCCTGGTCTTAAACATTTTTATCTGTAAATGAATGTGCAAGTAAAGGCATTTAACGTTAACTGAACACTTAACAATTAAAATATTGGATTGGGCACTTTACAATACATTAATGCATTGATTTGTCCTAGCAACCTATAAAGTCGGTTGCTATACCATTATCATCCCCATCTTATACATAAGCAAACTAAGTTCCTGGCAGGTAGCAATATCAGATATTTTATATCTAACTCCAAAGATGGTACACTGCCCACTGCAATACAGTATTTCTGCTTAAAATGGAAAGCTCTAGCAAATAATCTCTAAGGTTTATTCCAGTTCTACCAGCCAAGAACTAATTTTTTAAGAGATCTCTCTTTGAAATCATTCCATTTATTTTTTTTAAAGAATGTCACAAAACTTCCTCTAGGCATTTTTCTGAATAAGCAAGCACATTTTTTTGAACTTTGGAAAAATCTATCATACAGCACTTTGCTTCAGCATCATAGCTGTTCACAGATATAAATATGAAATGTGTGAGTACAGATTCTGTGTTTTTCCACAAAAGGTTAATTTGACTAACATGCACAGTTGAAAGGACCTCTGGGAGGGTATTTCTCTCTTACATTTATAGATCTGCATTGCAGACACCCTGCCACTGGGTTCTGCCATGACACAGAAAATGACAAGAAGGCATTCTGGTTGGGAGGGGAGTCTGGGGGGAGAATGGATACCTGTATGTGTATGGCTGGGTCCCTTCACTGTTCACCTGAAACTATCACAACATTGTTAACTGGCTGTGTGTGCGTGTTAGTCGCTCAGTTGCGTCTGACTCTTTGCAACCCCAAGAACTATAGCCTGCCAGGTTCTCTGTCTGTGGAATTCTCCAGGCAAGAATATTGGAGTGGATTGCCATTCCCTTCTCCAGATTAACTGGCCATAGCCCAATGCAAAATAAAAAAGTTTTTAAAATCACAAGGGTAAGTACAGCTGGACTATTTTTTCCCCCTAAAGTGCTGACCACGTCAGGAGGAAGAGTCAGTCCTTCCGTGAACCTCCAGTGGCTCCTTCTCCTTCTCCTCACCCTTTCCTCAGCCAGGCCACCATGTGTCCTGCCACAAACATGCTGACTGGCGGAGGAGGCCCCACATGTCAGGTAATTAATCCTTCCCTAATGTAGGTTAAGCAGGTGTGAAGCCCCCTTCATACAGAGAGGAGGGGGCGACTCATCAGAGACACCCCTGAGGTATGGTGCTTAATTGGGCTCCGGTGACTCTCTCAATTCATGCAGGCCATGCTGCTGACCTGGGCACCCAGTCAC
The DNA here is from genome assembly GCF_054371585.1 of Giraffa tippelskirchi. Classification (NCBI taxonomy): domain Eukaryota; kingdom Metazoa; phylum Chordata; class Mammalia; order Artiodactyla; family Giraffidae; genus Giraffa; species Giraffa tippelskirchi. Next base: position 58,523,723 of record NC_137279.1, on the reverse strand, counting down.
CCACTGGCTTAATCTGAATCCAGTGGAAGAAGCTAGTCCTTTCCCCTTCTTGATTTTGTAATATTAACTATATGCAGTGAGGACTTAATTGCCCATTCAGGCAACAGAAATATAATTTTCTTATTGGAAGCAAAGTTATGTGATTAATGGAGACACATAAAATTGCGGGATGAACTAAGTTGCATTGACTCTAGCACTTAGAATTAACAAGAGGTGGTATTTATCCATTATATTTTTGTCTTTAACTAAATTACAATGCATTAGTACCTTTAAGTCATATAATGATAACACTGAACTGCACATTAAGAGATCCAAGTATAAAATGAATGCTGAATACCCCTTTGACTTGGGGCTTGTACACCTGGTACATCATTCCTGATTCTTGCTGGAGGGAAAAAAATATATAACCTGACAAAAATAAAAGTGGTTGATTGTTTCAGAGAAAACCATAGTATTTTTTTTCTAGCAAAACAGAACATTTTTCTTCTTAACAGAGATATTAAGGTGTTTACAAACAAATGGACATACAATATCTGTTTATCATATACCATAAACTTACTAGAAAATCTGGACAATTAAAGTGATTTTGGGACTTCCCTGGTGGCTCAGCTGGTAAAGAATCCGCCTGCAATGCGGGAGACCTGGGTTCAGTCCCTAGGCTGGGAAGATCCCCTGGAGAAGGGAATGGCTACCCACTCCAGTATTCTGACCTGGAGAATTCCATGGACTGTATAGTCCATGGGGTCCCAAAGAGATGGACACGACTGAGCAACTTTCACTTTCACTTTTAAAGTGATTTTGGCTGGTTAAATACATTCTTCTAGTTGGATTCTTGTAACGAAGAGTCATTTATGATGGCTGAAAAGTGGCCTGAATTGAGGAAGGAGCCATGGGTCGGGAAGATCCCTGGAGAAAGGAATAGCTACCCATTCCAGTATTCTTGTCTTGAGAATTCCATGGAGAGAAGAGCTTGGTGGGCTATAGTCCATAGGGTCGCAAAGAGTCAGATACGACTGAGTGACTAACATTTTCACTTTTCAGCTTAATTTTAGGGAAATCATAAGCTTACAGTCATGTTTGGTATTATCTGATCGGTAAAACACCACTGATATGGATAGCATGGGTGACTTCGTACATGCGTGTGTGCACTAAATTGCTCAGTCATGTCCAACTCTGCGACCCCACGGACTGTAGCCCACCAGGCTCCTCTGTCCATGGGATTTCCTAGGCAAGAATACTAGAGTGGGTTGCCATTTCCTTCTCCAGGGAATCTTTCCGACTCAGGAATTGAACCCGTGTCTCCTGAGGCTCCTGAAATGGGGGGCAGATTCTTTACCACTGAGACACCCAGAAAGTCCCACTTTGGATATACATGAGTTGAAAATTAGAGAAGAGAGAATAATGAAAAAGTATAGTTAAAGGGAGGACAGTGCCTTGACCTTGTGGACCCTGACTTTGGTTAATAAGGAAAATTTATATGGAAGAGGAAAAGGTAAATGAACAGCAAATACTAGCTGCAGATTTCCCCTCTCCCTTCTTGTCCCAACTCTCTGATAACCCCTCAGCAAAGGCTATCCAACAGTCTAGGAGATCACAGTATCAAAAGTACTCCTGGGGCTTCCCTGGTGGTCCAGTAGTTAAGACTCCACACTTCCACTGCAAGAGGCATGGGTTCCACTCCCGTCAGGAACTGAGATCTGGCATGTCCCATGGAGACCAAAGGAAAGAATACACCCTGATACTCCTCACACCTTTCATTCTTCCCCAAATGTCTGCAGTGAGTTCCGTTCAACGATCTTTCCTCTTTGCTTCATCCACATCAACACTATTTCCTTTTACACATCAAAACCACAGTTTGTATCTTGATCCTAATGCTCACTTACTCACCAGAGCTTGGTCTAATAAGGAAGCAGGCTGACTTAGTCACTTAAAAAACACAGCCAAGGCGGGCACTCCTGGGAAAAAGATAAATGGAAGACCACAGCTACCTAGCTTTTCTGTGGCTTGTGAACCAAAATTATTTTAAATTCTCTTTCAGTTCAGTTCAGTTCAGTCGCTCAGTAGTGTCTGACTCTTTGCGACCCCATGGACTGCAGCACGCCAGGCTTCCCTGTCCATCACCAACTCCTGGAGCTTACTCAAACGCATGTCCATTGAGTCAGTGATGCCATCCAACCATCTCATCCTCTGTCGTCCCCTTCTCCTCCCGCCTTCAATCTTTCCCAACATTAGAGTCTTTTCAAATGAGTCAGTTCTTCACATGAGGTGGCCAAAGTATTGGAATTTCAGGGTGATGCAAAAGCTCCATTCCTTACCCCTCCACCCAGCGCACACACACACACACACACACACACACACACACACACACACACACACTACTATATAGCATTCACACTTTCAAATTAACCATTCCACCTTATGTGGATGATTTGACCATTCCTTCTTCCAAAGTAATTAGGCTGTGTCCTAGCTTTCATAAACTCATTAGGTACAGGCAAACTTGGATTACATAGCTATTTTTATCTACAAAATAAAACACACTGTACCAGAAATTCTGAGTTTAGCTGAGTAATACATACAGCCTCTTTCAAAAAGAAAACTCAGCAGTTAATTTTTTTTTTGAAGAAACCTCTTCTCTGTAAGTTTAAAAAAGTGCTTTCAAATTACTCAGCATTCTACAGAAAACTGTTTCTCTGATGCTTGAAGTCTCCAGCTACCTCACAATTTATATCTCTTTTCTCTGCTCTTTGTTTTTCAGCCATTTTCCCTGAATGTCAAAGTCAATTTAGTGCGTTTCACTTTGCTGAATAAATCAGAGGCGAAATCCTTGCTAAAAGTGAAAATTTGATTTGCTAAAAGGAGCTTAGGGCAACTATTAATCAATATATCCAGAGTGCCAAAGCCAAGGCCACTATAGACATGCATTCATTTGGAGATTGGCTGAGGCAGACCAAGGGGGATGCAGGGGAAAACGTGTGACCAGCCCCCAGGAGGGAGGTGGGATTAGGGATGGGGAGAGGGGTCACAGAGGAGCAGAGGGAGAAACACAATCATGCTGGTATCGTGTTCAGACTTCTCCCTTCAATTCTTCCTTTAGAAGTGGAGAAAGATTCTAATGATGCATTTAAGCACATATGGGTTATGCTAACCACACCAGCTTCCGTGCAACAATATTTTCATAAGACACAAAAGTCTTTCTCTTTAGAACTCATCAAGCAGCCTTGAGAAGAACCTAAAAGCAGCAGCTTTATAAACAAATAGAATTCCAGAATAGAAATGAGTTGGGTCAGGTCTATAGGATGTCAATATTTTGATAACCCTCAGGCTTCTGATACACAATAAAATGAAGGACAGGACTCATCCTGTTACCTTATCATTCAAAAGAGCTTCACAATTACAATTACTTGCCTGAAAATGATACCATATTTTAGGATCTGATGCATAGAGAAATCTTCAACCTCGTGAATCTGAACAGAGTCGAGGAGGGAGAACCTTCATTTTAGCAACCAATCATTTAAAAACTTTTCCAACTATTCAGCTGAGTAGCTACTCAGCGATTACTTTGTTTCATTAAAATTTGTGATCAGGGATACAAAGGACACACTATCAATCAAACACCTTGATTTTTACTGATTTTAAAGGTGTGTCATACATTTCCTCTTCAATTCAATTATTTTCATTCTCCTTTCATTTTATAAATTAATAGACAAAATTTAAAGATAGGGCAAACATGTTACATTTGCCTAAATTTGCTATGAAAGGCAGGTAGAAAATCTGGAACAAATGACAAAAAAAAAAGTATGGGAAAGCAGATGAAGAGGGGTGAGAAAGGCCTAATGAAGCTATTGGTAAAAAGTGATTTAAGCTAAATAGTCTATGGGTTCTAGTAACATTACTAACAGTGTGGATCAAACCTCCTGACTTAAGAGCTTGCTCATCTATAAAGTGAAGGTAATAAGAATCACATTATGATATGTAAAATTAGATAGCCAGTGGGAATTTGCTGTATGAAGCAGGGAGCTCTAATTCGGTGTTCCATGACAACCTAGTGGGGTGGGATGGGATGGGATGGGACGTGGGAGGGAGGTTCAAAAGGGAGGGGACATATGTGTATCCATGGCTGATTCATGTTGATATACAGCAGAAACTAACACAATGTTGTAAAGTATTTATCCTCCAATTAAAGATAAATAATTTAAAAAAGAATTAAACTGCCAGACTGTTGTAGATATCAAATAAAAGTTCAAGCACACGCTTTGTGAATAATAATAAACTATATAGATATTAGTTATTTCTGTGTTGAAAGCTTATGCGTGTGTTTTATTCACTCAGTCACGTCCAAATCTTGGCCCGCCAGGCTCCTCTGTCCATGGAATTCTCCAGGCAAGAATACTGGAGTGGGTTGCCATTCCTTTCTCCAGAGGATCTTCCTGATCCAGGGATTGAACCTGTGTCTCCTGCATTGAAGGCAGATGCTTTAACATTTGAGCCATCAGGGAAGACCTTTGAAAGCTTAATCTCACAAGAAAAAAGATCAGATTTCAGGGCACACGTGTATACACAGAAATTTCTGTAGACACAGATCCATGATTTAGGGTAGAGATCAGGTCACTTGCATCTTTAATAACCCTCCCAGTACCTAGCATAGTATTATGTCCATGGCAGATACTCAAATGCTTAAACTGTATTCATGATTGCTATGAAATTATGATCCTTCTTTGATCAGGGGTACATGGTGGCATGATTATAAGTGGAAATGCAAATCTATTTGGGGGAGACCTAGTAATGGAGCAGAAGTAATGCAGGAACGGAGGTCATGTGAGCACAGGTAATTGAGCATGGTGACTGCACTGTACATTCGGTCACAAACAAAGGCACTGAACGTTGAGGAGAGGTCTCTGAACGTCTTTGACAATGTTTGAGGTGTCTCAGGAATTGAGTTTCTGTCTGGGAAACCTCAAAACTTCTTTGTTGGTCCTTCTCCTTTATAGCAAGGGGAGCTGCAGAAAATAAACAAATCTCTAGGGGACATTGCAGATTATTTTATTCACAACAGTTTTCAACTTGTTCCTTTCTCCTTATCACAATTGTGACTTCAGAAACTGATAAACACTCAGTTATTTTAGGTTTGGTTGAGGAGGACAAACTAGATTATTTAGAAGCTAATGGTCCTGCTCACCTAGGATAGAATGATGACAATATCCATACAATGATCCTCTTGGTTAAATAACCGTTCCCTCCCTTTCTACTATAATGGATGTTTGCCCTGAATATTTTTTGAAATAGCTCTTATGAATACTAACTTTTTGGATCACTTGCCACTAATTACAATAAAATGACAATCTATGTGCAGTCTCTTAGATAATAAAATGAACACTGAATATTTTACGTTTAGATCATGCTTTATAATGTGCAAATTAATTATGCATATGTATGTAATTTGCATGTTTATTCTTTTCCTCATTTGATTTTCACAAAATAACTAATGGTTGGACCAGTTATGCAACTTACAAAATAGTACTCAACTATATACAGCTCAGGTTTTCTGATTTTACTTTCAGAATTATTCTACCTTTTATAAACCACAACTACAGGTACACAGGTATACAGCTACCAGGTGCATTAAATATAACTTCTGATTATCTGATAATTGAATTTAGCTATAATTTAAATAGTCTTATTAAATGCCAGAACAGTGGATCTTCAATTTAAAATTTTTCCACTTAACTAAAAGACTCAATGACTTTATAGTTCTGAAATCACTGTTACATGCATATAAGAAATATTAACCCTAAGAAAAGAGCTGTAATCACTGTAATTCACTCATAGCAAAGTAGAAATCACAACTACATGTAAATTCAGTTATAGAATGGGGTGGAGGGCGGAGCCTCAGAGCCAATTAACAGTTTCATGCTATGAATATTTTTAATCAATAATATATTTTTCAAGTGCCAATGATACAGATCCAAAACAGCATATTAGGTCCTTTTTATACATAATACAGGGGCTTCCCTGGTGGCTCAGGTAGGAAAGAGCCTGCCTGCAATGCAGGAGACCCAGGTTCAAAACCTGGGTCAGGAAGATCCCCTGGAAAAGAAAATGGCAACCCACTCCAGTATTCTTACCTGGAAAATCCCATGGATGGAGGACCCTGGCAGGCTATAATTCACGGGGTCACAAAGAGTAAGACATGACTGAATGACTAACACACAACACAATTCCCAGGTGCCTCAGTGGCAAACAATCCGCCTGCCAATGCAGGCAACTCAGGTTCAATCCTTGGGTCAGGAAAATGCCCTGGAGAAGAAAACGGCAACCCACTCCAACTTTTGTCTGGAAAATCCCATGAACAGAGGAGTCTGGAGGGTGCCTGTGGTCACAAACAAAGGCACTGAACGGTGAGGAGAGGTCTCTGAGAGCATGGGGTCTATGGTCTATGGGGTCACAAAAGAGTCGGACACGACTTAATGACTAAAACAACAACAATATATAACATATTAGTCAACTATGTCATTTCTGGCATATGAAACCATGATCACATACACATATACATGAAACATACTGTTGTTACAGATGGAAACATAAGCTTACAGTAATTATTTCCATCACAATGTTATGTGCTTTTTCATGTATCAAAAGCATGTAGTGGTGCTAAGCAGTTTAAGATAAATAACGGGCATTTGAAAAACGAAACCTTCACAACTTTGTCTGGGGAATGATATAATCTTAAAAATTTGTCTCTACATAAAATACACTAGGACAATAAACATTTCTTTAAAAAGTATCATTTGCCATAAATGTTCAAAATGCTCTTGTGTATTCTCTCACAAGATTTATATCCTAGTGTAGAAATAGTTTGTTCATTTTCTTTAGAAATTTCTTTCATTTACAGAAAACTCTAAATACTTTTATTGAGAAAACTATTAAAAAAACTCAATGAGCAATTTTAATACGTTTTCCTAAGTAAATAAATGTTTTTATAAAAAATGTTTCAGAGTAAATGGAGAATACTGGTTTCTATACGTTAGACTCCTGTTTCCTCATGAATAAACAACTATATGTAAAGAGTGTTCTATCACATATCTTCCTAGTGTGGTTTACTTTTTGGGCTTAATATTTCCTGCCTTCCTTTGGTGTGAAGAAAAATTACAGGTTTTTTCCTTTCCTGTTTAATGCCATTATATAGACACCATTTTAAAAATGTGACTAAGAGGCCCCAAACTTAAACAGAGTCCTCCTTCTTTAGCAAGTAATTGTTTAACCTGTCATGTTAAAATTAAACAAGCCCACCTGACAATTTGCCATACTTGATAATGGGACCAAAAAAAAACCTTCTAACATACATTCATTCACTTAATTGTTCAAATACCTTTCTCTTCTTTTGAAGTAATCCGTCTGGCAAGATCCATAAATATATTTAAGCCACTTATATAGGTCAGCTAATATGGGTGATGCTTTTTTAAGCACCATCTGATGAAGCACATTCTGCGTTCCGCTAACAAAGTTACAGTACAAAATAATATTTTAATCAAGCCCAAAGAACAATAACAGATCTGACCGCTGGGCTGATAATCGTCTTATCACACCGTGTGAAACCTAGCTCTAATATTTGACGGAGCCTCCATTACTTGGCAGCCCATTCTAAAAAAGGCCAACAATGGAGAGAGAATGAAGTGGAGTGTGCAAGACCTCCGTATCTACATAAAAGAGATTAGAGGCGACAGCGTTCCATTTTACAGCTCAATCATATTGTGTTAGCATGCGCTTATCCGAGCGCGGACGAAATTGAAAGAGAAATAAAAAAGAGTCAGGCAGATAGGAACCAGAAAAGCGAGGCCTGAGCAATTTCCAAGGATATAAAAGGATGCTAATGGCGGGGCCCTGTCATTCTTAAAAAGGGCTATTAGGGCACCATCATCTGTTCTGGTGCCCTTATGCTCCTTCAACTAAAGTCAAGCATTTTCTAAAGCCCTTGTGATCTTTTTGCTTCTAGAGATAAAGTATGGTCATGTTTCAGAACAACACACTTTCCATTTATGTGATTTATTCAAGTAAGTCAACTAATTCTATTTACTGATTAAAAAAAAAAAACGCACTCCCTATGTATTTTTCTGCAATATTTGCTTTTGTTGAATTTGTCACTTTTTTATGGAGCAAAACAAGTATACAAAAATATTTTCCCAGCAGCGCAGAAAGGCTATGATGTTATCTGAGATGCTAAACTTGATTTTTAAAAAGCGTGTGGGCCTACATGTGTGTGTGATTCCACAAACTGAGAGTAGCATACAGACAGCAAAGGTTTGGATGTTAGTATATTCTAAAAAAAGACTTCACTTAATTTTCACATAAGCATTAAAAACATAACAGTTTTGAAGTGAAATTTCAGTTCTGATTTGGCTTTAATTCCAGCTCTAACCCCAGTTATCAGGACTAGGTCATGGTATCAAAAACACATTTTTACTTTTATCAAGGCAGAAATGGGACCTCAATCTTTAAATTCTCTTAGGCATTACCCTCCCATCCCACATTCCATGCTGCCGCCGTACCCAGGCAGCCTGAACCCGGGTTGCACATACAGCAGCAAGCTCGAATCACAGCATCTTTCTCTTCCACCTCAAAACACTGCCTGGCACACTTACTGTTAGCATTTCAGTGAATGCGTGGTTTGCTAATCCCTCTCTGAAAAGCCAAGAGACTCCTTGCAATCATTTAAAACACCCTCCGGGCATCACGAAAACCAGAGCTGTGAATCATGAGTGCACAGCAACCTCCTCTGGCATTTGCTGGGCAGAGAGACTCACGTCAGCCCCCACCAATTCTAAGCCTCCGCTTAAGACTGAACACATAATCGTACAGCAATTGTTTCCACCACTGTTACTCATAGTTATTTAAAGTTACTGTCTTCACAGAAGTCACCAGAGCCCCTTTACTGTGACAAGTTCCTCTGTAAGCTGACATTTCTACTTAGATACACAACTGGACCCACAAATTTATCACCGACTTTTCCTGACCGGAGAGCATCAGCAGGCATTGTTGATTTCTTGGTCATCTTTATGGAATGTCTGTACAGTATCAAAATACGGGCTTAGTAAATTTCTTAATTCGAGGAGAATGGGGGCAGGATTCTCTGAAAGAATGGGCAGTGTGGAGTCACAGTGACATAGCCTTTGATGCTGTTGTTATGAATAATGATAACATTAGCGTTATTATTTTGAACTAATTCTCTCAAAGGTGCTCAACTGGGGAACTAAAATACACAGATTCTACTCCAGGAAGCAATGATGAATATGGGCTTTGAAGGCTCTGGATACATTTGTGAACTTGTGGAAGTGCTTTTATTAATACCTCCTTCTGCCCCAGATCTCCTTATCTTTGAATTAAGGATAATAATATCTAATTCCTGGGTTAGAACAATGGTTCTTAACTGGGAAGAAGGGGGTGATTTTGCCCCCTCAAGAGGACATCTGGCAATGTCTGAAGACATTTTCGTTTGTCACAACTCAAGGGTACCAGAGGGTAGAAACCAAGGATGCTGCTAAATTCCCTACAAGGAACAGGACAGCCCTCACAACAAAGGGTTACCTGGTTGCAAACAACAATTGTGTCAAGACAGAGAAACCCTGGGTTAGAATAATGCTATTTTAAATTTGTGACAATATATGTGTGTGCATATATAAATACTGGTTGTATAAATACAACCCACTCCAGTATTCCTGCCTGGAGAATCCCATGGACAGAGGAGCCTGGCGGGCTACAGTCCATGGGGTCACAAAGAGTCGGACACAACTGAAGCGACTTAGCAGCAGTAACAGCATATATAAATATAAATGATATACTATATATTGGTTATTTTTAAAAGTGTATGTAGACTCTTCAACAAATCTTAGTTGTGTTTCTTTCTAAATCCCTTCATTAACACCTTCTTTCAAAATAAGTTTTCATATAATTGTTTAAGCAAATTCTGGCTTTTTCCTCTGCTACCATTCCCAATGTCTTATCATCTTTTAGCATATCCTATTTTTCTTTTTTTGCTTTTCCTGAAAATCTGTCGGCTGTGATCATAATCCAAATGCAAACCAACCATCCACATGATCAAATTCTCATCTTTCTTTTAGATGTAGTGACCCTTGTGGAGGTATCTGCTACAGACCACACTTCAGCTCACCTATTTAACTAGTTTTGACCTAATTTGGGGTGCTTTATTAGCAAACAGTGTAAGACAAAGTAGCTGGTATAATACAGAGTGATGTTTAAATTAGTTTACAATTTGCTTGGCCTCATCTAGAACTGCAGCGAACAAAGCCATTCAGAAATGTCAGCTGTGTTCCAAGCACTGTAACAAATTGTCGCCTGAACGCTGCACACCTAATGACTTCAAATTAGCTTCACTGCGATATCGCCTGACAGTTCGTTACGACTGTTAGCAACATAGCTGGCGTATCATGACCAATAAATTGGTTTCAGTGTGGGCTGGGAAAGGGACTTCCATCAATTTGATTAAAGAAATTACTGTAGCATTCAAAGCATAAAGACAAACTAGTTTAAGGAGACAGAAATAAGTTCACTCTACCAAAGAAACATGGCTCATCATCCAAAAATTTGTGTGTAAACTATTTGAAGATCAGAGTTCAAACAGACAATAATTCAAGCGGACAACTACAATTCTTAAACCTTGTGATCAGGTAATATGTACACTGATCTAAGGATGGGTCTGGAAAGAAAAGTCACTGGATATTTTAAAATACTACTCTTAAGTTACTATAAGAGAAAATTTATGATGTTAGTTTAACATTTATTTTTGTAATTCATGTATAAATTCATGGTAAATATCTCATTGTAAACCAAAGCAATAAGCAAATATGAAAAGCAATTCAGTATAAATCACCACTACAAATGACAAAATGAGTGATTTTTAAAAGGAAAATGGGATCTAGACTACTCTTGATAAAAAACATTTTTTAAAGTGAAAAGAAAAAGCCAAAGTATTTTCTTAGGTTAAAACAGACTTTAAAAGGAGTAAAAAATATTTTAACAAGTTATATTCTATTTATCTGAGGTTGGCAATAATAGTACCTTCATATGTGAAAAAAGAGGTATAGCTATAAAAAGACTTATGATTCTATTAGGATAGGAAAACTCTAAATTAAGTATGACAAAGACAAATGTAAAGGTTTAAAAAAAGTCCTAATGAACAGGATTTCCCTGGAAGGCCAGTAGTTAAGACTGCATGCTCTCGCTGCTGAGGATGTGAGTTCAATCCCTAGTTGGACAGCTAAGATTACACATGCCTTGTTGGGTGGCCAAAAGAAATAATAAATTTTAAAAATATATAAATTTAAAAAAAATTTAAAACTCCTAATGAGAAAACTGTGACTTGGTCTAAATCAACATATACACCCTAGGGGATTAATTGCAAACTTTTCTTTTTCATTTCAGAAAATGTACCTGGAATATGCTTCGCCCATCCAATGATAACCACCAACTCTCGATCAGCCAAGTCACACAGTGTAGTGAGGGCTTTGATGTCACTGTCGGGGACAGTAGGGTCAGGCATGGCATAGATCTTCTCCGGTTCAGCCACCAACAAATGTGAGACAATCTTGTTATCTGCAGGATCAGACCAGAGCACTCCAGGATCACTAGTAGCATCATTTCTCTTTCACACATGCTAAACTAGGTGGTGTTTTGAAAGGAAAAAAAAAACCAAAGCCTTGCCTATAATCAACCCCAAATATTCCATTTATGGCTCAATATATGTATATTAAAGTGTTTCGGAAAACCCATAGCAAGAAATAAGCCACCGCAGTCGTGACAGTTCTCTGCTTCTCCTTGGCTTTACCTGCCTTTGCTGGAATGAAGCATCTGTCCTGTAATGAAATTTTTTATAGCAAACAGATAAGAGGAGTTAGATGCTTTCTGGGTTTACTCTTTGATTCTTAAGTGGGATTTGGGGAAGCAGATTAAATAGTATACAGCAGGTTTAAAATAAAACTCCACGTAAACCACTGAAATGTAGAACGCAATGTGGGAGGCAAAGATCTAGTGCCCGTAGACCTAATGGGCACGAAAGTCATTAATTGTCCTAATTCCTTTAAAAAAGAGCAAAGGTTGGAGCCCTTCTGCCTGGGTGAATTACTGACTATATAACTTTGTCTCTGCAGGATGCCTTCAACAGGAATGTCTTTCCTGTCTCCCTCTCTCCACACACCCAGCCCATCTTCCAAATAGAGCCAATGTCAGTTTCCAGAAAAACACTCCTACTTAAATGTGACAGTGTTTTCTCTTCTGGGCATCTAATTCTTCAGTCCTCTTTTTTCATCTGTTGTCTTTAGTTCACTCTCTAGTTCAGATTTATCTGTCTGAAATTTGTGATATATGTTTTTAAACTCCTTCATAAAGTAAACACTAGAGACAAATGGAAAGCATCACATCAAATGTGTTTTATCGCTCAGGGCCATGTGAGAGTTTATGGAAGGGGTTATAAAGCCTTGCTAACGGAATGAATTTTCTTGTTGGCCCTATTTCCAATTTTTACACGTAGTTTTAGATTTGATACTTTCTTTAAGTGAGGAGATACAAATAGGTAAGAATAAACCCAGATATTTCAATATTCTACATCTTCTTACTCTAGAAAACTAAGGTCATAAATGGGGTTTTATGAGTCAAGCCCAAGATTCTTCTTTGTTCACTGTTTGCCTTTTCCTCTAAAATTTTAACTTTTAAACTCAAAATGAAAAGGCTTCATATACCTTAGAATTGAAAACAAAGCTTTCTTTTTGTCTCCTTTAACAACAAGAATCTTTATCCAAGCTGTAACTAGTAATTTTTCTGATATAGTTTAAAATCTTTATTACTATGACTGCCACATGAATTCTGTTTATTTCAAATTATCAACATCAACATTCCCTGGCAGTAATATTCAATTACTATCAAATTAAAAATACAGATTTGGGAGGAAATATTCCCAAATATCATATTTTCTAGAAAAAAAATTAAGATCAAATAGAGATTTTTTTTTTTAATTTGCAGGATCTGCAGAGAATGACATTTGTTTCTTATATATGCTATAGAAACAACACCCTGTTTTTCAGTTACGCTTGGAAAAGTTTCTGCTTTCATTGCTCTGACATTGCAACAAAACCTGTCAGCAACTACTAGATTCTCAGGACTAGAAGGAAATGCAATAATAAAGGGCGCAAAAATGTAACGGAAGGAAATAGTGATTCAAGATTTTTTTAGTACAGGGAAAATGTTACCTGTTTTTAGCCAAGTCAATGGATACTTGACTGGAGGGCCAGAAAAACTTGGTGGAGGCTTAGAAATTCCTATCATTCAGAAAATGGAATAGCTGGCAGCACTGTTTCGAGGTGAAGCTTATTTAATGTTTCCCTAATTAGAATCAATAGAACCCAATTTTCATTCTTGGGCTTTTGTAGAACACAGACAATCAGTCAGGCTCCAGAAATCTCCCCCAGCCACTTCCTCAGCAATGCCCGTGCCCAGTCTCTTGACACTTATCTGACAGGATCTGAAAATTAAGTTTTATAAATGTTTGTTACCAAAACACACTAATTGGATGGACTAAGGAAAATTAACACAGAGGCCTTAAGATAATGAGTAATGATTTATTAGGAGTCCTCTTTTATCTCAGACCAGTGGAGCTCACTGAAATTGTTGTAATCTCCTTCAAGGTACTTGACAAGCCTCCTCCCCATTTCCCAGGTTTACGCTGAAAACCATAGATGTTTCTTTGCTCTGTGGACTTACGAATGGGCTGGTGCTCATTTTTCTCTCAGTAGAGGAAATCATCAATGGTGTCAGTCAACATTCATAGAAAATGAATGAGAAATGGCCAGTCTGGACATTTACTGAATCCAGGAAAACGAAACCTCTAATGAAATTAAGCATTAGTGTTTATTGCATTTTATTGTATTATCAGAAAGTTTTTTATTCTAATGTGCAAAATCTGCTTAATGCAGTCCTAGATTGTATTTGCAGAATGCCAAACAGCTTATGCAGGCTGAGGAGAAGATGCCAGATTGGACAATTGAAGGTATAATCAACATAATGTTTTTTGGAAAGGCAAAAGGAAACTATGCCATATGTTCACTTAAGCTTTAATTTTATGTAAAACTGGTTGTTTTTCCTTTGACATAGCTAAAATGTCCTTTCATTTACAGTTCAGGGTCTGTTTTATTTATTTAACAGATGCCCATATGCTCACATGGATGACACACAGCAGCGCCCCCTCCTGGAGAGTCCAAAAGAGGACATTTTTTTTTTCTCTTCCCTTGCAAGCTGATCAAAAATGACCTGTGTCTTTTCTAGAACTGCTCTAGCTGCAACTTCCTCTGGTGAGGGCCGGTTGTGTCTTCTGAGCCAGAGACAGCTAAATAGGAGAACTGTTTTCACCGCAGCACTTTTCAGTGCTTCCTATAAACTCTATGCACAACATCCTAAAATGTTAGCTCTTTTGCATTACAATAAGCCCCCCACATGTGAACCTGAGTGAAACTGCAGCTTGCCCTCCATCTCCTATTGCTGACATCCTTCAGCTCTACCATCGCCAACTGCCTCTCCCTCCTCCAGTCAGCAACTCTTCTTGCCTCTTCACTTGATGCCAGCCTCTGTATGCTAGCTGTTGTACTGTATGTACTACTGGACTTTTCTACATAGTATATGATTAAAAATGTTTTATTTTTTGTGTCTGTGTCTTCCATGTTATTTGTGTGAAAAGTACTATAAACCTATAACTGTACAGCACTACATAGCTGTGTTAGTAGGGTGCCTAGGCTAATTTTGTTGGACTTAAGAACAAATTGGACTTACATATGGGCTCTTGGAATGGAACTGGTTGGTATGTAAGGGACTTACTGTACAGCCATGAACTGATTTTTCAGAAACTGGAACATGTTAACTGCCTTGATCTATATTCTACCTCTTTAAAAAGACTTATCTATATTCTAGTTAATGACAAAGAGAACGGGGCTTGCATTTTAGCTATGTACCAGTCACCATTTTAAACTGCAACTGGACATTATCAAACTATGTGCTTTTAAAAAATAATTCATAAAGCCCATAAGGACATCTGAAATGGAACCACCAACCTATGCTTGTTATTAGTAGGACTCAATCTTGTTTTAATCTATTGCTGGCTGGTGTGTTAACCTTCCATAGCTCCAAATTAATGAGGCTCCTAATGTATTTTCATTGGGAGGTTGAACAGCCAAACTCATTCAGTTAGTGAAAACTACAAAAATCACTTTCTTGTGAAATCTGAAACTAACAGCTCCAATGAACTAATGATCATGGTATGATCTGTTTTATGTACCTCTGAAAATAAAGATAACCCGTAAATGTAAAAGTCACACCATATAAGCTATGCCTTAGTATGCTTATGTTTCTACAAAATGACTAGGTTAAAGGGGGGGGGCAGTGGGGGACAAGAAAGCAATAGGGGGAAAAAGATAATCAACTGAGTTGCTATTGCTCTTCAAAGGGAGTCCCTGGGAATAAAGCCACAGACACCCCCACCCCTCTTAGGGAAGAGAAGCCTCATTGGAGTCAGTAGG
Source organism: Giraffa tippelskirchi (assembly GCF_054371585.1). Lineage (NCBI taxonomy): Eukaryota > Metazoa > Chordata > Mammalia > Artiodactyla > Giraffidae > Giraffa > Giraffa tippelskirchi. The sequence goes on along the minus strand of NC_137279.1, from coordinate 58,508,151 downwards.
AATGGGCATGCCAAAACTGATGTATCTAGAGCAGCCAGCTGGGAGGATGTCGTGTGCTGGAAAGCCAGACGTGTCTGCTGTACTTACATGGCTTTTTGGCTGGCTGAACCAGCTGAGGGTTCAGGTATGGGCTGTTCTCCGCATCTATTCTGCGCTTGTACTTCTGCCGACCTCCACGTACTCTGTCAAGACGCACTCCTGTGGGCAAAGACAGACACCAACTTACTGTTGAGGTAACTATCTTTGCGACCAATCAAATACATAGAGGTAAACAGAGAATAGAATGCCGAATGGTCCAGGCGGATTAAAGGAATGTTAAAAAAAAAAAAAAAAGTGATGGTTAAGCCAAGACTGCCAGAGATTGGAAACCAAATCTGGAAGAGACTGCCAACCTGAAAGATATTTATCCAAAGCCATCAAAATCACCTACACACCAAAGAAAAGGCACCTTTCCTTGAGAATTAATACAAAGAAACTGGAATTTGGTGCTAATGTTGTTTCCTCCATTAGCAATGTGTATTCTCCTCCTCATCGGCTTCCCCAGAGGCTCAGTGGTAAAGAATCCATCTGCCAATGCAGAAGACTCAGGTTCCATCCCTGGGTCAGGAAGATCCCCTGGAGGAGGAAATGGCAACCTACTCCAGTATTCTTGCCTGGAGAATCCCGTGAACAAAGGAGCCTGGTGGGCTACAGTCCATGGGGTTGCAATAAAGAGTCGGACATGACTTGGCAACTAAACAGCAGTCCTCTTCATAAGTCACCCCTGAAAGCTCAGTGTGCGGGCTTGAGTAGATGGGTAGATCCAAAGCTGTCCAATCCACCCCAGTCTATCAGAGGACTCCACATGGACCTGTGGAAGTGAACTGAGCTGAAAACTTCCACGTGCTGTGGAGAGCAGGAATCCCATACACGGGATGAGATCCAAGGACTGTCCCATGTTCTAACGTCAACATGTCTCAGAAGGAGTGTCTTATTTACATCTTGCCACACATCTGTATTTTGCTTTAATTGAGAGAAAACAGAGAGTAGGTTTGGACTGAACACAGGATAGAAAGAGGAGATTCCTCAAAGAATTCAGGAGGCTAGGATGGTGAAGAAGGGATTTGTTAGGAGGGCAGAGATGAAGCATGAAGCTAGAAAGTAGGCAAAAGGAGACTTACAGTAACACATTTTCCCCAAGAGTGATGGATTGGGTCAAGATTCAGGGAGGTTTTGATGGCAGGGGATCAGCAAGATTAAGGAAAGGAACAAAAGGAAAAGAAAGGAATTAAAAAGAAAGAAATGTCTTATTTACATGGGGGAGTGGTGAGGAAGAGCTTGCTAATAACCTGAGTCTATAATTCCATACAAATCTTTATCAAATAAAGAGACAATAACTTGGGAGTAAAGAGAGGGGTGAGAGATTCTTTCTGTGGTCTTAGGTTGTACCTTAGCTGATTAAAAAAAAACAGTATTAACACTCTCCATTAATAAGTTCAGCCAAACAGTTAATTGTATTTTGGTATTTCTCTCACACACACACACACAAACTATTTAGGAGATAGTTTAACAGCATCCTCAGTATTATTATTTTACTGAAGACCTCTCAGAGCTTTTAACACACAAGTAAACTCTGTAAAACTCTCAGAGGGAGATACAGACTATGCAATGTTTTGCAAGCCAATGTCACAAAGTTCCTGTTTTGGAAATATTTATCAATATCATGTGGCACATGGGCATTGTGGGGTAACTGAGTTATATGAAACAGTTCGGGAAAGGCTGATGTATTTCTTTGTGAATCCTGAAGGTGAATACATGCACTCAAATCTTAAAGGTGATTATCAATCCATGAGCTAAAGAAAAATACAACTTTTCATATTATCTTAATAATACCACTTTAAGAGTTGATTTCCTTTTAGAGATAAATACAAACACGCACTTGGTTCTAGATAAAGCCTGAAATGTCAAATTGAAACTTCTGAGCATAGTCTAAATGAAACCAAGAGAAAACTTCAAGAGCAAGGAGAGTAGATTCAGATAAATAAATACCAAAAAATGAAAAAATTAGGTATAGTATCTAAGTATTTAGGGGCTTCCCCAGTGGCTCAGATGGTAAATATGCTTACAATGCAGGAGACCAGGGTTCAATCCCTAAGTCGGGAAGATTCCCTAGAGAAGGAAGTGGAAACCCAACCCACTCTGGTATGCTTGCCTGGAGAATTCCATGGACAGAGGAGTATTTAATGGAAACAGTAGTGCTAGTGAGTCACAAAGAAACTGTATTTCTTGACTGTTGCTTTTAAAGTACTTTTGAGCCTATAGTAGAGTTTTACCCCTTTGATTATCTAATTTTTAATGTTCTATTTTTACTGTGTCTATATTTACTAAAGTTTAACACTTTCTCCCTTTTTAATTCATGTTTTATGTTTTTTTCTTTCTTTCTCCAAGATGGTTTTCCAATTTACACAATGTGTCCACATTTTATTTGTTCATCTGAGAGCCATTCAAATGTGTTTCATTATAAGAGTTCAGGAAATTCAAAGCATACATAATCATCACAGCACGTTTGGCATCTGAGTCTAACACAATGCAGACACTAATGTGATATGATTAAAGGTGTAACGAGAAGGCAGGATGAAACAAACATACAGAGAGAAAGACAATGGCAGACTAAAGCTAAGAAAAGGAGGAAACATTTAAAAATAACCGAAGTTGTTAGAACCAAGAAAGCTTGACATACTATATATAAGCTTGACACTACTATATATAAAATAGATAGTCAACAAGGACCTACTGTATAGCATAGGGAAATCTACTCAAGTCTATAATGATCTATATGGGAAAAGAATCTCAAAGAGTGGATATATGTATATGTATAACTGATTCAGTTTGCTGTACGGCAGAAAATAACACAACACTATAAATCAACTATACTCCAATAAATTTTTTTTTAATTACAAAAAAAAGAACCAAGAAATCTCATAGAATACATCTCAGTTAGGTTTTAGACTCCAAAATTTACTTCTGGTGTTTGTCAAGACATGCATTCACCATGAGCAAAATAGCCTCACACTGCCAAATGCTGAACAATACACTACATATTTTCTAATATAGGAGTCGGAGCTGGTGAGTTTCTGACAATGGATTTTGTCTGTCATGAAGGCACATGGAATAAGACTATGGCTGAAAGACTGGATTCAAGGTCCCAGCTGGAAACAGTTCTGACACAGTCATACATACCACATGAAAGCCACCAATCAGCTTAGCCAACTGGCCCAAGTTTATGGGAAAAGTGCAACACTGAAAACAAGTTATTAAACATTATGAAGAAAAAATGAATACTTTTTACTGACACAACTTTTATTATGTATTGTGCATTATTTTTGTATTTGTAGGAACAGATCCTTTAAGTATTATGAAATAGTTTTATTACTGTGCATTTCCTTTCAACTTTGAACAATGAATTACAGAAATACTCATATTACTCCCTGCATGCACCCTCCAAACTTAAAAGCGTGTTCTCCCTCTTACATTTATTCCTTTTCCTCTTTTTCTTATTACCCCCACCCTGCCCCACCTCATTGCAGTGTCTGGGTAGATAAACTACTGTCTATCCATACATCTATCTCATCCTCCCCATTCATCCATACATACATCTATCCATCCAACTAGCCAGCCATCCCACTGCATATAGCTCTCTAGTTTCTTAATATAAGCACTCAAGCACTTTTTACATAAGCCATGGTTTCTTTATTTCCTAAAATAAAAGTCAGTTGGACAAAGGATTCTTTTATGATTTGTAACTTTAGGTAAATGATATTCAGTAGATTATTATAGAGGGAAAAATTAGATATTAATGCTACTTGATTAATAATTAATACAGTTATGTAGTGAAAATTGATGGACAGTCAATAGAAAAAGCATTCCTGCCAAGTTCAGATAACAATTAACGGTAAAAATTTATAGAATCAATGTATTTTAAAAGATCATAATAATTTAAATGTGAAAATTTTATTCCCATTTTAGGGAGTGAAAAGTAGGCAAATATCAATAGTTTCAACTAAAAAGTATTTATACCACTTTTAACCTCTTTTCAAAATCTGGGAAATCTTTTTATGCTGCTTGTGGTGAAATGATGATGATGATTTAGTTTAGCTGACTTCATACTCAGTGAAATGTTTGAACTCAAATCCTAGTAACACACCTGTAACTACTACATAATACTAAAATTACTCATAAATTTACTCAGTTCTGCTTGAAGAAAGGAGAAGGCAATGGCACCCCACTCCAGTACTCTTGCCTGGAGAATCCCAGGGATGGGGGAGCCTGGTGGGCTGCCATCTGGGGGGTCGCACAGAGTCAGATACAACTGAAGTAACTTAGAAGCAGTAGCAGCTTGAAGAAAAACATATTCAGTAACACCAATTTCCCCACACCAGCGCAATCACAGAACACACAAATACACAAGTGGCATAGCTGTAAAAGTTAAATCAGCCTAAACTATGTCTTAAAACACGTGGACCCAGCCTCTTTATTTGTGCATCCTTGAAAACAAACAGGTTTATTCAGCTGAGTCATAATAATATATGCACTAAAACTGTAAAAGTTATTTTAAAGGGTCTGATAAAACAACACTACACAGATATCATGAAGAAGTCTATTATCAGCATATTTATAGTTTTAAAGTTTTTTCAGAAAAATGTTTCTAACTGTAACAATATAATAATTTATTCCTAAATACTATATGAAGAATATGTTAAAAAAAAATAAAGCATAGTTTACAAATCAGAATGCTTTCTTTCTGGCTCTTTCATTAACAAGCTCTTGAATTTTACTGAATTCCTTAACTTTTTGCTTTTCAAATACATGAACATTAAGACAATATTCTCCCTGATGTTTTGCTGCAATGATCCAATATGATAGTAATATAATATAATAATATATTTGGATATTACACAAAAGCATTATTAAAATATTTTATAAGTATTAAAATGCCAAGGATATTGACACTATATCAAAACTTTGTTGAAATACTATGTTACTTTATTGAAGTATATTCTGCATCATGATCATTTACTAAAAATCTACCCCGATGGAGTTTGACAGGCTACCCTGTCTCGGTTCTATAGGTCAACAGATTTGACATATGATTGAATGATAAGATAATACAAAAGATAAAAGCCCAATAATGATATTATTTGATGTATCAGTGAGTACAGAAATATCTGGTATCTCATTCTATTTACTGCTCATCCCTGTTACTAATAATATCTCTTAGAGATTATTTTAGAATAGGTATAGAAACTAACCCAAATTCTATCAAAAAGAAAAATGCTTTCTTTGAATTTAGCTATAAACACATAATACAAAGTTAAGTAGAGAACTGATAATTATTCAATTAACCTAATGCATTTCATTTAAAAGTCTTAAACTATTTCAGCAGAAACAAAGAAAGACAACCATATTTACGATCTGGACCAGGAAAATCCTGATTTGCCATAAACTAACATCAATCTAATCCAAATATTTCCACTGCCAATGGCAAAGCCTGCCCCTCTACATCTTTACAATTTTAAATACAAACAATTTTTGTTGGGACTTCACTTGTAAACCAGTTTTGAAAAAGTTTAAAAAAAAGATTTCTCTCAGGAAATAAGATATCCACAATGTTCAATGTTTGACAGGATGTGAAGTTAATTAAGGCAACTGGACTTCCTATTCATGCGGAGACTGCCATTATCCTTTTTTAAAAAATAAAAGATTTTAATAGTTGGCATTACTGACTAAAGAGAACGCTGCACATTGCTTCTTCTTTCAAATTCTGCATGTGCCTGCATTGCCACAAGGGAATCACAAATCTCATACACTGTCAGAATTTACAAAATTGAGAAAGCGAGAATAGGGCAAGAAGGAAAAAAAATATGCTGTGAGGCAAATAAACGCCAAAAGAAGTGAAACAGTTCAGCACAAGGCCTTCTTAGGTCAGCTCATTTTAAGTCTACATTTTATGCCCAAATGCAAATTTTTACAATATTATATAGTCCAAAGTCAAAAGTATTTTCCACATTTTTTAATAGCACAAGTCAGAGGCATTTCATAGGACAATAAAAGTTCTTTTCAGATAATTCTACAAGGCAACCCTAGCCTATTTGGCTAAATCAAAGACAAGGTTTTCATAATACTGTTCTCTAACAAACATTTGCTAAAAAGAACAAAACAAAACATTAATTACACAGACCCATGGAATACTTAAGATACAGAGTCATATTACAGTAATGATAATCTTTAAAAAGAGAGTGAAATTATTTTTTAGAAGATTAGTGACTTTAATGACTCCTAAATAAATAGCTGGATTATTTAAATGTTACCGAACAGGACTTGCAATAGAGGATGGGAAACAGATGGGAAAGTACTGATAAAACTTACGAAGCAATAAGGTGAAGAGAGTGGGAACTTTCTCTTCTACTATGTCTCCTGATACTGCAGCTCCCTTTGCTGTGGAAGGAAACGTGGTTCCTTACAGTCAGAAAAATAAATACCTAGAGGTGCCCTTGAATTTGTCTGAGATTTCTGTGAGGGAACCATCGTAGACAGAGGGTAGGGAAAATCCCTTTGCAGGACTGCAGGAAAGAAGAAAAGGTAAGTCAGCAGCAGCAAAACACAGCAGAGAGAATTTTAGTGGCAGCCTTCGATGGGGTTCTCCTTCAGAACAGCATCCTTACAGAGAGTACCAGTTTTACCTAAAGTAGCTGGGTGTATTTATAGGCACCACAGTAAAAGGTGAGTGAAACTTATTTGTATATTGACACACAAACTCCAGCAAGAATCTAATCGTATTAAAGTACTGAGGATCGTGAGAGACAATAAAATATGCCAAACCTTAGTTATCGTCTTACAATTGCTGCCCCTTCTCAAAATAGACAGCAACGCTGCTCAACATGGCTTCATGATGTAGTTCCTTTCTTCCTACTTCAGTAGTTTTTTGACTCCTGATACCCCTATCTCCCTACCAAGCAGTGTCTTCATTTCTAATGGAATGACTCAGTCTCTGTATGAAATGTCTTGGAATCAACCAAAACATCTATGGGTTATGAGAGCTTCTTCCATTCCAGGCAATGGGTTAACTGTTTTATGTACATGGACACACTAGATACTTATAGCAACCCTATGAGGCAGGTGCTATTCTTATCCCATTTTACAAATGAGAAAACTGGAATTGAGAAGAGGCTGAGTCAGGAGTGGCAGCTGGGGACCATGGCTGCAGAACTCACGTTCTCAAGCACTCTGTTTATACTGCTTCTCTGTCATCAAATTCTATTTTTGGACAAGAGTGTGTGTGCTCAGTCCCTTCAGTTGTATTGGACTCTTTGCAGCCCCATGGACTGTAGCCCAGCAGGCTCCTTTATTCACGGGATTCTCCAGGCAAGAATACTGGAGTGCGTTGCCATGCCCTCTTCCAGGGGATCTTCCCAACCCAGGAATCCGCATCTCTTCTATCTCCTGCATTGGCAGGCAGGTTCTTTACCACTAGAGACACATGGGAAGCCCTTGGAAAAGAACATGAGGTATTAATATATACTTCAAAAGCAGAAGCACAGGCAGATAAAGCCCAATTGTTGTGGTAAACAATACTTGCCTCCTGACGGAAGTGTGTGTACACAGTGGGGCAGAATGATGAATAAGCAGCCCCACTGAAGGGCGGGGGCTTCCCAGGTGGTCCCACTGGTAAAGAATCCGCCTGCCAATGCAGGCGATGGAAGAGACACAAGTTTGATTCCTAGGTTGGGAAGATTCCCTGGAGGAGGGCATGGCAACCCATTCCAGTGTTCTTGCCTAGAGATCGCATGGACAGAGGAGACTGGCGGGCTACAGTCCATGAGGTCCCAGAGTCAGATACAACTTAAGTGACTTAGCATGCATGCACACACAAAAGGGCTAGGCATTTTGCATCTATGACTCTATAAAGCATCTTCACATAGAAGTTTATAGCTGCTGCTGCTGCTGCAAAGTCGCTTCAGTCATGTCCGACTCTGTGCGACCCCACAGATGGCAGCCCGCCAGGATCCTCTCTCCCTGGGATTCTCCAGGCAAGAACACTGGAGTGGGTTGCCATTTCCCTCTCCAATGCATGAAAGTGAAAAGTGAAAGTGAAGTCGCTCAGTCGTGTCCGACTCTTAGTGACCCCATGGACTGCAACCTACCAGGTTCCTCCGTCCATGGGATTCTCCAGGCAAGAATACTGGAGTGGGGTGCCATCGCCTTCTCCGAGTTTATAGCTATGTGACCGTAAATCAAAAATGATAAATAGATTCAGTCACTCTGCTTTTCTATTGAGGTAGGGACCCAGAGATATTTATTTCCTTGCTCCCTGTTCCTCTTTAAAACAGTGAAATAAGACAAGGACTGTTTGGCCAGGGCCATGGAGGAAAAGCAACACTCTGGCTGAGTTTTGCAGTTTAGAAGGAGACCCAGATGGTGGCTTTTCAGCTACACTCCCCGACCAATGGTTACATTTACATTTACTTATGCTGGAATCGGAGAAGGCAATGGCACCCCACTCCAGTACTCTTGCCTGGAAAACCCCATGGACGGAGGAGCCTGGTAGCCTGCAGCCCATGGGGTCGCTAAGAGTCGGACATGACTGAGCGACTTCACTTTCACTTTTCCCTTTCATGCACTGGAGAAGGAAATGGCAACCCACTCCAGTGTTCTTACCTGGAGAATCCTAGGGACGGCGGAGCCTAGTGGGCTGCCATCTATAGGGTCGCACAGAGTCGGACACGACTGAAGCGACTTAGCAGCAGCAGCAGCAGCAGCATGCTGAAATATCACTGCAACAATTCAGCAACTTTGGAAATTGCTTGGGTGCATGTCCAATACTTTGGCCACCTGATAAGAGCTGACTCATTGGAAAGACCCTGATGCTGGGAAAGATTGAGGGCAGGAGGAGAAGGGGGCGACAGAGGATGCGATGGTTGACTGGCATCACCAAGTCAATGGACATGAATTTGAGCCAACTCTGGGAGACAGTGAAAGGGAAGTCTGGTGTGCTGCAGTCCATGGGGTTGCAAAGAGTGAGACACGACTTAGCGGCTGAACAACAACAATGTGAAAACATTATAAGATCTGCTGAAATAAAAGGGGAAAATCACACAAGGAGAGAAAATGCATATCCATTAAGTGGCTTTTTTTTTCTTTTTAACTGAGTCCTCAGTCACTAAAAGAGATAAAAGCCATGACTCACATTAAAGCTTCCTTGCTCTACAGATGAATTAACAATTAGCAAGGGGAAGTCTTTCGTTTTGGTCTCCTGATAGCTATCTGGACTATTAAACATGTGAGCCTTGCATAGGAAATTACAGAGGCTTCCCTCTGTTGCAGATTGAAACTGCAACCAAAATACATTTGGAGATTTCTGCGCCTAGGACATAGCCACAAAGAAGTCCCTCCTCCTTTTTTTTTTTTCAGGATGCGATTCACTGCTCTTAGCTGGCTCTGAGGCATCTGTGCTAAATTTATAATCTGGGTGATAGCTGAAATCAAAGTCACAGAAAGCTGAAATAGTCATAGTTTACAAAATACTTTGTAGGGAAAATGTGTTTCCACCAGGGGCCCAAGGTGCTTCATCTGAAGCATGGAGCCCTAATCTATGACACATACAAGTACAAATTAGGTCATCTGCAACAGGTGACAAGTTTTAATTGAATGTCTTCTGTCTGCAATTCTGACAAAAGGTGAATGGAAATAAATGAGTCTGGCAAGAACGGCCCTGAGCCTTACAAAACCCAATATCTCATTATTTTTAAACAGCTATCTATAAACTGATGCTGACAAGCCTTGAACCTTTTATTTCTGCTCAAGATGAGGTGGTGTGCAGGGAGGAAAAAAAAAAGGGAAAGAAAAAGGGACATCCAGAACATTACATTAAACATGCAATACCTACCATTATTACTTCCCCAACGTAATTAAAGGAAATCTCCTATTCAAAAGGCACTATTTCTTACTTTGCTTGATGTCAGAGAGGAAGAGAGCGAGCATGCTTGCCTTGCATTTGCTTAAACATAGAGACTGCCTTTAAGGAAAAAAAAAGAAAATCTTCCCTTTCTTTCTTTTTGGCCTGTTAAAAATTTCATAAACTATTCAAAGAGATATTATGGCGGCTTAAACCTATCTAGACTCTATGTTGTCTGGTTACTATTTAATACTAGTGACTCTTCCTTTTATCCTTTTTAAAATTGCCTTCTCCTGTGAATAAAGTTGTGAATTAGCGGGTAAAGACATGAAATGTGGTTGCACATCACCATCAAGAAAAGTGATTCTACTAATTCACAATTAAATTTGACACTGGCAGCAATAAGTTTAACACAATAATAACAGTAATAACAGTGCACAGTACCCCATGGGGATGCTCTGTAAACAGAAGCACAAATATTATTTATGCAAAATTCAATGCCCTGTAAAAATGAATTAAATATGAAATCAACCAAGCTGGTTTACAAGTTGCAGGTTGAGAGCCATAGTCACTGTGTTTCATTCAATGGAGAGGAAGTCATTGGAGACCAAAAAACCAGACATGGATTTCAAAGAGAATACAGGCTGTGAGAGAAAAAAATAAATGAGTGACAGAGAAAGATGGTGGTAAGTCGGGAGGTCATTTGCTTTTTGTATGTGTGATTCTAGATCTCATGGGCAACCAAGGTAGAGTTTATGAAGCTCAAAAGAGAAGCTGACTGTAATGAATCTGCCTGCAATGCAGATCCCTAGGTTGGGAAGATTCTCTAGAGAAGGGAATGGCTACCCACTCCAGTATTCCTGCCTGGAGAATCCCATTGACAGAGGAGCTGGTGGGCTGCAGTCCATGAGGTCTCAAAGAGTTGGACAGGACCGAGTGACCAACATTTTCACTTTTCACTTGGTGACTTTAGTGGGGACAACTTGAAGCCCTGGCCAATTTGTTAGGAACGCAGCAAAAATAATAAAAATGCTTTACCAGGGCAGGCTGCAAGTTAAATTGCTTCAGCTATGTCTGACTCTTTGAGACCCCACAGGCTGTAGCCTGCCAGGCTTCTCTGTCCATAGGATTCTCCCAGCAAGAACTCTGGAATGGGTTGCCATTTCCTCCTCCAGAGGATCTTCCTGACCCAGGCTCAAGCAGAAATTCCAAGAGCCAACTATAAGATACCAAAGTGACACATGATGCTTAATATTTTTCCACTGCTGTGATCTGGCAAAATTGAGATTGGATATAAAGTAAAGCTAGCAGAAAGAACATATGCCTGGGTCGTGTGAAAAAGAATTACACCTAAAACATAAAATACATAGGAAAAAAATCAGTTCAGTAGAGATCAAATGTTAATATAATTTAATGTATACACACCCAAATTTCGTATCAGTGAGACATTTTCTTGCGACCATGTGACATTTCTTATGATATTGGTAGCAATAAGTTTAAAAGAGTAATAATAGTAATAACAATACACAGGACTCTATGGGGATTCTGTGTGTAAACAGAAGCACAAAGAAAATTTATGCAAGATTCAGCACCCTGTAAAAAAGAATTAAATATGAAATTAAGCTGGTATTCAAGTAGCTGGAATGAGAACCATAGTCACTGCATAATATTCAAATAGAGAGGTGCACAGTGGAGTTCACTGGCCGTACTGTAGGTTTTCAGTGGTGTAAACAAGAAGTGCCATGGGCTGAATGTTTGTTCCCCCCTCCCCAAAATTCATATGTTGAAACTGAATCTCCCACGTGATAGTGTCTGGAAGTGAGGCCTTTGGGGTCATTAGATCATGAAGGTGTAGCCCTCATGATGGGATTAGTGCCCTTATAAAAAAGGTTTCAGGGGACTTTCCTGGTGGTCTTAGTGGTTAAGACTCCGCCTCTCAGTGGGTTAGGGTTAGATCCCTAGTCAGCAAACTAAGGTCCCACATGCCCAGAGAGCTCTCAGGAAAACCTCACTGAATGCTGAATCTGGCAGGGCCTTGATCTTGGACTTCTCAGCCTTTGGAAATGCGAGAAATATGTTTGTCTTCTTTATAAGCCACCCAGTCTATGGTATCCTGGTATAGCACCCCAAATGGACTAAAACAAGAAGAAATGAAAAAAATTTAAAAAAAGACTCGGCCATAAGAAAGGATGAAATAATGCCATTTGAAGCAACCTGGATGGGTTTAAAGACTGTCATACGAAGTGAAATAAGTCAGAAAGAGAACGACAAATACCATATGATATCACTTTTATGTGGAATCTAAACATGACACAAATGAATTTATATATGAAACAGAAACGACTCACAGACATAAAGAACAGAATTGTGGCTTCTAAAGGGCATGGGAAGCGTAGGAGAGAAGGAATGGGAGTTTAGGGGCAGCAGATGTAAACTATTACGTATAGACTAGATAACAAGGTCCTATTGTATAGCACAGGGAACTATATATATATACACACACACATATAAATACACACACACACACACACATATATACACACATAACATACATATATGGTGGTTTAGTCAATAAGTCATGTTTGTCTCCTGCAACCCCATGACTACCAGACTAGCCTACGAGACTCCTCTGTCCATAGAATTTCCCAGGTAAGAATACTGGAGTGGGTTGCCATTTCCTCCTCCAGGGGATCTTCCCGACCCAGGGATTAAACCCGGATTGCCTGCTTTGCAAGTGGCCTCCTGAATGTCAGGTGGATTCTTTACCGACTGAGCCACCAGGGAAGATAACATACATACACATACATATAACTGAACAATATATATAACATACATATATATAACTGCGTAATTTTGCTGTATAATACAAAGTAATATAACACTGGAAATCAACTATACTTCAATAAAATTTTTCAAAAGGAGGGAGATAAGAGAGATACTCTACATTGGATTGATTCAACATCTAATATGAAATTTAAAAATACGATAGTTTCTCATATGCTTCTCATCCAAATCTATGTACCATCACTAACCCCCATTCATCTGCCAACTATGCTGTTAATTTGTGAGGAAAATTAATGGAGAAAAAGGAAAGAAAACCAAGAGAGAGTATGAGAGAATGGTCTAAGTCTTGCAGAAGTACAGACATGGAGAAGATGGCATGGTGGATTTAGAATACACTTCCAGCTGCCTGGGTCCACAAGGACACATGGTTTATGTGAGCACATTTTCAAACCGATTAGAATTCAGTTTTCCTCCCCTAAAGTTGACAAATTAGACTATTGAGGAATTTAAGACCTCATGAGAAAAACTAGGGTAGAATAATCATGAGTGGCAGTGATAATAAAAAAGCACTTATACATAAGTGATATATTCACTAAAATTAAATAAAGACAAATATGAAAATACTATCAATAACAGACACACTAAATAAGTCATGTTTCCTGTACAATTAATTTCCATTTATCATCCTTTGATCTCTGGAATATTTTTAGTATCTTCCTTCTACCTAGTTTTAGCAAGATAACTATAAATTCAGTTTGAATTGCTATAGATAATACATGTATGAAAAGACATTTAAAAAAAATCTTTTTAAACCAAATGTTCACTGACACACTTCTGTTAGCATTTTGGGAATTGAAGTTTTAAGCAGGTGCTATTCCGGATTCATACTTAATGAATGTAAAAGATTTAGGGGAGAGTGATGCATAAGCAAATACAAATATAAACATATCAAGACTTTCAGTCAAGGAAAAAAATAATGAAGAAAGTGCTTACTCTGAGGCTAGTAAGAAAATTGTTCATTTAAAGTGCAGTGGCAGGGTGAGGTCCATGGGCTGTACTTTTGTTCTTATATTAGGATGTGTGAAGAGTGTGTAAAAAAAAAAAAAAAGACAGAAAACACCAATGATATTTCCAGATGCCAAATACAGTGGGTCTTGGCTGAGGAAAGCCTGTATCCGTACCAGCTCATAAATTTCCTGAAAGACTTCCCTGTGTGTAGTTGTTATAGGAGGGGCTAGCTGGAGGTACTGCCAGAATACCCAGAATGGCCCACAAGGCCAGGAAGAATCTTGAAATCCTAAAGGTGCCAAGAAATGAAGAACAGGCTTTTCTAGGCATAGGCAGCTCAAGGCTATATGTTGGGAGTTAAGCGTCCAAGTGTCACTGCCTCACATGGACCGCAGCAGAATTTCCCATGAAAATCTCCTTGCAGTATTCCAAAACACATTTTCTTACTCTTTCCTGTCAACAGGTTCACTCTGTATCTTTATATTTTATGTCTTTAAATTTATTTGGCTGTGCTGGGTCTTAGTTGCAGCATGCTGTATCTTTAGTGGTGGTATGCATGTTTAGTTGCTCTGTTGGGTCCGACTCTTTGCAACTCCATGGACTGTAGCCCGCCAGGCTCCTCTCTGTCCGTGGGGTTCCCCAGGCAAGAACACTGGAGTGGGTTGCCATTTCCTTCTCTGGGGGGTCTTCCTGACCCAGGGATAGAACATGCATCTCTTGTGTCCCCTGCATTGCAGACAGATTCTTTACCCGCTGAACCACTGCGGAATCCCTTTAGTTGAGGCATGTGGGATCTAGTTCCCTCACCAGGGATTGAACCTCGGCCCCCTGCATTGGGAATTTGGAGTCTTAACCACTGGGCCATCAGGGAAACCCCATTTCTCTATATTTTTAAAAACACAATCTAGGTTAAACTCAAACTTATAAATATTTTATCTATTATGTATGTTCATAATTTCATCAAAAAGTTGAGTGAGGTCATGGTGAGAAATGACACTCTAATTAAAACAGCTTCAAAGGATCAAAATACAGCCAGATGATTTTGATGTACATTTTAATAGCATGTTGCTCTCTCATTGCCCTTGTAGTATATGTCACATAGAAAACACTCAAAAATACTAAGTGAATAAAATTTACAACATGCTTTATAGCCACGTACTAATCAGGGTCTTTTTTTTTTTTAATTGTTTTTCTTTTGATATTTCTAAACCTGGAATGTAAACACAGAAAGATATGGACCTCTTGTCATTTCTCTCAGTAATTCTTATTTATCATGTCTTTCCTAACTAATATATTGTAACTTTAGAATGGTACAGAAAGCTTGACAGTGCAAAACAGCATGAAGCAATTAAAAAAAGAGAGAGTTGTTGAAAGGAATGTGCGTGCATTTTAAGTCACTTCAGTCATGTCCAACTCTTTTTGACCCTGTGGGCTGTAGCCTGCCAGGCTCCTCTGTCTGTGGGATTCTCCAGGCAAGAACACTGGAGGGGGTTGTCATGCCCTCCTCCAGGGGATCTGCCTGATCCAGGGACTGACCCCATTCCTCTTATGTCTCCTGCATCCGCAGGTGGGTTCTTTACCACTAGCGCCATCTGGGAAGGCTTCTGTTGAAAGGGAGGGCATCTAAATTGAATTTTTCAATATTCATCCTTGTAATATAAGAGGAAACAGCATTTGATTTACTGGGAAAACCTCAGATAAATATTAAGAAAAATTAACTCATAAGAATTATATTTAGATTCCAAATATTGAGCAAGAAAGGCCAAGGTCCCTACACTTGGGAAATTTGATAAATGAAGAAAACCATTCTCTTTCCGAGACATTTTTATTGCTTTCTAGTCTGGAAGCAGATGAATGAATGTGATCACGTGTTAAGCTCTCTTCCAGTTCTAAGACTCTGTGAATGAAATGGTATACTTAAAAAGATGGAATTGACCCACAGATTCAGAGTACAACAACTGCCTTGGCAGTGGGAAACGTCAACATACTTCATATCTTAAATCAGGAAGACCAGAGCCAAATGGATAGCATTAACGAACCAGAAGAGCAGAAGCTTTTCTGGCACAGGCCTCAGCCTTCCCCTTTCACTGACCTTGGCCAAATGCATTTCCTTTTGTTCTTGACAATAATACAGCAAATAAAGTGCCCGTGTTTGAAAAGCGCTTCTAGCTTATTACTGCATTAGGAAAAGATCAATGCCTGTTGCATATGCCTGTGCAGACTGAAGAATGGAAAATTAGAAACAGCTTCAGATTTGTGAGCACTGTACTACACAGAGACTAGATTATGCTAAGGAGAGGACAATATGACCTAATAATGGAGATTATGAAAACAACCAATGAGCAGCTAATACCTATTCTAGTACTTAACTGAATTTCATCTGGAGTTTCAAAATAAAAAGGCATTTGGCTAAATAGGATCAGGTTTCAGTAAATATGCTACAATGAGTAATGTTTCATCTAAACATCTATAGTCACCCTTTTAGGGCTTCCCTGGTGGCTCAGTCAGTAAAGAGTTTGCCTGCAATGCAAGAGACCCAGGTTTGATCTCTGGGTTGAGAAGATCCCTTGGAGAAGGGAATGGCAATCCACTCCAGTATTCTTGCCTGGAAAATTCCGTGGACAGAGGAGCCTGGCAGGCTACAGTCCACGCGGTCGGAAAGAACTGAACACAACTGAATGACTAACACACACAGACACACGTATATATACACACAGAAATTATAGTTATATATCATGTATATATACATATATACATAAATACATAGAGAAATAGATGTGTGTGTGCTTGCTCGGTGGAGTTTGATTCTTTGCGACTCCATGGAATGTAGCCCACCAGGCTCCTCTCTCCATGGGATTTCCCAGCAAGAATACGGAATAAGTTGCCATTTCCTTCTCCAGGGGATCTTCCCGACCCAGGGATCAAATCTGCGTCTCTTGCATCTCCTGCATTGCAGGTGGATTCTTTACCACTTAGCCACCTGGGAATCCCTACATAGAAATAGATAAATACACACAAATTCTAAATCAATAATATATGGTTCCATTTCTTTACTTTCTTGATAATGATCTGGCAGGTCTAATGATTCTGTGGCAATAATTTATTTGCAAGATTTTTCCATTCAAAGAAAACCCCATGTTACATGAGTTCATATTGATGTTTATATCGGGAGTTGCAAATTCAAACAACTACAAGGACTCTGGATGTAAACTGAGTAAGTGAAACAGACCGTGTGTTTAAAAAAAAATAAGGAGGACGTACTGTGGTGACCCAGAGACCACTGGTCCCACCATGTACACAGTCCCTCCCAGCACCCCTGTGATGTTGCCGTGTGGGGGTCTAGGCACTTCCAAATGGAAGGCCAGCATTATCAGTTTCCAATTCCAAAAGAAGCCAGCAGTCTGGATCTTTACATAAAATTACCCAATGATTATATGTTCACACCAAGTTTTAGCTAATCAATGGCCCTCAGGATGCCGAATTATAGTCTTTGGTTTATCTTCTTTAACACAGGGGCCATTTGTTAGAAGTTCCCTGATAGAAGTCAACTCTGACAGCTGGCTGATTAAACTGATCATATTATAAGTTGGTAGCTATTTAGATATTTTATTTAGGCCTTCCTTATATATGAGTATAACTTAATTGCTTAAGTTGTTTGATAGGCTATATTTTGAAATTCTAATTGAAAAATGCTATTATCCACAGGCGCAGAAAACAAATTCATGGTTACCAAAGAGGAAAGGAAGTAGAGGGAGAAATTAGGAGTTTGGGATTAACATACACACACTACTGTACATAAAATACAGAACTAACAACAACCTACTGTGTAACACAGGGAACTCTACTCAATATTTTATAATAATCTATAAGGGAAAATAATCTGAAAAAGAATATATATATATATATACATACACATGGAAATATATGCTGCTAAGTCGCTTCAGTCGTGTCCGACTCTGTGTGACCCCATAGATGGCAGCCCACCAGGCTCCGCCGTCCCTGGGATTCTCCAGGCAAGAATACTGGAGTGGGTTGCCATTGCCTTCTCCAGTGCATGAAAGTGAAAAGTGAAAGTGAAGTCGCTCAGTCGTGTCTGACTCTTAGCGACCCCATGGACTGCAGCCTACCAGGCTCCTCTGTCCATGGGATTTTCCAGGCAAGAGTACTGGAGTGGGTTGCCATTGCCTTCTCACAGATCAATTCATTGAATTCTCACAGCACCTGCATGCTGCTGCTGCTGCTGCTAAGTCGCTTCAGTCGTGTCCGACTCTGTGCGACCCCATAGACGGCAGCCCACCAGGCTCCGCCATCCCTGGGATTCTCCAGGCAAGAATACTGGAGTGGGTTGCCATTTCCTTCTCCAATGGAAATATATACTTATGTGCATAACTGAATCACTGTTGTATACCTGAAACTAACACAACACTATAAATCAATTAGACTTCAATAAAAAAATAAAATTAAAAAAATGCTATCTAGTAGGGTTGTAGGTATAATAATGTATAAAATATAAGGATTCTCATTAGAAATCATTTCAAACAAGAGTAAAAAGTGAATCATCTATGCCCACATATAGCACCTGTCAGTTAAGAATGTTGACATGTTTTGATCCACATAAGCCCTCTTAAAGAATCTTGCTTAAATAAGCACAAGTCTCCATGGCTGTTTATAGTAAATGGCAGTGAAGGCTTTCCTTAAATTCATCCATCATGTTTACAAAATATCTTGACTTTAGGAAGGAATATCTTTCTGCCTAGCAAAATCTGTTGGAACCTGCAAAGTCAACTCTTATAATACAATTGGTGTGTCATGACTGTCACTAAGATGACACCAAATTAATCATCATTGGGAATTAGCTGACAAAGAACTGCTCTTCTGTTGGCCTAGACCCTTCCTCCCCTAACTTTTTGTGTAATATGTAAGAGAAGGTCTTCGATGTGCAAAAGAGTAAGATACGTGGAATACCTTTTGGAACTGTCCTAGTAGGAATTTGGTTTTAATTATGATTTCTTTGGTTTGGTACATCACCAAACACAATGGACTAGAAGATGCTACTGACAGCTGGAGGGGGTGGGTGTCAGTGGGAGATGGCCAAGACGGTGTTACTATCAAAGATGTAAGAGAAACGAAAGGGAAAGAAACTAAATTTCAAAAGCTTCAAGAGTTTAAAAAATAAAACCTCTATGATTAAAAGAAGGCACTAAAAATTACTTAATCATTAACTCTTTAAAAATACATGGAGGGAAGAAGTGAGTCTTTAAACAGATCATGACACACACTGGACAACCAGCAGTAATATATCACTGAAGTCAGGATGAATTAAAATATAAACTTATTCATAACAGAGGGAAGTCAAATCTGTACACCTGCTGAATGAAATGGTTATTCCATGATTCTCATCATTACCAAACCACTCGTGCAACATGAGCCTCTGACAGAGAGGTAAGGGCTTCCTCTAACTCTTCATATTTCAGAAACTCACTTTAACAAGCATCTCATCTTTGCTGCCATCAAGAGAACTGGATAGGAATCCCCTGCAAGTTGTCATCCAAGTGCCCTAATAATCAAGAAGGCTGTTACTGGGTAGCATGACCACCACCACCACCTCCTGCCCACTATCCACAAGGGCTTCTTGGCTTCCCTCTTTAGTACGCAGGGTCCATAATGGCCAAGGAAACGGAAGACCTTGAAACTGAACTCAAGTCAAGACATGGCAGGTCAAGAAAGTGTAGCAACTGGGCCACCAAAAAAGCCCAAGAACACACTTAAATGTCATAATAACATTTCCATCAGCATGTTGAGACTGGAAAAGACTACACCACTTAGATTACAAAAAAATTTTTAGATAGCCATATATATTGGTTTCCTCATGCCTTTAGCCAAATCCTAAGGAGATAGTCAATATAGACAAAGACTTTATGTGATTTTGGGTGGGGGTGGGGAACCACAGCAAAGTCATTCTCCTTCTTCCTACTTCTCTCATCTGGCTACCCGATTTAATTTTATATGTACTATATTCATACACACACACACATATATATGTATGTGTATATATATACACATACATGCATGCTCAGTTGCTCAGTCATGTCTGACTCTTTTGCAACCCCATGGACTGCAGCCTGCCAGGTTCTTCTGTCCATGGGATTCTCCAGGCAAAGATTCTGGAGTGGGTTGTCATTTCCATCTCCAGGGGATCTTCCTGACCCAGGGATTGAAAGCGTGTCTTCTGTATTGGTAGGGAGATTCTTTATCAATGAGCCACCAGGGAAGCCCATACACACACACACACACACACACACACACACACACACACACACACACACACATGTATGTGTGTATATTTAGGACTGGTCACACACACACACACACACACACACACACACATGTATGTGTGTATATTTAGGACTGGTCAGATCTTTTTTAAAAATAATTGATATGTTCTGTAAATTAATGTAACTTGTTGTTAAAAACATGCTATAAACGGGAAAAACATAAGCTTTTCTGAGCATTCCTTGCTTGGCTATTACTGAAATGATTTCCCAAATTTCAAATAACTTTCCAGCTCTGATAAAAATTTGTATATCTTAAAAATGTTAACATCACTTCATGTGTTTTACTTGCTATTTACAAAAGTAACAGCAAAAGTACTGTTCAGTATTAAAATGCAAAAAACAGAGCTCAGCTCAGTAATTCTCTGCATATCTGTCCATAATATGATGTAGTTTTTACTGCTGGGGATATAATTCAAGAATATCTGCATATCATGGAGCTGTTTTAAGACCAGCTGAATACTTGAAAGATCTCATGGTATCAAACACACTGAATAAATGTTCACTGGTAACAAGAATGAAAAGAAATATAACAGGAATTATTTTAGTTATTGGTTCTAATAAAATGACAGTTCATTTATCTATCAACATGTATTCAGTCTCAAATTGAGATAAATTTTAAAAGTTAAGATACAGAAGAGACCTTGTATGAAGGTAAAAAGAAATCATCTACAGAAAAGAATGCTTGGTTTTCTGTTTCCCTGATAGTTAGTATAGATTTTCTTTTTCAAGACTGAGGTACACTTAGAGAAAATGGGAAAATTAAAAATGTGGCATGGACTCTTGTGAATCTATACTGCCTCATTTAGTAAACGTGTTAATGTGTTCTGAATTTTTTGTGAAGTCGTTAACATAGGATTACACCAAACACTGTACTATCCCCATATTTGAATCATCTGTTGCCTATTTAACAAAACAAAGTATCTGGATGTGGAATACAATGCTGTAAAATTTTTCTTGAAATCAAGGAGTTAATTAAGTACAAAACAAAGGAGGAATAAATTCTAAAATAGTCCCTGAAAAAAAATGAGGGAGGGAATCTGATTTTTGAGGAAAACAAAATATATTTTCACAAGTGGGATGTTAATTACTTCAAATAATATCAAAATAGATGTCTGTGAACAGTTGTGCACAATTTTAAAAGTATCACCATAATACGTTGCTATCAGATAATGCAACATAAATAGAAATATAAGATCAATTACATACATTTTATCAATCCAATGTCTGAATTCAATGAACATACATAAAAATAAAGCTATTTTATATTTTAAAAGTTTTCACCTTTTTCAAGAAATTCCAGTAACAGTATTCCACTTTTCATATAGTGAAATATGAATATATACAACGGATAATTCAGAACCACATTAACAATTTCTAAAACTGAAAATTCAAATCTGTCCAACTTTTCTACTTTTCCTATCTGGCATAAGTATAATTTCTGAAGCTACCTGGGTTTCAGCTTCTTTACCAAAACAAATTTCAGCACAATCTTTCAAGATTCTTGAATAAAGTTTGCTTTTAAAACATTTTGAAAAGAAGAACTTCAAAAGATATTTTTGCCACAAATGAAATAGCTGTGGTTTTGAAAACCAATAATCAGTGTTTTCTTTTAAAGACAATTAATGGTAAAGTTAAGAGGTACATTAACTTTGGCCATTAGCTGCTGCTTCTAAGACACCTCAGTCGTGTCCAACTCTGTGCGACCCCATAGATAGCAGCCCAGAAGGATGTGTTATTTTTAAAATACAACACCTAATAATGATACAACTGTTAAGTTAAACCATAAAAATCTATATGTCAACTTCTACTTGTCCAAGAAATCTAATAGCTGAAGTAACTTTGGGTTTTCCAAAGCTTCCTTTGTTAGCACTGTTGCAACATATGAGATATTTTATCCTACATATAATTTCTATATATGCTGTCCAAACAATACACATATGATTATTAATGTTTTAAAAAATACTACCATATTATTTATTGATACTTCAATATAGATGAGGTATTATAAATCTCATATAAATAGTATACTGGCAATGGAAATAAAATAACTATATTTTTACTATGAAAATTTAGATAGACATCCTCTGGAATTCTAAGCAAGAAAATCATTTTGGAAAATTATATCTAATTCCATAATCTACAATTATGCTTCAAATCAATGCTTTGGACCAAAATGAAATTATATTCAGAAATTCTAATGACAATCTACACCTCAATTGCAATATGCCCCCTCCAAAATTTTAAAAGAAAACAGTAGCAATTTTACTGTAATCTGATGAAGAAGCATTTAGACCTTTGGGCAAGGAGTTAATGAATTATAGATCTGAAACCAAGTTCCATGGATTCACTATGGACTTTCATTCTAATAGTTAAAGTACATGTCTATCAAATTGCTCATGAGGACAAATTTATGGAAAATAACCAAGAGGAAAAGCTTTGTTCTTATTAAGAAACATGAATATGTATGTAATTTTAGCCAGACTAAATTAACCCAAAAATGAATAAATAAAAAAAATAAGGACAATAATTGTCACCAGAGAAGGCTTGCTTCCCTTTCTGCTCTTACAAAAGCATCTATGTTTAGAGTTTCAAAACAGAACTCATCATTTTGAATAAAACTACTTGGAAAGAGACAAAAGAAAAGGAATATGAGAGGAAACCATTATGGAGTAAGTAAAAAGCACAGTGTCTCCCCCTTAGTAATCAACCTGTTTAAAGCAGGGATAGCCTGCAGGCTTGCTATGAACATTGTACATGATAATTAGTGTGCACGCAAGTAGTATGCTATTGCTGAGGTGTGTCCACTTCCTAAGCACGACTCTATTTAGAAAGGTTACACTGAGTCATTAATCCAAATTCTACATTAAACATTTTCTGAAACTGCATGAATTCTGAATAGAGTAAAATCCCATTTTAGCAGCAACAGTACACATATGAAATGAATATGCAAAGTATCACAGATAGTTGTGCGAATTCTTCCCCATCTTTGTGGGCATGCTATGTTTACCTGTCTTCTTCCTGGCAAATGCTCTATCATCAATTCATCCGAACCAATATCAACACATCAGTGGATTATATCTGTGATTTTGTCTTTACTTTCAATCTAATGGGGTCTTCCCAGGTGGTGCTAGTGGCAAAGAACCCTCCTGACAATGCAAGAGATGTAAGAGACACGGGTTCGATCCCTGGGTCGGGAAGATACCCTGGAGGAGGGCATGGCAATCCACTCCAGTATTCTTCCCTAGAGAATCCCATAGACAGAGGAGCCTGGCGGGTTTCGGTCCACAGGATTGCAAAGAGTTGTAGGTTACTGAAGCAACTTCGCAGTCACTAATGGTTTAATTTGATTGATGTTTGCTCATGATTAGGGATTTTAGAATGTAAAATCAGTACTTTGTGAGTTTAGCAAACATGCAAATTATACTGCTGTTATCTCTCTCATCTTCTTAGGCTACGATTTCTTCTGTAACCTTTTAATATATGAAGACCTGAAAGCAAGGAACTCACACATCAAACAACAAACAAAACCAGGCAATGAGGTTCATTTCTGTTAATAATTATTATGATTTAACTTTGGCATTGCCTTATATAAAATAGAAATAAATAACTACAATTTTAATTTTTAAATTAAATTATAAATTTAATTTAATATAACCCCCCGTTATATTCCAGACATTTCAAATACATCAATCAACTCTACCTCAAAGACTATGGAATACAGTAAGCAAAAACACCCAAGTGAATTATTAATGTCTACAAAGCACTTTCATGGATATCATCTCATCTAATTCCTAACAGTGCTATAAACATAGGATTGATATTTCCAATTTGTAGTCAGAGGAGATAAGCAACTTGTGATCAAGATCTCGGATTTATTTTTCTAATTCCAAGTGCTCCTTAAACTACTGTGAGTGTGTGTGTGTGTGTGTGTGTGTGTGTGTGTATTATATATAATCTTCATTTTCCAAAACTCAATAAATTTATTAAAAAAAATTTAAAAATAGAAAAAGTAAAAATAGAGAATAGCAGATAATATACCCATTGCTCTTCCCAGCCCCTTCCCCCCAAACAGACATTTTGAGTATTTCCTGGGTCCTTTTCTGAGACCTTACAGGCAATGGGAACAAAGAGAAGGGCAAGTTCATGACTGACAATGTGGCAGGGGAAGAGAAGACAGGGTCAAAGAAGAGCCAAAATCTGGATCCCAAAGGAAAAAACAGTGCTCTTGGCCAAAATGGGGGAACCAGAAGAGGAATAGGTTTCAAAATAAAAATAAGAAGTACGGTGTTCTGCCTGTAAGACTTGAGATGATTTGGGGAAATCCAAGGTATAGCACATAGAACTCAAAACTGAAATTCAAGTCAGAACTCAGAACTGGTGTTGTAAACTTGAGCCCCAATGCAGACATGTAAAAATATAACTGAAGATTTGCTTTTCAGAAAGTAAAATGGAAGGGCTAGGACCAATCTTGGAAACTTCTCAAAAATACGGTGAAGAAACAATAAGTGAAATGAGATGAAGGCAACTAGGAATGGTGATTTCAAAAGTAGGAGGGGGGAAACTGCTGGCTATTGTACTATATTAATTGAGGGAGAACAAACCATTAGGAGGTGGGATTCCTACAAGCTTAGCAAAATGAATGGGGATAGTAAAACCGAAGAAATTATATAATATCAACTTAAGGAACACATGTCAATGTTACTGTAAGTTATGATAAAACTGAGTATCTTAAACAAAGTGTGAATGTAGTCTTCAAGATATTTTTAAATCAACTTTGATGAAAATATGGGCTTCCCAGGTGGCTCAGTGGGTAAAGAACCTGCCTGCAATGCACGAGATGCCGAAGATATGGGTTTAATTCTTGGGTTGGGAAGATTCCCCTGGAGGAGGGCATGGCAACCCACTCCTGGATTCTTGACTGAAGAATCCCACGGACAGAGGAGCCTGGTGGGCTACAGTCCATAGGTCTCAAAGAGTCAGACATGACTGAAGCAACTGAACACAGAACACCCAGTAGATGAAAATATATGCAGTATCACAGATTCTTCTCAAACCAAAACTCTCCTAAAGGCAGTCATTATTAACAGCATGACTAATATAACGCATCATATCCAAAGGGAAGGGAAATTATTATATCCTATTGTACTGCTCTATTTGTGTCTGTGTAGATGTGTGTGTGGATGTGTTTAGTGTTTGAATTGTAATGTATCTTTGCATTTTCTTTAACACACTGTGGAAAAAAAAAGAGCAGATCAGAGTCAAAGGAGTAAATACCAATACAATTAAATTGTAAGAATTTTAACAATCGTACATCTTTTAGAAAAACCACAGAGCTCTATGCTACCAACAGTTCTAAGGTCCAAGGGACTGGATTAATTTTTCTATTTCTGCTATTTTTTAAATTAAATCCCTCCAAACCCCAATCGCACATGAAATATCACTCTAGAGTACTCTGAAGGTTATGAACTTAAAGAACTATATAATCCACACTGATTTGGATGTTGTTTATGTTAGGGATGGGCAAAAGAGTTTGGATAAACCCATAAAAAGGAGCTGAAACTAGCTATTCTCCTCTCTGGAGTAAGGAAGTAAAGACTCCTTCAATCTTACACCAGGTAAAACTGTGCCTCACTTACAAAGTTCATCGATATGTTTTCTGGGCTAAAGATCCTGTTATAGATTTTTGGAGAAAATGAAAGCAGAGGGCAGTAGAAGTGGTTCTAATGATGAAAATCCAAGACTGAATATTACCTTGTGATTTCAAGCCTTTAAATAGAAACAGTATTGTCTGATCCCTCATTGGGGAGCATGGAAGAGTAACAGGAGAACTAAAAACCCAACTTCATTTTACCCAAGAGAGTACAGGCCACAGACAGCATCTCCATCAGACTCGTATTCAGTAACTAGGGGTGGATGATATAGCACATGTCCCTTTTTTGTCCCTTAAGTCTATGATGCTTTATTAACAACTGACTTTCTAAAGCTTCAGCTTTATTGACACATGACCAAGACCATGCGGTATGGTGATGCTCTGTTTACACAAACACTCAAACAACTACTGTGGTATCATAGAAAGAAATTGCATCTTTGTCCCCATTCCTGAGACACAGCTCCTAAAATCATCAGAACTGTCTGAGTGATAAATAAGCTCGATAGGAGTCACTTTGGTGCCCATGAGACAATTTATGAGCCCCTTGACAGCTTCAGGATGGGGGCTCTTGGTCAGGAAGGCCAAACCTTGATTAGAAATTTGGAACTTTCAACCCCACACCCCTACACACAACTTCCAGAGAGCAGATAGTGGCTAGAGACTGAATAAGTTGCCAATGGCCAATAAGTCAATCAGTTGTGATTATTTAGTGGAAATCTCCACAAAATACCCCCAAAATGGGACAGTCTGGAGAGCTTCCAAGCTGGTAAATATCATGGTGCTGGGAGGACAGAGCATTCAGAGAAGGGATAGAAGCTCTGAAACCCTGCCCATCCCTGACTCTATGCCTATTTCCCATTCACTGTTCTTTGAGTATATTCTTTATAAGAACCCAAAAATAATAAGTGCAGTTCCTTTCTGAGTTACATGGGCCTTTCCAGGAAATTGTCAAACCTGAGGAGGGTCATTGAGACCATGGGAATCTGTGTGCTGCTTTTTGGTTCATGAAGCACTTCATCGACCTTACCTCACTGGATTCTCATATCTACTCTAAGAGATAAGTATTGTGCTTTCCCATTTTACAAATGAGGAAACTGAGGCAGATTCAATCCATTACAAGGTTGTGGATCACAGTTAGCACACTTACATGAGTACCACATGGCTGCCTTCCTTACATACAAGGAACTGTCTGCATCCAGTATTATAAAAAAAAAGAAGTCATTTAAACAAAGAACTGCCACTGAAATAAGCTGGTATTGTTCAGATTGCTCAATCCGAATGAATAACAGTCACTATGCCATCTCAATTAATTAGGGAAGGCTATACTCATTTATCTTCTTTTCCATTGTTGCTTAGCTTTTTAACTAAAATGGACAGTCCTTTATTGTTGTGATTTTTTTTAAAAAGTGGAAAGAAAAAAAAATGAACAAAATCAATTATGGTTGTTGGTGAATTTCATATATCTGAGGCCCAACTTTACTGTTTTAATTAAATGGAAATATAGGCCCATTGTTTGAAAAACATTAAAAGACAATTCCAACACTGACACTGACCCTCCCCCATGCCCCAACCTTGTCTTTTTAAAGGGGAACACCTATGACAACCAGGCCAAGCACTGCCTGGTAGACTGAATGCTGATAATGGCCAATTGTAAATAACTATCTGCATTTTAATTATTCCTCTAAAAAGCCAACTAATTATAAGTCAACCACATGGTACATTTCAATAAAGTTAGTAAATTATCTAAAGTCATTCGATAGAGTGCACAGATTTGAAATCAAAAGTATCTATGGATAAGTTTGAATAAATTACCAGGGAGTAATTCTAGGATTTATTCTACTCACACCGACTGAATCTTACTAGGAGTTTGCATCCTGAAACACAAGGAAAATCTCTTAAAACTGGTGTGTGTGTGCGTGCATGCTTAGTCGTCAAGTCCTGTCCAACTCTTTACATCCTCATGGACTGTAGCCTGCCAGGCTCCTCTGTCCACGCAATTTTCCAGGCAAGAATACCAGAGTGGCTTACCATTTCCTTTTCCAGGGGATCTTCCTGACCGAGGGATTGAACCTGTGTATCTTGTGTCTCCTGCACAGGCAGATTCTTTACCACTGAGTCACCAGGGAAGCCCTGAGGAAGCATTTCATGGCGGTGGCATTGTGACTTTAAAGTTATGAAACTGGATCAAAC
The DNA here is from genome assembly GCF_054371585.1 of Giraffa tippelskirchi. NCBI lineage: Eukaryota > Metazoa > Chordata > Mammalia > Artiodactyla > Giraffidae > Giraffa > Giraffa tippelskirchi. The sequence continues at coordinate 58,480,253 of NC_137279.1, read as the reverse complement.
CCCAGCTGCATCACTTCCCAGATATGTGATCTTCATCTCTTTAGGGCCTCAGCTTGCTTATGTGTAGAATGGGTATGAAACCAGTATATACCTTGCAGACACATGGTGACAAAATGAGATGAGTCTCCAGTACAAGACATGCCAGCCATTGTTAGTATTCACATGTGCATTACAAATACATTTTACTATCCTTTAAATGTTTAGGTTTTCAATTTTCTACCTAGAAATTAATGTCTTTTGGGGACAGCAATATTACTTACCCCCATCTGAGTACTCTTTTAAGTAAGAATATTTTGAGAATAGCAAAATGTCCTCGAAAATCTATTTGCTCAATGGTTCCATCAGTCCTGTTATTTGGCCAAACATTCAATCGAGAGGGAAGACTTGGCAAACTATCTTCCATCACTCCCACCTGTCAAGACTGGTCCTCTCCCTCCATCCCACCATCTGACCAGAGTGTTCAGCATCCTGGAACCAACTAATGAAAGCTAATCACTCATTTCACAAGAAAGTGGAGTGGAAAAAATGACTGCTTTCAGCTTGAATCACAGCTCTATCTCTTTTTCACTGTGTGATCTTTTCACAATTCATGAACACCTTTGAGTATCTTTTGTTCCCTCTCCTGCATAGCTAGACCGAGGAATTAGGAAAACAGCATCTCTAAAAGGCCTTACACAGTACCAGGCACACAGCTGCTGCTGCTGCTGCTAAGTCGCATCAGTCGTGTCCGACTCTGTGCGACCCCATAGACGGCAGCCCACCAGGCTCCGCCGTCGCTGGGATTCTCCAGGCAAGAATACTGGAGTGGGTTGCCATTTCCTTCTCCAGTGCATGAAAGGGAAAAGTGAAAGTGAAGTCGCTCAGTCATGTCCGACTCTTAGCGACCCCGTGGACTGTAGCCTACCAGGCTCCTCCATCCGTGGGATTTTCCAGGCAAGAGTACTGGAGTGGGGTGCCATTGCCTTCTCCAGGCACACAGCAGACACTCAGTAAATATTCATTCTCTATGGCCTTCATCCACGTCTTTCCCAGGAAAGAAGAACATAGCATGTAAGGAAACATTTGCAAGGCAGGCGAAAAAAAAAAAAACAGTCATCATTGGTGGAATTTCAGGACTCAGTAGTATCTTGGTAGAGCAGCTATTTTGAGACCTGGGGCATTTTTAGCATCTGTCACAGCATAATAGGCAACCACTTGATCGGAGCTGCAGAGAGTAGGCTATGGCTAGCGGTGATGTTTCCATAAACTCCTCAAGGTAAAATCTTGCAAGTGCTTGTGTGAGAGTGAGAAATCTATCTTCTCTCTTTCTAAGAAAGATGAGAGGGACACTGGTCTCTAGGCAAATGTTTGAAATGAAAAAGCTAGTATGATTAGAACAAACCAGTATGGAGCATAATAAACAATGTCTAATGATAGAAAACATTTTTATTTTTCAAAGCTGATACTATTACATGGGAAGGCTTACTTGATGTCCAAAATTCACATGGCACTCAGCTCTCATTACTTTAGGAACTCAGGTTAGCTCAAAAATGACAGGGCCACGATACACATAGAAACAGGAAACCCCGATTAGGTACAACTGCTAAAGTCCAACATAATCAATCATAATTGGCCTTATTTTATCTTTTCACTTGATAAAAATAAATTCTGGAAATTTGTGGAGAAGTATGTACAGTAAAAACCTGTTTAAATTATTTCAGAAAACTAAGTTTCAAATAATTTAAAAGATAAACTGCTACTATCAAATGTCAAATGCATAAAATGTCAATTTCTTGGGAAGGGTATAGCACAGATTTCATTTCTATTATGCTTTTTGTACCTTTCCTCTATTTCTTGAGACAAATAAATTTTGAGAGAGCCTAATTAGCCATCCATTCAGGTGTAACTCAGTGAAAAAGCTGAGGGCATTCCTGACTGTTTTCCCCCAACTTCTGATTTCTTAGAATGCTGAGTTTCTGCTTACACTGCCTCAAAGGGATGAGTTTACACTGCAGATGGGATCCAAGGGGAGATTTTATTTTCTGCAATGCCAGATTATGAAAACAATTATACAAAGCATCAGTGACATCTCTTCTCTGCAGAATTTTGGTAGGAACATGGGAGAACATTAAAAGAAAAAAAAAAGAAACTGTAACAAGTTACATATTTTAGTAGCACAGGGCAAAGCCAAAGGTTTATTTCTACATTTCATATGCATTATTTTGACTGCACGCTGCCCCAAAGCCAATTCAGAGAGCAATCAGGGATTACCCACAGCTCTGTTTCCTCTGGAGAAGAACACACATTCTTACATTGCTTCCAACCCGTACAAGCCCCATCCCCGGGGTCAACTGGCTCACTGAGAAAGTCAGATGAGGAACAACATAAAACACGATTACTGCTCTGGTTTTCCCTAAATGCTCTAGGTAGCCGTCACTTTACCCTGTATACACTGCATTCCATTACTGCCCAAAGTAATAAAGACTTCTGTCACCACAAGAGCTTTTCATCTTCAGAGCTCCTTTCTCTTCTCCTGATAAGACTGCCAACTCCACTCTCTGTAAATGAGCTCATGTGAACACTTTATTTTCAGCACGTGAAAACAAAAAGGGCCACTGCCCAGCTTCAGAGATGGAGGGGGTGGTGCTCTGTCTTCAAAGTCAGACGGGGATGTTTGAAAGAGATTGAAGCTGACCTAGGGAGCCTCCCTTGGAATAAGGAAGTTAAGGCTGAGCCATTCTATTCCTCACTAGTCTCACTTCTATTTTACAATGAAGTAAGACTTGGGGGGGTGGGGGGGGGGGAGGAGAGGGAGGAAGGAGAACAGAGCAGCTACCTTTAAACCGATTTTCTGTGTGTGAACATTAGATGTTTGCATTCACTTTGGACAACACCACTAGCCAATACCCATGCCATCACAAGTGTATGTGAGCTGAACATGTCACATGTGGGACAGATGGCTAAACCATCACAATGCAGTCAATTCTGAAATAAGTGAATCGCAGCTTAGGTGTCCTCGTCCAAACAGTAAGTAAATTTAATTTTTTTGCAATCAGTGGCATATGTTCGCATCTGTGTACAATATGACTTGGGCCAAATCTGATCTGGCCATGATGTCCTGAGTACTAAGGCCGTATAATTCCTAGATTAAATGTATTGCAAATACCAGAGGGGGACAGGTTAACTAATTAAGAATATACATTGCTTTTCTGGTCCCCTGGATATCTACCATGCTTGTGCAAAGAGTGACTGACCAGCCAGAGGATCTTCTCTGTTGTATTTCTAAAATGCTTAAACGTGCCCCATAAAATAATAATACATAGAACACACTTAATTTCCTATCATATCTAACAGAGATTGGCTTTATCTGTCCACATCAATTATATCCACAATCATATCATTAATCATTAATCATCATTACATCCATCTCCACAAAGCTAGTGGAGGTGATGGAATTCCAGTTGAGCTATTTCAAACCCTAAAAGATGATGCTGTGAAAGTGCTACACTCAAAAGGCCAGCAAATTTGGATAACTCAGTAGTGGTCACAGGACTGGAAAAGGTCGGTTTTCATTCCAATCCCAAAGAAAGGCAATGCCAAAGAATGCTCAAACTACCGCACAATTGCACTTATCTCACAGGCTAGCAAAGTATTGCTTGAAATTCTCCAAGCCAGGCTTCAACAGTACATGAACTGTGAACTTCCAGATGTTCAAGCTGGATTTAGAAAAGGCAGAGGAACCAGATATCAAATTGCCAACAACCACTGGATCATTGAAAAAGCAAGAGAGTTCCAGAAAAACATTTACTTCTGCTTTACTGACTATGCCAAAGCCTTTGACTGTGTGGATCACAACAAACTGTGGAAAATTTTTAAAGAGATGGGGATACCAGACCACCTGACCTGTCTCCTAAGAGATCTGGATGCAGGTCAAGCAGCAACAGTTAGAACTGGACATGGAACAACAGACTGGTTCCAAATCGGGAAAGAAGTACGTCAAGGCTGTAAATTGTCATCCTGCTTATTTAACTGATATGCAGAGTACATTATGAGAAATGCTAGGCTGGATGAAGCATGAGTTCGAATCAAGATTGCTGGGAGAAATATCAATAACCTCAGATATGCAGATGACATCACCCTTACGGCAGAAAGCGAAGAAGAACTAAACAGCCTCTTGATGAAAGTGAAAGAGGAGAGTGTAAAAGTTGGCTTAAAACTCAACATTCAGAAAACTAAGATCATGGCATCTGCTCCCATCACGTCATAGCAAATAGATGGGGAAACAATGTAAACAGTGAGAGACTTTATTTTGGGGGGCTCCAAAATCACTGCAGATGGTGACTGCAGCCATGACATTAAAAGATGCTTGCTCCTTGGAAGAAAAGTTATGACCAAACTAGACAGCATATTAAAAAGCAGAGACATTACTTTGCCAACAAAGGTCTGTCTAGTCAAAGCTATGGTTTTTCCACTAGTCATGTATAGATGTGAGAGTTGGACTATAAAGAAAGCTGTGTGCCAAAGAATTGATGCTTTTGAACTGTGGTGTTGGAGAAGACTCTTGAGAGTCCTTTGGACTGCAAGGAGAGCCAACCAGTCCATCCTAAAGGAAATCAGTGCTGAATATTCATTGGAAGGAATGATGCTGAAGCTGAAACTCCAATACTTTGGATACCTGATATGAAGTACTGACTCATTTGAAAAGACCCTGATGCTGGGAAAGATTGAAGGCAGGAGGAGAAGGCGACGACAGAAGATGAGATGGTTGGATGGCATCACCGACTCAATGGACATGAGTTTGAGTAAACTCTGGGAGTTGGTGATGGACAGGGAGGTTTGGCGTACTGTAGTCCATGGGGTCACAAAGAGTTGGACACAACTGAGTGACTGAACTGATCATTATATCCACCTAAATCAACTTATTCAAATATGTAAAAAGTGCTTATTATGTGCCACACTCTGTAGTAGGCATGGGGTTACTTTCCTTCCAGGGCTCCCAGTCTGGTGGAGGCAGGTAAATAATTACAGATAAATAATTACTGTGGAATGTCGTTTTCTAATAAAGGCACAGGTCGGACCCTAGAAAGAACATAAGGAAGAAAAGTTCTCTGGGGAAGTAAAGGAAGGTACTCAGGCATCTCTGAGTTGAGGAGCCAACCTGTACATGTAAATGAGGAAGACAGAAGCACATTTTAGTCACAGAAACTAGCTGTGGCAACTGTTTCTTTGTTTGTTGCTTACTTGCTAAGTCCTGTTTGACTCTTTTACAACCCCATGGACTGTAGCTCGTCAGGATCCTCTGTCCATGGGGATTTCCCAGGCAAGAATACTGAAGTGGGTTGCCATTCCCTTTTCCACGGGATCTTCCTGACCCAGGGGTCAAACCTGTATCTTCTACATTGCAGGTAGATTCTTTAGTACTGACCCAGCAGGGAAGCCCAGTTGTGGCAGAGAGACAAGCAAAAACAGAATCTGAAACTGAGCTGTCCAATATTTGGCTATTTCCATTTCAATGTAAACTCATTAAAATAAAATCTAAACTTCAGTATCTTAGTTAAACTTGCTATATTTCAAATATTCTGTAGTTACATGCAGCTAGTGGCTACCATATTGGACACTGTACTTACAGAGTATTTCCATCATTGCAGAAATTACTGATTTGGGAAAACAGACATTTGAGGAGTGACAAGCTATGGATGTTTGAAATATAGGAAGGAACCTGTAGATCCTGAAAGATGACTCAAAGAAATAGACACTTTAGCTCACCATATCTGAAGACCCACAGCTGAATTTAAGTAATGGAGTAAGTAGTGTGGGCAAATGAGGAGAAAATAAAATGGATGATCTGATCAGATTGGTGTTTTAGAAAAAACTTCATTCAAGCTAAAGTGTGGAGTGTGGCACATAGACACATATGTGCACACACACACAATTACACACAAATATTCCACATACATATACACTAACCATACATGGTTTTTACTTCCTTTGTTTTTCAATAAATAACAGCAATAATAATGAAGGCTAACATTGCGGGTTGCTTACTCTGGACCAGGCACTGCCTCAAATATTCTGCACATATTAACTCATGGGGCTCAAGAGGTGAAAGGATTCCTTAGAGAAACATGTTGACATCTATGGGCCAATACATCTATTTAATCCTTCACTTATATTGTTTCATGGGACTAGACATACAGAACTCTGAATAGAAATAACTGCAGAAAAACACATGGACAGTTGAATCGATGGTGTAATTCATCCTGCCAACTGAACTTAAGCCTTCATCAGGTTACCCTGGAACTTGGGGGCTGAGCTGATCGTGCCTGCTACACTCATCCACAAACTCGTCATACGGCATTTATGGAGGTGCCAATAAAAATCTCCTGTGTCGCGTGAATGGGAACTTCTCTACATAGAACATCCAACTAAAAGCCCCAGAAGAAACAGTTCATACTGAAAATCCACAGTATAAAACTTGAAGACACAGAGGCAACAATTAGAAGCAACTATGAGCAGTAAATTCTCCAGTGACCAGCATCTCACTCACATGGTGAATTGAGGTGGCTGAATGTCTGGCCAAATCTCACCTTTCTTCACTTTCTTGGGTAGGATACTTTGCTCACCATCCTAATCACTTAAAGTCAGGCTGTGCCCCACAGAAAGCTAGTGAAATAAGCTTTCTTCTTTAATGGCCAAAATCTGACCCAGGTTCCAGGGGAAGAGAAGAAGCCTCATATAGTCTGAGTCTGGATCTCCTTCCAAGCTAGACTCTTAAAGCTCCTCTCAGTATTGTATAATTCACTGAGTGGATCAGCCAAAAAGAACGAATTCAATGCCCACTGTGTGCAAAGAACTCATGGCATGTAAAGAAACATATTTCTGGAATAAAGATTTTAAAAGAGATAAAGTATACATAGAGGAAATAACATGACAACAATTAAAAAGCAATACATAAATACTGAAAACAATTTGTTATAAGCTAAACCCTGAGTGCTATGAGATTTAGGAGAGAGAGATGAATCTAGTGATACAAGGTTAAGAAAGTAAGACAATTCGAAGAAGACTGATTCTAAATCAGGTCATGAAATAAGCTGTATATATTATTGGGTTCACCAAAAAAATTCATTCGAGTTTTTCCATAACATCTTGTGGGAAAACCCAAATGGACTTTTTGGCTGACCCAATATGTTTATCAAAATGGCTCCCAGTGAATTCTTTCTGATTTGTTTTACAATAAAACTACAGTCAAAGGTTCTTAACATCTGAAAAGAGAAATTGAGAGAGAAAGCATATGAAAATTAGTATTGGCTCATCAGCCATTTTTAAAGAAAGAGTAGAAAAAGAGCACATTAGAAATTATTTAGTCTTATCTCACAACGAGAAAGATAACTTTACATGGCGTACTTTCCTTACAATTTCTTAAAACCTCACTATTTACAATTTCTAATATAATTAATGGAATGTTTATAATGCTTAATGCTGAAAATCCTCCAATTGAGCTAATTTTTAAAATGAATTATTCCACTTAACAAGGAAAGGAAAAAAAATCCTTTCGATTTTTACCCACATGCTACAGTTCTCCAAGTATTCCATATTTTCAGCTATTATCCCTTTCTTACAAAGAGCCCACTTAATAATGTTCACTCTAACAACCTCATTTATTTTCCAGAAAATTAACTCAGTTTCAACCCTGATTAATGATTTCATCTAAATGAATCAAATTAAAAATTGAAAATTATATTCCAAAAGCCAAAGAAAAAAAAATTGACCATTTCCAGTTAACAAATGATCCTTTCAAATATTAAAAGATGACCATGAAGAGTGCGTGATAGTAATGAAATCTGGCTCAGGCCTGCCGCTTATCTGGAGTTCATGAAGGAGGAGAAATAAAGGAAAAGAGAAAAAAGCAAAGAAAAAGGTACCCTATGCATTTTTTAACACTGAAATCCCTTGGGAGTCCAAACTGACTTCTACTTAAGCTTTGCCTGTAATCAGTGTACCAAAATAATATGAGCATTTCCCTCTTAATTAAAACTGGTTGGGTTGGAGATGCCCCTCAAGCTCATGGTTAGCCCCTGTTAACAAAACCCAACCCCTGCTATGCTCTCTCTGCTAGGAGGAAGAAGCTTGCCCATAAGGAAAACAAGCAACTAATTAGGGAGAAACTTCTCGTCTGATACGTCGTTTTAAAAAAATTTCTTCTGGGCCAGGGATTAAGGAGGAGGCAGTGAATGGGCGAAGCACAGAGGGTTTTAGGGCAGTGAAACTATTCTGCGTGATACTACAATGGTAGATACACCCAAAGAACACGAAGCGTGATCCCTGACGTCAACATGAACTTTGGGTGATCCTCACGTGTCCGTGTAGGTTCTACTGTAGGAATGTATCACTTCTGTGCTCGATGTTGTCAAAGCGGACGGTGTGCATGTGGGAGGTGCATGTGGGAGGAGAGGGGACATGGGCACTCTGTGCCTCCCACTCAATCTGGCTATGAACCTAAAACTACTTTAAAGAACAATGTTTATTTAAAAAAAAAAAAAAGAATCCTCTCCACAGAGGTCTACCTTAGGAGTCTATGGGATCACCGCCTTTAGAGACTTTAAGAATAAAGGATGTCACTTTCAGCTAGACTTCCTTCTTTAATTCAATTGTTCAAATGTACGCACAGCAAGAGGAACCAGCGCGAACGACTGGCCTTCCAGCGAGTCTCAAGTCAACAGAACGGACGCGGCGTTGTGGTTGTACACAGGCTGCATCCTGTTTCTCTGACAGATATATTCAGCCCAAGCTTTCCCTTCCGAGCGCAGATTGTTAAAGATAAAATACTATCTCAAATGATGAGGGAGCAAAAAAATAAAAAAGCTGCTTCTGCATTCCTCCCCAATTCTCCGCTGGGATTTGGCTCACGGAGGTCGTTAAGGGCTTCGCAGAGGCCATCCAAGCCCGCCAGGGGAGGAGGGAGGCGGGAGGAGGGAGGCGGGATGCGGGACCGACGGCGGCTGCAGCTCCGGGCGGGGGATGCTGCGGGGAGGCTCTGGGGAGACTCGGCTCAAACTGCCAGCTCGGGTCCCCGGCCACCCGCAAGCTGCCCGCCCGCCCCCGATGGGCTCCCGGCCAGGGGCTCTGCTAGGTGGAGGGGACGCCGGGGAGGGAGCCCTGGCCCGCAGCCCGCACATTCGGCGCCGCCCTGGGGCTCCCCTCTGCACACTCGCGTCTGTCCGGGGCTGCCTCCGAGCCGCCCCCGCACCGGGAGCCAACCTCAGAGGCAAAACAGAAACGCAGAACCTGAGACGCAAGGAAAAGGGGGCTGTCCCAGAAAACTCGAGACCGGAACATCGCGAGTGTTATGAGAAAACAAAGGCGTCTGTGATCGAAAACATTTACCAAACAGTGTTCATCCTCCTGAGTTGTTTGAGTTCTGACAGAGAAACACGACTTCAAAGGGAATAAGCAAGGATGGACCTTTATTTACGGCAAGAATGTGGTGGGTTTGGAGATTATTACGTTTACTGCAAGTTAGTGCAACACCCCCCAGCTGCCTCCTCTTCACTGGCTCCTTTCTCAGGTCCCTTGTCATAGCTGTTGTGCCCTCATGTCCCTTTCCCCCAGATTGGAAAATTATTTCATTAATCACTACAACAGGCGGCAGATAATATTACCTACAACTTACGAGGAAAATAAAGACACAGGAAGAAGCGATTTGCACCATGACCAAAAAAAAAGTATCATGTTATATGGCTCCTCAACTATTATTAACCTGTTATATGGCTCCTCAACTATTATTAACCTGTCAAATTTTCTATATCAGACTTCATAAAATTCTAGAAAAAAATTTTAAGTACCCTGCATAACTTTAAAAACAGAAACCTATTCAAAGCCCTTACAACTGAAATGAGCCCTTGGGAGATTATTAAAATGCCTTCATAGAACAAATAAGTAAATGAAGGCTCAAAATGGTTGAATGACTTGTCTAAGGTCACAGGGCTAGTAAATAAACATAGGATAAAAATGCATGAAAATGTCTGAATCAGTACAGTCTTTTTGTGTTCTGCTTAAATTCCTGGTGCTTTCAAATATAGTAATTCTTTTAACACACAGTGGAAGCTATGATCTACATTAGCACATAAAGTGCTGGCTTGAATGAGCCTTTGACATTAGCAGGGATTTTGTTAATGATCTCAGTGGAGAAGACCAAGAGGGCCTGGCTATGCCATATATGGGATTTCTCTTCCATTACGTTTTCCCAAGGACTCTAAATGCTCATTGACTCTGCCTAGCTTGCCAAGGTTTGTGACTTGTCTAGGTACACACCTGCTTTTTGGAAGAAACATAACATAGAAGATAAAATTTGCTGATGAAAGCAAAAATTCTTCAACACCAAATATAATCTTCACCATTTTCAGACAAGAAGACTGGGATAAGAAAATCAGAACTGAGCTAACTATAACAGGTGCTAATAAAATTTTTCCATGAACCACTGTGTCACTATAATCCCTACTCTGAGCTTGAATGCTTTGGCCATTTTAATGCCTGGCTTCTCTGGACTATCTATTCCAGGTTAAATGTTCCCAAGTAGATTGCTGATTGAATGCAATGGAGAGAACTTTTGCAGAGATTATTTTAAAATTGCATGAGAATTTCTCTGACAGTGCAGATGAACCAAGTTTTCAAAATGATGATTTAATTAATTACCTAGGCCAGCAACATCTTCCCAGCGTAGCTGGACACTGAGATGATTTTCTCGAGTTCAAGGTTCAGAAAATAAATGTAAACTTGCTGTAAATTTAAATCAGTATTTAATAACTGATCAAAAAGCTACGACCAAACTAGACAGCATATTAAAAAGCAGAGATATTACTTTGCCAACAAAGGTCCGTTTAGTCAAAGCTATGGTTTTCCCAGTAGTCATGTATGGATGTGAGAGTTGGCCTATAAACAAAGTTGAGCAACGAAGAATTATGCTTTTGACCTTTGGTGTTGGAGAAGACTCTTGAGAGTCCCTTGGACTGCAAGGAGATCCAACCAGTCAATTCTAAAGGAAATCAGTGCTGAATATTCATTGGAAGGACTGATACTGAAGCTGAAATTCCAATACTTTGGACACCTGATGTGAAGAACTGACTCACTGGAAAAGACTCTGATTCTGGGAAAGATTGAAGGCAGGAGAAGGGGATGACAGAGAATAAGATGGTTGGATGGCATCACCGACTTGATGAACATGAGTTGGAGCAAGCTCTGGGAGCTGGTGATGGACAGGGAAGCCTGGCGTGCTGCAATCCATGGGGTTGCAAAGAGTCAGACAAAAATGAGTGGCTGAACTGAGTCTGACATTTGTTTTCATTGCCTACATGAAGAAAATGAAGATAAAATAATGTTTAAGCTGTATTATAACCTGGTGTTAAACCACATCTATCTAACAGGAAAGAAAACAATGGGTGGAGATAATGTTTAATTTGGTTTCTATAGATGTGATAATAAAGATTTCAAAGCACTATCTTTTTATTTGAATTATTGAATTTAGCCACTATCTATACTAGTCAGAATAACCATGCTAATGTCTTGCTAGTATATTTGATATTACTTAAAATATCATTTTAATCATTATGTATACTGAATGTCATTTTAAAGGAAATTATGTAGTTCCTAAATATCATTTAACTTTCATTAATAGCTACTTTTGTTCATTTTTAACACTAAACTCCTCTGCTTACTTTAACATGTAATTCAAAACCCACATTCTACACAAACTTTTTCAAAATGTATCTTATTCATCCATTCTCCAAAAGACTGACACAATCCATGAATCGACCCTAATTTTCATTGAAGTAGTTTGCAAATATTTGCTATAACTTTATTTACCTATCTGCTTTATCTGGTTTGACTACTAGCTGGATGAAGATAGATTTCTATTTAATCCTCACCATAAAAAGACACTATTGAATGCTAAGGAGCCTGTGAACACTCCAAAAAAAATCACTGGCTGAAAATCAGTTTAAGTTACAGACATCAAAAAATAAAATGCAAGTACAGTGATTTAGGGACTTTCCTGATGGCTTAGAAGCAAACAGTCCACCTGCATGCAGTAGATGCAGGGAATGGGGGTTTGATCCCTGAGTTGGGGAGATCCCCTGGAGGAGGAAATGGCACCCTGCTCCAGTATTCTTACCTGAGAAACCCCATGAACAGAAGAGCCTGGTGGGTTTACACCATACGGTCACAAATAGTCAGATAGCACTGAAGCGACTGAGCAAGCATGCATGTACAGTGATTTAGTGCTCCCAGTCATTTTCAAACTCATCTACAAAACTTTGAGATTCCCAATAAGGAAAACAGAAAATTCTTTAATTTATGCCATCACATTCTAGTCATGTATTCTAGTACCCAGTGAGGAAATGAGGCTGTGAGATTAAGAGAAATAATGCATATAAAATTAGGAAATTGTTGTTCCACATTTACTGAAGTCCAGATGGGAAGACAGAAATCATACTAGGCATTTCAACAGGGAGAATTTAATATGATAAACTGGATCAAAGGGTGTTGGAGAGTTGCAAGAGCAAAAATGGAGCAGGGATCCTAACTACAGGAAGCTTCTGGAAATCGAGAGAGCAAAAGGAAGATTCAGTGCTATCAGAGTCTGGAAGCCCAGCATAAAGGCCCTAGGTGGGCTGGGACTCAGACCTCTGAGCTACGCTATGGGGCTTGAGCGGGAGTGCCAGAAAGAGCTAGAAATGGAGCCAACTGTCAATGCCAGGGCAAAGGGTCTTTGATAGAATGGCACTGTCAGGAATAAGTCAACAGGAAGCAAACATAAAGATCCAATTTCTTCTCTCTCCTCCTGTCTTGAATCCCAGCCCGTGTATCACAACAGAAAAAGGTGGGCGAGCACTCCAAGAGCTGAGACACAATAGCTCCATAAAGGGCTCTAGGCTTAAGAGGGTTTTCATAACTGGATCATCAACCTCATCTCTAAGAAACAGTAACCTTTCTATAAAAGTGCATCCCAGGGCATTAAAAAGGCATCAGGTCACTTTCATGAGCCAATAATCTGTTGCTAATACTCAGTGTTCACCCGCTAACTCCCACATTTACATTCTTTTCCATGGCCTGTATCACCAAAATATTTAGCTGTTGCTCCTTAATCTAAACACTTACTCTTGACCTTTTCACTTTAAAAAGGCGGATTATATCACCATTGGTCACCAAAAGCACAGCAGTATTTCTGTGCAGGGTGAACACATCTTTGGAATATATTGAAACCCTAGCCCTGTGGCCTTAGGGCTGTGTTGGCTCGTTACCAGGTGGACAGGTGGATGGAGGTGGGGGGGGGCAGTGCCTCTATGTAAGGGGTGGGTGGATATGTGTGTACAATGAGGTTGCTATTGTAAAGAAAAGCACAGCACAAAACTAGGGCAAAAACGTAATCAAGAAGCAGAGCTCAAACCAAACTTAACAAAGTTACTTGTTCTTTTCTTTTTCTTCTTCTTTTTTTTTTTGCATTAATGTTTTTGGTCAGATCCTTAATGTTATATGAAAACAGAACTATCGCCTGTGAACCAATTTACTAAACAAATAGCAGCTGTAGTAAAACATCTGTTTGGCAAAGAGAAAATATAAACTCATAAAATCAAATGAAGGCAATGTGACTTGTACTTTCACGAATATGTGAACATTGGACATATGGTGCAGTCTGCAAACGATTATTAATCATTCTATTAAAAAAACAAATTGCAAAACAGGTATTATTATGATTGTTACACAATATAATAGTCAGTATCTGAATAAGATTTCAGAAAATAGTATATGAATATTTCTCAGGAACAAGAACTCCCTTGCAAAAAAATGTTTAAAATGAAAAACATCATTGTATCTAAAAATATTTCTATGTCTCTATACTGTCACCCAAAGTGGAAAGATTGGTGTAATATAAGTAATGTAATATAAAGATTGAATAAAGTAATAACAACAACTGGAACAAAAAATTGTGTGTGTAACTTGGGAAGGTCATTAAGTAGATTATGCATAGACTTGGCCCTGTAGCTCATCAGAGTCAAAGCGGTTTGCCTTCTGAGATCAACCATCAGAAGAGCTCTAATAAAAATTTCAATGAAACTATGGAAAAGAAAAGTCAGGGAAAAGACTGGGTTCCAGCCTTATGTGCTCAGTCTGGAAGAAAAGCAAAAATCAATAGAGAGAGCTTAAATTAAAAAAAGCAAAACAAAACAAAAAAACATCTTCTGCAGAAGCTGTTGCTGTCTTCATAATAAGAGAAAAGCTGGTTTTTTCTTGTTTTTGTTTGCACTACTTTGCTGCCCTCGCTTGCCTTCTTTCTCTTTGATTCACAGAGTTTAAGTTAAAACCAAAGAAAAACATAATACAACTGAAACCAAAATCACACCACTAGTATAGAGCAAATCTGAGAGTGGTAATAAATGTCAGAGCTATACAAGCAAAGGCAAGCAGCTAGGTTCCTTTTTAAAAAAAAATTTTTTTTTCTTTCTTTCCATACTTAAAAGTGAAATACCTAGCTGTTATCTTGGTGCCTGCAGAGCCTCCCCATTGTAGATTCAATAATACAAGAGGCTTCTTATCAGCAGCTGGGGTGACTGATTGGAGCTGTGATATGTTTAGACAATGCACTGTATTTAACTGAATTTACAGATGCCCCAACTCAGGCGTGGTAGTAAACGCCAGAGACTAATAGGAAATTAAACATGTACAATGGACTAACTCCATTTGCTCTCACAGTGTAATGTGTTTAGTTAACTTACTCATAGTCACACTTTATCTTTTTCTCTATGGATTCCCTGGGATATGTTTCAAATTGGCCAGAGATTAAATCTTCTTTTCAATTTTTTTGTTACCGTTTTATTGCCGCTTTCCATTATTATGGGCCCCTCTTTCTCTTGCAGAGATAAGCTAAACAAGATGACCCTCAGTACCCCCCCAACCCAATTATCAGATAGTCAGCAAGGAATGCCAAGCTACAGGATTCCATAATATTAATATTAATATAACATGAGAGGAACAAAAATCAGTCACTTATTTGAAAGCAATGGTGTATTTAACTCATTTGAAATTTAAATGTGAATTTTAATGTACCTGGTATGTAACACATACATACAGAGTGGGAGCAGCATGCACAGGCCATTCTGAGAATTATTTTAACTCTTCACTGTTTCATAGATTTGCTCACAAAAATAACTGCAAGTAGATGTATGTCTACGTCCATGTGCAGCCCAACTGTTGAGGAGGAAGGAAGAGTTGTCACACTGCTCTCATACTTTCCATCTGGTTAACAGAGAAAGGTAATTTATTGTTAGATAGACCCACAGATGGATCTGCAGATCTTCTTTGAAAGAGGTTGTTCAGAGAACTCTCTCATTATACAATAGCCACTGAATCCATAATGGGTCTGTTGTCCTCAGGAAACTAGAAAGAATTTCTATGTTCATGAAAGCATGTTACCGAGAGAGTATAAAGGAAAACTCTAGTTTATTCTGATCACATTCAGACTCTGGAGAGGGTTAAAGATAGCTCCACATCCCCACCCTCCCATGCCCCTGGTCTTGAGAAAAGTGGATGGAGTTACATGCTGAAAAAACTGACAGCTAAGGTTGACATTAGGCTAGATGATGGCGACCTCTGATTCACTTGTTGACCTCTATTATACGGACAAGCAAAAACATTTTTGCATCAGCCTCACTTACAAAACAAAACATAAGGAAACCTAGAGTAAAGACAATGGTCTGGAAAAGTGGACAAAATGGATGATTTCATGGCCATTTCCATGGTTCAGAACCTAAAAAATGACACTGGACATCAAGAAGGTACAGTGTAAACCCTGTGTGTACGTATTCACATCTACTTCTGAGAGATCAGTCCCTGGACCCTACCACAGGACAGCTCATTCTGATGCATAGGAGACCCAAACTCGTGACCTTGATCTGACATGATCTTCTCTATTCTCCATGTCTTCATTAGCCCTTATTACTGACTACACAAACTATTTTATCAGGATCTTGCATCTAATGAGACATATAAATACTTAAACAAAATGCAAAGTGGAAAAGAAACATTGTGACTATGATGACCAAACGCTAAGAGCCTGAATATCAGAGTCCCTCCAATCGATTCTTAAATCGGCTTTTTGAAAAGCAGGGATAGCACCAAATGAAAACCCTAAAAGCACACATAACCACACAAAACCACTATAAACCAAGCTTATAGAACTAATCACCCCAAGCACTACTCCCCTAATGCCCAGATCCAAACTTTACTCTGAGGAAAGTACAAAATGGCATGGAGGACTAATGTCATTTGAAAATCAAGTTATAATCAAATAACCATTACTCAGTCAAACGGACTTCACAGGAATCGTTTCTTTCTATAACTAAGCAGTCCAACAAATGTTACTTCTCTTAATCAGTTCTGATTGGTATTTGCCATAGGAGACACAGACAAATCTTTGACCAATCTTTAATTAGTATCACTGATGAAATATTTATTCTTTTAATTTGAATTTAGAAACCCAATAAAGCCATGTTTGCATCTTTTATCAACTTAAATATTATCCTCCTTTATTGCTTTTGTCATGACTGCAGATTCTGAAAATGTTCTCTGGAAACAATGCGTCTTTCACATACGCACAGTTGCCCTGGTCTCATTGCTTTTAGGGCAAATATTTAATATAGGCATTCAGGTCATAAATTCATTTCAGCCCTCCTCCTGAGGGGATCATGAGGCAGAATTCCTCTAAGTGTCAAGAGAGAAAAGGAAGATATTTTTAGACATCCTAAGACCTTCTTAGGGAATCACAGATTCACCAAATCATACTTAATCCTCCAATTCACAGAGACAATGGGGCTGGACAACACTACTGAGCCCTTGTGCGTGGAACGTGTGGGATATTCTACTGTCCAGACACTGAACTCAGAAGTTGGTGTTCTATTTTTGGTTCTACAACTGATGAACTGCCACCATTAGCTTAACCTGTCTCCCAACCACAGACACAGTTACATAGTTCTCCAGTCTGATGGTTCAGCAGGGATCAGAATTCATTTAAAATACTAGAAATCACCAAGAATATGATTAAAATCAAATGAAGCAATCAGAATGCATCTTATAACAAGAATGCCTTTACCAATTTCCTTTATCCCATAAAACACCTCTGAAATTAGTGTATCTGGAATAATCTAGGGGAAAAAAAAAAAGCAAACTAGGGAAGAGTTATATCTTCTGGCAGTTACACAAATAAATAATGTAAATGTCCTCTGTATTGCTCAGAGGAGTTTCCAGTACTGGAATATCTTTCCTAGTTGCTGGTTTTGAATTTTCTTTCACCTTTTCTTTTGCACTCTAGAATCTCCAATGACAGTCACCTCTTTGTGACAAATTCATCACAAACAGGTGTTTGTAATATATAGAATATCAGATGTTCAAACAAGCTGTGCTTGCTAATCTATTAGACGTACTTAGTAGCATCACCTATTTCTGCTACCTAGAAGTTACACAGATATCCGTACTCCTGAGATTATTGCACATAAGATTACAGACTTTTTTCAGAACCTGGGTCACACTGGCTTATGCTTGCTGTTGTATACTCAAGGTCCAGTATAATGCCCAGCACATAAACATCACATGAGGAGAATATAGACCTTCTGTCAAAGAAGCCAACACTTATTCTGTGCTTGTCTCTAGAGAGCCTTTGGTGGAGTCACACCTTTATCTACCTGGGAGCCCTCCTCTCATCCTTGACACACCTCCTGCCACAGAGTCCTGACATCCCGATGGGTGTAAACTTGGATACTCCTACATTCTTACTTCTACCAAGAAACAACAAAAGCAACAATTGACATTTCATGTTTTGATAAGATGTGTTTTGTAAAAAAAAAAATAAAAAAACACGCCAAGTAGGACCCTTAACCCTCTTACTCAGATTCAAGAAAACAGAATACTCTGGGATCCACAAAATAAAGTTCTCTGAAATCCACTTTAGAAATAACAAACCTTTCTCTTAAAATAATCAACCATGAAAAAGGAAACAAAGATACAAAAATAACCTTATTGTTGATACAGTAGTTAAAGTGTATGCTGTGTATGCTGGCATTTCCTGTCAAAAAATCTTCATTAGTGGTTAATTCTGTCAAACAAAATCTGGACCCACAATTCTACTGGTGGTGGCTGTCAGATTGTATTTTGGACATTTCAGTATTATTTAAAAGTACTTTTTCATATTTAATATATGATGGCTTCCTGTACCTTTCCACTGGCATTTATCACCTCTCAAGAGTGATCAGTCTCCACGAAAGTGAAACTCACTGTCACAGAAGGGCCTAGCCCTCATTTATTTCCCCATACAGTATTTGGTACATAGCAGAATGTCCAATAGCAGATGTCTCCTATAGAAAGGTCACACACTTAATAGAAATATAAGTTACTCAAACAGACTTGTAATCTTTAAAGACATAAAGTGCCCTTAGAGTAAAGTCTAGATAATTGTACAAAATTCATTGTGTGTATTTTCTTTTGCTCCAGGTTCCAAAGTGATCCTAAAGATGCTGCCATTTCCCACACCAGAGTTCTGAATGTTGGCAGGATTTAACGTTGAGTTTAGAGAAAGACAGGCTGTCGGTGTCCCCATCAACCAACTCTATCCTTGCTGCATTTTCCCATCTCTGTAAGAAGTCAACACAGCGTATGAGGCTTGAAGGCATTTAAAAGATATTTAGAGGAGTATTTTTTTTCTCCATTAGCTTCAGCATGATAAGCCCATCTTAATTTGCTTTTCTTCTGAATCTCTTTACTAATGATTAGTACAGGCTCTCAGCATGAATGTGGGAAAGGGAGGTGGGCTGCAGTGGAGAAAAATGTTAAGTGCCTAAAGCAGTGAACATAATTCACCCCGCCCCCGCCCCAGCTCTGCCACTTACTAACTATGTGACTTTGGGCAAGATACCTAAACACTCTATCTGTAAGTATATGAGGGTAGTAAGTGCTACTGAAACACACACACACACAGCTTCCCCAGTGGCTCAGTGGTAAAGAACACATGTGCGACGTAAAAGACACAGGAGACCTAGGTTCGATCCCTGGGTCGGGAAGGTCCTCTGGAAATGGGAATGTAACCCATTCCAGTATTCTAGCCTGGAGAATCCCATGGACAGAGGAGCCTGGCAAGCTACAGTCCATGGGGTCTCAAAGAATCAGACATGACTGAAGCAACTGAGTGTGCATACACACACACACACACACACACACACACACACACACATTTATTTGTTGTTGTTGTTTGGTCCCTAAGTCACATCCAACTCTTTTACAACCCCATGGACTGTAGCCTGCCAGGCTTCTCTGTGCCTGGGATTTCCCAGGCAAGAATTCTAGAGTGGGTTGCCATTTCCTTCGCCAGGGGATCTTCCCAACCCAGGGATCGAACTGTCTCCTGCATTGGCAGGCAGATTCTGTACCACCGAGCCACCAGGGAAGCCCTATATATATGTATGCATGTATGTGTACACACACACACACATACACATAATATAAAGCAAAGGCAACAGAGTACCTAATGGCTAAGTAAATCCCCAAGTTTACACAACAAAAGTGGTAGAACCAGGATGTAGCTGTTTTACTGCCTTTGAGGGATATAACTAAGATTATGAAAAGCATGTAGGATAGAGTCTGACACACAGGAGTTTCTCAATATAAATGGTAGGTTCTTCCTTCTCAGTCTCTCTCTTCCTTGCATTTCCTTTTCATAGAAATCAACAGCCAGATTCCCTTAGACTAGCCTGAAGTACCAATTCAATCGGTAAAAAGAACTTAGCAGGGAGTCACTATAGATAAAATTTTATGAGTATACATAGACTTAGTGAACAAACTTATAGTTGCCAGGGTGGATGAATGGGGGAAATAAATATTAGGAAGATTAGGCTCAACATGGACACACTGCTATATTTAAAATGGATAAGCAACAAGGTCCTACTGTATAGCACAGGGAACTGTGCTCAATGTTATGTGGCAGCCTGGGTAGGAGGGGAATTGGATACATGCATATTTATGGCTGATTCCCTTTGCTGTCCACCTGAAACTATCACAACACTGTTAATCAGCTATACTCCAATATAAATAAAATGTTAAAAAAAATCTTATGAGTATATATAAATATTAATCTACTAACAAATTCAGTGCACCTACATACACACACACACACACACACACACACACACACACACACACACACACACACACACAATTCAAGTAAGCCTCCAAAGAAAGTTCCTGGAACTTTCACAGCCAATGAGTTTATCATCAATGCTGACGGTAAATGGACTCAGGTCACAAACACTATGTTGGGTTTAGGGGCAGGAGGTCAGGAGGTCAGACAAGAATAAAACTTATTGCCTACCCTCAAGGGCCCAGAATCCACTGGGGTACTCTTTTTAACAACTCAGTGTAATATATTTTGCTCTATGTTAGAGGTATATATTAAAAAAAAAAAAAGCAAACCCTATGAGAATGTAGAACAAGAAACAATTAATTCTGCCAAAGGATTCAGGAAGTCTTCACAAATGGAAGTGATTTCTTTTAGACATGTTGAACTTCTCCAGGCAACGATGTGGATAAGAAGGGTATCCCAGGTTGAGAGAATGAACAGCAGTGACATGGAGGCATGGAGAGCCTGCTATGTGCCGGCAGTCGAGAGAAGAACAAAGTGGCTAAAACATACAGGACCTGACGGAGGCCCGGGAGATGGATGAGGTTTTAAGTGTGAACGGCTGCTTAGAAGACTGGGAGGGTGTTGGAATTTACCCTGCGCAGTGTGGGACATGCCCAGAAGAGAGGACAGCGCAGACGTAGAGACCAGTGGAGATGACTTCAGAGCCTTGGTGATGAAGAAAACAATCTATGCTAAAGTAATGGCCAGGGGAAACTTCTCTGGTGGTCCAGAGGTTAAAACTCCGCACTCCCACTGCAGGGGCCATGGGTTCAACCCCTGGTTGAGGAACTAAGATCCCGCATGATGCCCTCTCATTCAGCTAAAAACATAATATAAAATAAACAAAGAAGTGGCAAGGGGGATGAATGGAAGGAGATGTAGGGATTTAGAAAAAGACAAATGCCAGGATGTGTCCAATGATAGTAAGTCTATATACTGAGTTAGCCAAAACGTTCATTTGAGTTTTTCTGTAAGATTGCATGGAAAAACCCAAATGAACTTTTTGGCCAACCCAATACTTGATGCTCTTTAAGATTTACTCTTGCGTGAAAAGAAAAGGAGGATAGAAGGCAGGACTTGTCTTTGAGGAAAAAGCAAAATAATAATAATGATAACAATTGTTTTAATTCTAAGGTGCTGTAAAACTGAAGTAGAAGAGTAGACATCTTGGGTTGCAGTAAACAGCATCCAAGGGTACTTGCTGAGGGACCTACATCACATTACAAAATACATACTCAACATATACTTTATATTCCTTTCTCTATTTTTCCTTCTCCTACTATCTTCCTTCTCCTTTCTTCTTTCCCTTCCTCTTCTCTGTAGTCTGTCCTAGGCCCAAACACATCAGCAGAGATTAGCTCTACAAGTCAGGAAGAATCCATAACACCCTGCCCTCTGACTTCTCTCACACTAACATAGTGTCACAACCACAATTTACTCGACGCGCCTCAGAATCCCATTATAGAAATTCAAGTTCTTCCAAAACTGCTTTGTGGGACTTATTTAACCTAAAAGCTCAGCGATGTTTACCTCTGAGCCTGCAGCCCTGCAATGGAATAACTTAATAAATGGACGTGGCGGAGGCACCTTTATGTTTCCTATGCAAATACTGCTTAGAAAAGCCATTAATGGGAATTATGGAAGGAGAAAGCCAACTAAATACATAGGCCAGAATAAGCAGGGATGGATGACTCAACTGGCCTTCAGGGGCCTTCTCCTCTGCTCGTAATTTTATTAGAACCATTACCAGTGAAGAAATCTGGAGCTTTTCGAATTGAACCGTAAATTGTTTCTGCTTTCTATCGGATCCTAGAGGAATTTCAGGGGGAATTTTTCTTTGCTTTGTGGAGTGGCTCCCTATGGACTGGGGGAAGTCTTTTGGAAATTTCTGGGTTACTCTTGGGGACTTTTCCTGAAATAGATTCTTCTTTAGAAGTTATTAATTTTAAAAATAAATCGGAATTTTTTGTATAAAAATGCACAGCATGCACCCCCAAATTCAACTTTACAGAATTCATAAAAAACACTCTCATAATGGTAACATCTTATCATGGTGGAAATGTTTGCTGCTCACAGTTACAAAACCCTGTGTTGCTGCTTTAATCTCCACAGTAAGAAGTCATTGTTTTAAAAACAAGACACTAAATATGTTTTTGACAATCCTCATTACCCAATTTATTTTTGGCAGAAGTGCTATAAAGTGTTCCCTTTTTATTTATAAAAAATATATTATTTGTGATTCTGGGGAAAAAGACAATGAAATGACATGGAAAGCACCTTAAAATGTTGGTCTGCAAAAACACTTAAAGGCTCATAACAACTGTTTGATGTAATGTTTGTTGTGTTCAATCATCACATCATTTATTTAAAAGTGCATGCTTCTCTCCATCCCAGTTTTAACAAAATCATCTTTTACTGTTCATATCCTCCTTAGAAAACTTCAGGTGGCATTAATAATGCCACCCATTCACACCTGAATCTAACACAATATTGGAAATTAACTATGATTTAATAAAAATAATAAAATATAATAATGCCACCCATTCACAGTGGCGATATAAAAAACTCCTCTAACTTTCTTCTCAGTTGTTTCTCTCGTGGCCAAAGTTCCAACACTAACAACAAATTGTGGTTTAAAAGACAAATATCATATGATATCACTTATACGTGGAATCTAAAATATGACACAAATGAACGTAGCTATGAAACAAACAGAATCGTGGACACAGGGAACAGACGAGTGGTTGCCAAGGGTCGGGTGGGGAGCTGGGAGGGGGGTGGAGTGGGAGGTTGGGGTTAGCAGATGTAAGCTTTTATTTATAGAATGGATAAACAACAGGTTCTACTCTACTCTGTAGCACAGAAAACTACATCTTATGATAAACCCTAATGGAAAACCATATTAAAAAAGAATGTGTGTATATATGTATGTATAACTGAATCACACTTTACTGTATAACAGTAGTTAACACACTATAAACCACTATACTTCAATTTTTTTAAAAATCGATATAGGGAACTATACTCCCTACTTTGTAATAACCTATATGAGAAAAGACTCTGAAAAATAATGCATATATGTATATACATATAAATGAATAACTGAATCACTTGGCTGTACACCTAAATCTAACATGACATTGTAAATCAACTACACCTCAATAAAAACATACATTGTGATAAAAGGTGATAGATATGAATGGGAATATTGCTTTTAGGTTTTGGAGAACAGTATCTGCTCATGCTCTTAAGCTTTTATTTCATTATTAGCCTCTTAACCCAAATAGGTTTTCTTTTGCTATTTTCCCTGCTCTGTCACAAGTGTCCTAAGCAAGCCTTTTCTTGGTTTGCAACTCCCGTCGAGTAAAATATCACTCTGGTGTCTCTAAGGGGCCACACTGTCCAGGCTATACTAAATTTGAAGTCCTTTCTCCCTGATTCCACACTCCGCTTTACAAAAACACACCATTTGCAGATCAAAGAGAGACGATTTATGCTTTCATCCAGCTGACGGACGATTAAATTAAAACAGATCAGCAGTGCGGTGCACGGGCAGGTGGCTCCCACCACCACTGTCGGCCTCAGAGCGATTAAATTGTGGCGGAGATGGAGGGCCTTCCGCTCCCATTCCCGCACTTACAGATCAAACGGTGACAAATGAGATGTTACTGCTCTTGTAAAGCAAGGCTACAATCTGTCAAAATCCAACATAATTTGTGACCCTCTGTGACATCCTCTTTCTCTCTCTTTTTTTTTTTTTTTTTGACATTTGAATACAGTGATTGTACTAGAGTCAAGTCCATTTAAGTGAATATAGTCAATTCTATCTAAAGGAATACAGCCTGTTAGCTCCAACATGGTAGCTGAATATATATCTGTTGAGTACTCCAGCGACCCTTTGTGTTAAGTGCATACCATTAACAATGAATTCTGATTTTTTCTAAGTTATATAATTTGATATCTTGACAGCCCAGACACTTAAAGCACTACTATTTGTTTTAAATGGCTTTATTTTATTGTTTAAATGTCAGTATCAAAATAAAGTAATGCATACAGCCTTGTCAGTTCTACTGCAGAGGGAAGGATTCCTGTTGAGAAGAGTCTTGAAAGAGTTTGTTCTAAAAATGGACTCAAAAGTCAATTGCAATGTCTCTTGGCTGAATCCTTAAATGACTCATGAAACATATTTATACCGCATTTTCTGTTTGGCTGGTGCATTTAATAAGGCACTGAGGCATAAACAGCAAAGGGAGCATAGCATCTTAACTTACTGAAGTTGACATCGTTGCCAGGTTTGAAAAAAAAGAAAAAAAAAACTGATTATGGGAAATAATTGAGGAATGCTTGATAAAAGCCACAGCCCAGATTGAATGGGCTTCTTCGTGGGCTTTCATTGTATAATCTGCGGGATTACTATAGGTGGTTTAATCTTCAAGAAAGAAAATAAAAGATTCAAGGGACTGATTGAGGATGGTTTCTAAAATTTTTAACTACTCGAATGACAGGAAGAATTTATTCTCTCGTGCTTCCACTCCATTCAGACCTGTTTGGGGTTTATGAGCCTGTCACATTCAGAAGTCATTAACTTTCTACTTCAAAGTAGCTAAAGATCTTTCCCAAAAGATTTCTGTTGACCACAAACCTTTAGGCAGAGCAATGTCAACCTTCTGGGAAATCACTCTGAAATAACTTTGCTTACAAAGAATAAAAGTATATCTAGGCTCTTTGAGAAATTTTTTTAGGGTCATACTTCAAGGTTCATGGGTATAAAATGTTTTCCTTCCGTGCAGCTCATTCAGTGATCTACCAAAATGGGTGTGCTCAAGTTACTCTGCTCCTCGTGGTTTACCTCTGGGCTTGTTTGCCCACATTTTAAAGTAACTGTCCAGCTTGACTAAAATCCCTGTTAATGACTTTGGCTTCAGGAACCCAGCTGGCTAAAGAGCAGACCCTGGGTTACAGCACTTCACAGCAATCAGCAGAGACAGAAAATTCACCTTCATTTTTGGCACGTGGCACTGTGATACACACTAACCTACCCTTATTATGATGCACCTTTATATTCTCTCCAGGCTTTAATGTCTGTCATCATCTTGTTACCTAGACGAGGAGAGGAGAGTATGAGCCATAAGACCTACAGACCCTGCCTATTAAAGGCAGAGTCCAAGTCACTCTGAACACATCCGAGGAGCCATGCATTTGCTTTCTACAGCCAGGAGAAGAAGTACACCCTCCAAAAAAGGAATCCAGGGTCTATGGCCAGCAGCTCTATTGTGTCAGCAGTTACCAGAGGGGTGCTCCAGTGGATGATCACAGAAGAAAGTCCACATTAAGTCCCTGACATACAAATGGGTTCCATTCTGAGAACACATTTGTAAGTCCAACTTGTTCGTATGTCCAACAATGGCTTGTTTGCCCATGTTTTAGGTACCCAACTAACACAGTCGGCTATATATGAATAGTACTGTACTGTAATAGATTTATATTATAATACATAAAAGATAAGCAAACACAAAAAATAAAGAAAACGTTTTTAATCCTACAGTACAGTACCTTGCGAAGTCCAGTAGTACAGTACAACAGCTGGCATATAGGGGCTGGCATTCAGTGAACAGGCAGAAAGAGTTACTGACAAGAGGTGGGAGATGGTAGAACTGAAGGATCATCAGCAACAGGAGACAGAGGGTAAGCTGCAGTTTCACTCGTGTCTGAAATGACGGGGTGTGAGAATGCACGTTTGCATCTTTGAAAGTTCCCGACTTGAAGTTTCCCATGTAGGGGACTTAACTGTATTGGGGTTTGGCTTCACTACTGCGTGTCTGTGGATTTCTCGAATGTAACTATCATAGTTACCTAATCTGTGGTATGAGCAGTTTGTTGTCACTGAAAACCTACCAGCATCGGGGAATAAATACGCTTAGTGAAATAAGTCAGACAGAGAAAGACAAACACTGCATGACAGCACTTATATGTGGAATTTAAAAATACAAGTGAATGTATATGCAAAACAGAAACAGACACACAGCTATAGAGAACAACCTAGTGGTTATGAAAGAGGAGAGGGAAGGGGGATGGGAAATTTGGGGTATGGGATTAAGAGATACAAACTACTACGTATAATTCAGTGACAAGGGTACATTGTAGCACAGGGAATTATAACTGTTAATAGAGTATAATCTATGAAAATAAAAAAGAATCACTACGTTGTACACCTGAATTTTATAATACAACATTATAAATCAACTATCAGTTTAGTTCAGTTCAGTCACTCAGTCATGTCCAACTCTTTGTGACCCCATGGATGCAGCATGCCAGGCTTCCCTGTCCATCACCAACACCCAGAGCTTACTCAAACTCATGTCCATCAAGTCACTGATGCCATCCAACCAACTCATCCTCTTGTCCCCTTCTCCTCCCGCCTTCAATCTTTCCCAGCATCAGGGTCTTTTCCCACGAGTCAGTTCTTCGCATCAGGTGGCCAAAGTATTGGAGTTTCAGCTTAAACATCAGTCCTTCCAGTGAATATTCAGGACTGATTTCCTTTAGGATGGACTGGTTGGGTCTCCTTGCAGTCCAAGGGACTCTCAAGAGTCTTCTCCAACACCACAGTTCAAAAGCAGCAATTCTTCGGCACATAACATTCTTTATAGTCCAACTCTCTCACATCCATACATGACTACTGGAAAAACCACAGCCTTGATTATACAGACCTTTGTTGGCAAAGTAATGTCTCTGCTTTTTAATATGCTGTCTAGGTTGGTCATAACTTTTCTTCCAAGGAGCAAGCATCTTTTAATTTCATGGCTGCAGTCACCATCTGCAGTGATTTTGGAGACCCCAAAATAAAGTCTGTCACTGTTTTCATTGTTTCCCCATCTATTTGCCATGAAGTGATGGGACCAGATGCCATGATCTTAGTTTTCTGAATGTTGAGTTTTAAGCCAACTTTTACATTCTCCTCTTCCACTTTCATCAAGAGGCTCTTTAGTTCTTCTTTGCTTTCTGCCATAAGTGTGATGTCATCTGCATATCTGAAGTTACTGACATTTCTCCTGGCAATCCTGATCCTAGCTTGTGCTTCATCCAGTCCAGCATTTCTCATGATGTACTCCGCATATAAGTTAAATAAGCAGGGTGACAATATACAGCCTTGATGTACTCCTTTCCCAATTCGAAACCAGTCTGTTGTTCCGTGTCCAATTCAAACCGTTGCTTCTTGACCTGCAGACAGATTTCTCAAAAGGCAGGTCAGGTGGTCTGGCATACTATACTTCAATTTTAAAGAATGCATGTTCTACCCTGAACCAGTTAGAAGTGGGTATATAAAACAGAAAATGCAGGTTTGGCAAATGTTCTCTTCATGGCAATCCTTCTCAAGTCAAACATGACTTGAAAAATTTTAACAAGATTGATTTTTACTTTCCCCTTCATCCCATCTTGTTCTCCACATTGTTTATAAATGTAAATAGGTTAGAATTGTGTGTCAATCTGTACCTATTGTGACTGACAAACAGCAGTCATTGGGGTTGCCAACTGGCCTGCATTTGTTAACAGATTACTTCTACTTGTGTGAGTTCTGTCTGGCTCCTGTGTCTGCAAAGGCTTTTGCTGATTTTATAACCTGCCACAAAGTGATGAGCTGATCTCTATTCCTCACTTTCCTCTCTCTTCTTGCCCTTTCCTGCTTTTGATGCAGATTCTCTATTAGATGCAGGGGACATAAAGCGGGTTTTCACCTTTGCCTGGAAGGAAGCACAAGGGGAGCAAAAAGGAAGGTGGCAGAAATATTCAGAACTTGAAAATCTTTTCTCTACCTCCAAGATGAGGATAAATGTCCCCGAAAGATTACCTGAGATCCATATACAGACAGCTCTTCCCTCAAAGGATTCTCCGGGCACCTCAGAGGTTGTTTGTTTGTTTTCCTTTTACCTTCTTTTAATGGAGTATGACTCTCAGTGTATGCAGAAAGTGAAAGTCGCTCAGTCGTGTCTCTTTGCAACCCCATGGGCTATACAGTCCATGGAATTCTCCAGTTCAGAATACTGGAGTGGGTAGCCTTTCACTTCTCCAGGGGATCTTCCCAACCCAGGGATCGAACTCAGGTCTCCCGCACTGCAGGTGGATTCTTTCCAGCTAAGCCTCAAGGGAAGCCCCAGCGTATGTAGAGATCTTTCCAAATAAGACGACTGCTATGCATTTGTTAAATGACATTTTTGTAAGATAAAACCCATCTGATTTGTGTTTCTTTTCAAAATTTTCAATGTTTGCCATATGATGGTAATTACATCTGAACTTTCCTACCACTAAAAATTTCTCCAACTTTCCTTAGATTGGTAGCTCACATCTTCCCAAATAACTTTTCCAGCAACAGAAGTGCATATGAGTGGCTGATGTTAACCAAACTGGAAGCCACCTGAGAATGCCACTAAAAGTATAGTGGCTGAAGGTTATAAATATGTGACACTATTTATAAAGCATCAACAAAATGCTTCATGAAGTGAAACATAAAGCCCAAACAGTCATATTGTTAAAGACCTGTCCCCGTGTCTAATGTCTACACAAATAGCAGCATGAATGTAGTCTCATGAGCTGCTTTGTTTGGTCTCAAGCTCATCACAGGCACAACAGAGGAAACTTTTCCTATAAATTGCTGGTCTGCCTCAAAAACAACAACAACAAACAACTTCTGGGGTGTTGAAGACTTACAAAGTGAGCAAACAGAGTATCACAAAGCAGAGTTCAAAAGAATCCCAATTACTGAACATTCAGGAATGATTATATATTTGCAGTACTTAAGTTTAGACCATTTTGTTAACAAGAACATTTTGTTAACAAGAACATTCAACTCTTAGCCTCAACCTCACCAGGCACTTGTTGCTACTGAAAGATTAAGGTTATCTCTCTGTGTAAGTAACCCACATTTATGTCCAAAATTAGACTGTAAAGTGGGAGCCTTCTTGGCTAGAATAAAATGGTTTTTAACATCAATTTATAAGTACTCTGAAAATGCAAGTCCCTTTCCCTCAGCTGAAAGACTAATGCATAACAAGATTTTTGTGATATCCAAACCATTGACTGTCAGAAAGATTTAAGCTCAAATCAACATGCATTTATTCTATGGTACAGCAATATGGAAGGCTGATGGCATGAATATTTTACAGTAATGTTTCAATATTAAAATCCCTATATTGAGATTCTGGAGTAACATGCAAATTATATTTAACCATCAAAAAAATTCACTGAAGTACTTATTAGGGTATCAGTAATAATAGTCATTAAAATTTTATGATCACTTAAAAGAACACTAAATAAAGACAGTTTAGCAAATGCCCTATTTACATATTTTAACAAGACTTACATAGTAATATCAAAATCACATTGAATTTGAGAGTAAAATTAAACTTGCCCTTAAAAGAACAGATACATTACGATCTACTCTGATAAATTTGCTTGTTTTCCCAATAGTGGGGTGAGTTGCATGGATTTATTTGTTTTGCCTTTTCAGATCAGCTGTGATATTATATAAGGTATGACCAAGGGTCAGGGGTTCAGTCTAGGGATTAACAACAGAATTAACTAAACAGGCTGTATAGGAATTGAGTCTCCAATCTCAGCCTCCAGCACCAAGTCCTATTTTGCTCTACTAAATACTAACACATGGCCATCACTTGATTTTACATAGATATAAGTAAAGACTATGTATATAACTGCTAACTGCTAAGTCGCTTCAGTCGTGTCTGACTCTGTGCGACCCCATAGACGGCAGCCCACCAGGCTCCGCTGTCCCTGGGATTCTCCAGGCAAGAATACTGGAGCAGGTTGCCATTTCCTTCTCCAATGCATGAAAGGGAAAATTGAAAGTGAAGTCGCTCAGTCGTGTCCGACTCTTAGCGACCCCATGGACTGTAGCCTACCAGGCTCCGCCATCCATGGGATTTTCCAGGCAAGAATACCGGAGTGGGGTGCCATTGCCTTCTCCGATGTATATAACTACTTCCACATATATATGTATATACATAGGTGGCTCGCTTTCATTTAAAACATTTTAGGATATTTACACAAGTTAGGCATTTTGATATATAAAATAAGAAGTTGATTTTTCACAGCATTTTAGAATGCTGATGACAATCATTTTCAAAACGGAGGGCCCTCACACTTTGCAACTACATCCAGTGTAGAGCATAAAACTAAAAAATGGGTGGGATTTGTCTTTTTTACCCTGTATGTGTAAGGTTAAGAGTGATCACTATAAATTCAATGCACTTGAGTAAACATCAGACCAACAGAAATTCTCAAAGAGAGATATATGTAGGTACTCAGGGAAGATGGGTGGTGTGGGGTCAACAACCAAGTCTGCGGAGAGTGATCGTGCCATTGACCAGGTCACTTCGGTTTCCTTGGGATGAGTGATTTACTGGAAAACACATCTGGTAGAACCCATTAGGCTCCATCAGAATTTGAGGCTCATGGGTGGCCAATTCATTTGGCAAGACAGGCAGCATCACAGAAACCAATGAGGAATAAATAAGCCACACCATGTATGAGTCCTTAGCTATCTTCCTTGTTTCCTTGTTTAGTGCATTTACAAAATAACTAACACTAGGAAATCAGAAAAGAGGAAACTTCCTAATATCATACTGTCCTGATTGTATGTGTGTGTGTGGGTATATATACGCTCACATGTATGAGAGAGGGAGATAATTACAGAACTGACAGATTCTTGGAATCAGAAATTTATAGAAAAGATGAAATATGTCAAGTGATGCTTTCTGAAGTATTATCTAAATAAACAAAGAAAAAATATCAGAAATATTTGGTAGCAACTTCATTCAAAGCCCATGATTGCCACTGTTTCCACTTTCCTTCTTCGAAGAAATAGGAGTTAAGGTTTCTCACTTTCACTGGCTGTCATATAAGTAACTTTCAGCAACACTTTATATGGCAGCTATATGAGCTTTCCAATTAGGACATTAACTTTTTTCTTTCAAAACTCTAGCTCACACTAAGCAGTTCTGTACTCTAAGGAGTTCTATATTCTGAAAGGCATACACTAGTAACAAAAGACCACAAACACTAATTTGCAATGTATTTGTGCCCAGTTACTGAAGCATTTTCATCTTTTCAATCACCTCTTTTTTTTCTTTTTTAGGTTAATATCAATACTAAGTGAAGTAGGCCAGACAGACAAAGACAAATATATGATATTGTTTGTATGTGAAAATCTGAAAAAAAAAAAATGATGCAAACAAACTTATTTACAAAACAGAAACAGACTCACACACTCAGAGAATGAACTTACGGTTATCGGGGGAGAGTTGAGGGGAGAACAAATTGAGAGTTTGGGACTGACGTGTACACACTGCTATATTTAAAACAAATAATCAACTGCATAGCACAGGGAACTCTGCCACTCTATAATAACTTAAATGGGAAAAGAATTTGAAAAAGAACAGATACATGTATATGTGTAAATGAACCACTCTGCTATACACCTGAAACTAACACAACAGTGTTAATTCTATTCCAATATAAAATAAAATTTTTTTAATTATATTTTTCATGACATAGAGAAGTTTGTTTAGTTGAAGAGTTAAAAGATACCCAAAATGACTTGATAACCGATTAATCCACAAAGAACATTCAATATACAGGTGGCTAGCAGAGAGTCAAATTTGATTAGAAATATCTAGTCAGTAAAATATCTTAAAAAGTTTTTAAACTGAAAAGTTCATTCAGTGTGAATTAGAAAAAAACCCCTGAATATACAATATGGATTCAAAAAGATCCAAAGTACACAAAATTCTCCATCTCATGGTCCTTCCCAATGTCTTAAAAATTAAAGAATAAGCCCTTTTGACATTAAAACAGCTCTCAATACATGTAGAAATTTTTTTCATGTAATTAGAAGCCCTCCACTCTATAGTAACAGGTGTTACTATAGTCTATAAAAGCCTGGGTTCAGAAGTCAATTTCTGGGTTTGAATCCCAGCCCTGTAAAGTATCTGTGTGATTCTGAACAAGTTACTCAATACTTTTGTTCTTCAATTTTCTCATCTACAAAATGGGTTAAAAATAGCACCTACACCAATCCTTAGTATAATTTTGAGGATGAAATGACTTAATATACATAAAGCTCTAATTGCAAACCAGCATTATTTAATACATTTTAGATCATCCCATCACAGAGCCAATTTGCCAGTTTGAATGCTATGCTGCCCCCAGAGTCCTACTCATTCTTTTATAATTCACTCAATTGCTCCTATTCTTAAAGAATTTGGAGAAGGACATGTCACCAAGCTAGCAGCTAACCAAGAAAAAGAATTCATGAGGCCTGCTCTTGACCATAAGCATGCACTTTGGTGGTGTGAAGTAATTATTTAAATTATATAAGCCAATCCTTTCTTCACTAATTGTAGTTCATTCACATTATAATCTAGGCACAAAATGAATGAGAGATTTAATCACTTATATGTGACCAAGGAAAGTGTTGATGACATATTTTATTTGACCTCAAGGACAAAAAAATATAAATATTTACAAGAAGGTATACTTTTATATGATGGTAATCTCCTTTCATCCATGGTCCTTTGATCTGTGACTATAGTTACCACTTGGAAGATCTACTTAAATATCCTTCATTTTTAGAAAATAACTCAAGGCAGAGTAGTATTTTGAATGATGCAGAAAAGGAGACTGATCTTTAAACATGTTTGAATCACCAATCTGAAATCTGCTCCTCTCTGAGATAATATCAATACTGACGTCAAGTTTGGACACCAGAAGTCAAGATGCAGGGTGTTTTCCAAAGAAGATTCCCATCTTACTTTGCTTTTACATCAGCCAATGAATATCAATAAGACTCCGGAAGCAGCCCTGGATATGTATCCACAGCAGAAACTTCATGTAAGTGGCATATAAATGACATTTGCATATAAAATTTTGCACATGAAATTAGGCCTAGACTTATTCTAGGCTAAAGCCCTCAAAGCTCTTACCTTGACCTACCTATCCAGTTGGGCAAAAATCCAATTTATTCCTCAGTTTCAAGAAATTTCTTTATGTTTTATTGGAAAAAGGATGCCTTTCTACCTCATATAGTAGCAAAAGAAACATCCTGGTGATACATGCTTAAAAGACTTGACAAAGAGGTACCTTATTGAGGATCACACACAATAATTATTCCATGTACCCAATCAAAAGATACCACTGGTGGCACCCTTGTGTTTTGTTGCCAAGAGAGGGGAAAGATGTAGAAGGAGGTTACCCCACATGTTCAGGTCATGCTTAGTTGCTCAGTCATGTCCGACTCTTTGTGACCCTATGGACTGCAGCCCATCAGGCTCCTCTGTGCATAAGGATTCTCCAGGCAAGAATACTGGAGTGGGTTGCCATGCCCTCCTCCAAGGGATTTTTCCAAGCCATGTCTTCCATATTGCAGGTGGATTCTTTACCATCTGAGTCATCAGGGAAGCCCAAGAATACAGGAGTGGGTAGCCTATCCCTTCTCCAGGGGATCTTCCCAACCCAGGAATCGAACCGGGGTCTCCTGCATTGCAGGTGAATTCTTTATCAGCTGAGCTACCAGGGAAGTCCATGTTCAGGTTATATGATGATAAAGCCACCTTCCTTAGAAAAAAGGCTTCGTTCAGATATCTCTAGCCAACACCTTAAGTCCTCAACAAGGCCATCTCCTCGTGGAATGTTCCACAATCAAGCCATTTGGGGACCAGTCAGCAGCCACAGGAGACAAAATTCCACTCTCCCAAGTCGCCTTGGCTTTGATCTTTCGAACTAGAAATTCTGTTTTCTGGTTATTTATTTATTTTTAATGGAAGGATAACTGCTTTACAAAGTTGCATTGGTTTCTGCCATACATCAGCAAGAATCAGCCTACGGGATACATATGTACCCTCCCTCTTGAACATCCCTTCCCCTCCCCACCCCATCCCACCCCTTTAGGTTGTCATGGAACATCAGCTTGAGCTTCTTGTGTCATATAGGAAATTCCCACTGGCTATCTATTTAAATATGACAATATGTATGTTTCAATGCTACCCTCTCAATTCATCCCACCCTCTCCTTTTTCCGCTATGTCCACAAGTCTATTCTCTATGTCTATGTCTTTATTGCTGCCTTGCAATAGGTTCATCAGAATTAGAGACTGAAGGCATGCCAGGAGTAATCAATTGCAGCAGATGGCTCCACTGGTTTTACCATGAAGTGACTATTGCTCCTGCCAACAATATTACCAAATCTGGTCAGGCACCAAGTCAGGTGAATTCTCCCTTGAAATGCTTCTCAAGTCCATCTCTTTCTAGTCCTCAAGTGGACCCACACTATCTGACACTTGAACTATCCAGTGATGTGCTCACTAGACTGCATGCCTCACCTTCCTCCTTGCTTCCATCTTCACACATGGGTACCCATCACTTCCCTTAAGGTATAGAAGCCTTAACTGGATATCTACTGTCTATAGGATTCAGTGCACATATTCGGCCGGAAATTCTAGCA
Organism: Giraffa tippelskirchi; assembly: GCF_054371585.1. Classification (NCBI taxonomy): domain Eukaryota; kingdom Metazoa; phylum Chordata; class Mammalia; order Artiodactyla; family Giraffidae; genus Giraffa; species Giraffa tippelskirchi. The sequence goes on along the minus strand of NC_137279.1, from coordinate 58,445,548 downwards.
ACACTCTCCATGACCTTGGTCTTATCAACTCCATCCTCAATCTCCAGATTCTGCCTTTCACAAAACTTGATTTGAGCCAGAATGATACTTACTAGGCCTGAAAAATCACTGAAGACTTATGACTCAAGTGACACCCACGCATAACTGGCCACAATTACTCTTCTGAGGAAGGTCCTTCTTCTCCATCTCTGCAGTGCTAAGAACTAACATTCCTTTAAGGATAGAAATCCACTTCTTAAAACATCCTGGTATCATCTTTAATCAGGTAGGAACTGATCTCTGATAACTAGTGTCTGCCTTATTTATATGGGATCTCTTTTGTGCTCTTGAGAATGGTTGATTTCTTTTAGGTATTCTTGGATTCTTCTCAACTAGATCAACAGTCTTTTAGGGGCACAGACCCTATATTTGAAATCCCCTGGACACATGAAAGTGACCTACACATAACAGAAAATTTGTTCACTATGATAGTAAGAAAAATGCGTGTTTCTCCCTCCCTTCTGTTAAGTAACTCCGATGGAACACAAAGAAAAAGCGTATATACTTTATAATACACAAGCATATATAGATATAATATATAATATACACAATTACTTGCTTAGTAAGCCATGTTCTTTATTGCTGTTTTGCTTCTTGTAAGCTCAATTTATAAGGTCAGACTTTTCCTGAAGAAGGAATTTAGATGCATATCAATCACTCTGATTACAGGTTTCTTTCTTTCAATATACTCTACATTGATCTGAGCCATTTGAAGTTTCAAAATAAAGAAATTATTAGAGTATTTGAAAGGAATGTCCATATTTCTAGATGAGATTGGCTCTTTTAAAGATACAGGAATAAAGAAAGAAGGAGGATATAGTCATGTAAACAAATCTAAACCCTTCCTGTAGAAAAGAGCACTTTAATCATTTCATTCTTTTTTTCCTAGGAGTTCAAAACATTAACTTCTATAGTCACAGTTCAATGCAACTTACGACTAAAATTGGCATCCATCGAAGTCATTAAACTCTACCTTTTAAGAACAGGGGAAAGGACTCTGGTTTGCAGCATTATATAGATTAGCATTATCCCCATAGGTGATATTATTATCTAGCTAAATTCCTCCATCATATAAACGATGCATCCATTCACTGAGACCAGAATGTACTAATGTAAAACATTCCCTGCCCCTGTTCTTCTGACAGGATTTCCCTGGTGGCTCAGTGGTAAAGAATCCACCTGCCAATGCAAGAGACATGGGTTCAGTCCCTGGGTCAGGAAGATCCCCTGGATAAGGAAATGGGACCATAGGGTCGCAAAAAGTCAGACATGACTGAGTGACTGAACACACATGCACACTCTTCTGACAAAGCAGGAAAGGTAGCAGAGACAAGGCTCTGATATAGCGTGACTAAGGAAACTGAAGATTTCCTTTATCAACTTTAGAAGGTACAGGGAAGGAAGCAAGACATCCGGAAACTAGTAAGATGCTTACAAATCCTTATAAGGATACCCTTGCAAGGGCCACTAGATCATACAGCTCTGAAAATGTACCCATGTCACATTTACAGATAGAAAGATGCTAAAATAAATAGTAACTCACTATGATAAGTATATTGAGAATTTGCAAGGGTGCTCTACACACTGTGCTCCGTCGCTAAGTCATGTCTGACTCTGCGACACCATGGACTGTAGCCCACCAGGTCCTCTGTGCATGGAATTTTGAAGAATACTAGAGCAGGTTGCCATTTCCTACTCCATGGGATCTTCCCAACCCAGGGAGGGAGCCTGCATCTCTTGCATCTCCTGCATTGGCAGGCAGATTGTTTTACCACTACCCCACCTAGGAAGCCCCTCTCTATACACTGGGTTGGTCATAAATAGCTTATGTGTGCATGTACAGCGAAATGCACAGAAATACAAACAAATATGTAATAAAGGCAGGTCTACATAGAGAGTATGTGCTTCAGGGTGTATATCCATGTGGATCAAATGTACTATTCCAGCAGGATAATCATTTATAAATCAAACTCTACCAGCCAAGTCCATATCCCCAGACCACTACTATTTGGAAAAGATTTGAAACACTCTCCTCTTCCCCAAAATATGCTCAGCCAATATGACTTCCACTAAGACCTAAAAAAAAAGCCCAGAGAGACACAAAAACCCCATGAGCGACGATCAAATGCCAGCCTTGGTCTCCTTCTCCCATAAATCACAGACAGTAGGGTGCTGAGCACTAAAAATCTGAAGTGGAATAAATATCTAGAACCATGAATAGAAACTTGCCTTTGCTCATTTCTGGCAATACTGTGAGTTTCTGTTCCTGTGTTCACTTATCATTGCAAAGATGAAAAAGCATTCAGATACTTAACAGTGTCTAATAATAGGAGACAGTTTAGAACAGAAATAATTCCAGACTTCTAAGAAACCTGTCAAAATTTCCCAGAGGTAAGAAACAATGACCTACAGTAGACCATGGCCATGACCCTGGGGTCTAAGTGCTAACTCTAAAAAAGTGCCATGAGATATCTGATGACAGGTGATCAAGACATCATTTTACACCCTACCCGGACCAGATAATACACTCAAATGAATATTCAGCATACTTGCCTTCAATACCACATGGAAATTCACAGAGAGACACAAGAAAAAAATGACATTCTTTTTTCAAGGTTCTCCTTGAATCCATACAAGACTCAACCCTCATTTTTATGCTACTGTTCTCAAATTAACATCTCATCTCACTCCCTGAAATTCTTACCGAGACTCCAGCCTCATGGTTTTAAGTGTTGTGAATCATTTTGATTCGGATACTCTGATATGACCTGAAACCCAGCACATCTGAACTAAACTCATGCTCAATCCCTGTTCAGTACTTATCAGAAGGCTTGGCTCACAGGTCAGAGAAAGCACCCAAAAAATACATGTTCAGTGAGTTATTTCTTCTCATATCAGTTACCATTCCACATCCTCCAATTCTGTTTCTTTCGGATTACTGGTTTCCTACTTCGCTTCTTTGAAATAATTGAGTCTTACTGAGTTGCTCCCCACACTAGCCCCCCAACCCTCATTCAAACACTCACCAAATTCCTCCATCCTTTCTTCATAAACTCTGACCGAATTACCTCTTGGAATACTTCAACCCTCAACCAGACGCTGATCACCTTATGCTGGACCAACGGAGCTGCAGCCTAGCTTAGCAAAATTACCATCTTCTTTCCCCTTTCATCGGACCTGACTACTTCTACAGGATTAGAATTCATAAAAATAATAGCTTTGTTCTTTTTATGGGAACCCAAGTACACTGCTTCTGCTGTATCTCTCCCGAGCAGGGTTCACAGTGCCACTGCTTGATTCCTGTCCACATCATTCTAATAAAACTGTTCTTGCCAAATTCAGTTTTGACCTCTTTGTTGGAAGCGAAAGAAATCTCATGAATAAGTAACCATATAATCTTGCAGTTTACAATAGTGAAAGAGGCAATACATAGCCACGTACCTTAGACTCTAAGATATGCATATACAGATATAGATGCAAAAAAATTCAGAATGATTAACTATGTCATATCAAGAACCACAAAACTGCCCATACAAACTGACCCAGTTTTCCCTTCCTCATGGAATCATCTCTCAATAAATTATTTAAAAGAAGGAAGACGCAATAAAGTTATGTAAGGCGATCATATGCACAATGGGGGAAAAATAACAAATGATCCCCAAGAAACAAATAATTAGGTGCAAGATACTATTAATTTTTAATGACATGGCACTTAAGAACACTACAAAAGTATATGTAAGAAATAATGCATGCACTATGATTATAGCTATGAAATGGGAATGAATAAAGGGCTACAGATAAATAAAAATAAAAATTATATTAGCTCTAAATTTTCTTTCAAAATGGAAATACTACAAGATGAAAAAGAAAGTCTGACTCCAATAAGGATATCAGTTTTGAGATAACTAATTAGTCTTTAAATTCTAATTATTAAATTGCTAACAATTTCATCCTGGAATGTGAAGTCAAGTGGGCCTTAGGAAGTATCACTGCGAATAAAGCTAGTGAAGGTGATGGAATTCCAGTTGAGCTATTTCAAATCCTAAAAGATGATGCTGTGAAAGTGTGGCACTCAATATGCCAGCAAATTTGGAAAACACAGCAGTGGCCACAGGACTGGAAAATGTCAGTTTCATTCCAGTCCCAAAGAAAGGCAATGCCAAAGAATGTTTTAACTGCCACACAATTGCACTCATTTCACATGCTAGCAAAGGAATGCTCAAAATTCTCCAAGCCAGGCTTCAACAGTACATTAACTGTGAACTTCCAGATGTTCAAGTTGGATTTAGAAAAGCCAAAAGAACCAGAGATCAAACTGCCAACATCCACTGAATCATATAAAAAGCATGAGAGTTTCAGAAAAACATCTATTTCTGTTTTATTGACTACGCCAAAGCCTTTGCTGTGTGGATCACAACAAACTGTGGCAAATTCTTAAAGAGATAGAATACCAGACCACCTGACCTGCCTCCTGAGGAATCTGGATGCAGGTCAAGAAGCAACAGTTACAACTGGACATGGAACAACAGCCTGGTTCCAAATTGGGAAAGGAGTATGTCAGGCTGTATATTGTCATCCTGCTTATTTAACTTATATGCAGAGTACATCATGAGAAATGCCAGGCTGGATGAAGCACAAGCTGGAATCAAGATTGCCAGGAGAAACATCAATAACCTCAGATATGCAGATGACACCACCTTTATGGCAAAAAGCGAAGAAGAACTAAAAAGCCTCTTGATGAAAGTGAAAGAGGAGAGTGAAAAGTTGACTTAAAACTCAACATTCAGAAAACTAAGATCACGACAACTGGTCCCATCATTTCATGGCAAATAGATGGGGAAACAATGAAAACAGTGACAGATTTTATTTTTAGGGGGGCTCCAAAATCACTGCAGATGGTGACTGCAGCCATGAAATTAAAAGACGCTTGTTCCTTGGAAGAAAAGTTATGACCAACCTAGACAGCATATTAAAAAGTAGAGACATTACTTTGCCAACAAAGGTCCGTCTAGTCAAGGCTATGGTTTTTCCAGTAGTCATGTATGAACATGAGAGTTGGACTATAAAGAAAGCTGAACGCCGAAGAATTGCTGCTTTTGAACTGTGGTGTTGGAGAAGACTCTTGAGAGTCCCCTGGACAGCAAGGAGATCCAAACAGTCCATCCTAAAGGAAATCAGTCCTGAATATTCATTGGAAGGACTGATGCTGAAGCTGGAGCTCCAATACTTTGGCCACCTGATGTGAAGAACTGACTCATTGGAAAAGACCCTGATGCAGGGAAAGATTGAAGGCAGGATGACAGAGGATGAGATGGTTGGCTGGCATCACCGACCCAATGAACATGAGTTTGAGTAAACTCTGGGAGTTGGTGATGGGACAGGGAAGCCTGGTGTGCTGCAGTCCATGGGGTTACAAAGAGTTGGACATGACTGAGCAACTGAACTGAACAATTTTGAAAGGGAAGAGAAGAATATGATATCTTCAGAACCCAATGTGGCTAACAGTAATGTAAAGTTATTATTCATTGAACATCTACTATACACTAGGTCCTTTAAATATTTTCTCTGTAGACGTTAACAGCTACCTTACGAAGTAGGTACTGTTATTCCCGTCTTACCTAGATGAGGAACTTGAGTCTCAGAAAGGCCAAGTGGCTTATTCAAGGCTCAAAGCTACTAAGTGGTACAGTCAAAAGTCAAGCCCAAGTACACCTCAGTTCCGGCTCAGAACCTTTCTAACACACCATTCTCACTGCAGGCCATTTCACAGATTTAAATTTTAACAAGCAAAAGAGAAGAAGAGAAAAATGAAAACATCCAAAGAGAAGAAGACAAGTTATAAATACACACTCCCAAACTATTCAAGGCTGATAGAAGATGTCCAAGCACCAAATACCTCTGTTTGTTTTAACTGTCTTGCTTTTCATTGGCTTATGAATTATAGGAAGTATGCACTTACTTATTGATGGCTAGCATCAGCCTCCTACATTTCAAGCATCCACTAGTGTGTGAATCTCGGGGAAGAGAAGAACCCCACTTCCCACCATGAGACAACTAAAATGCCAGACAATTTGCTAACCTGAACCCCAATGGCAGGGGGTGGGTACATGCTCATTCAATTAGAACACCCATCTGATCTCCCAAAAGAGAATATGATTCAAAGAAGTGACTGCTGAGAACTCACTCCAGGGCCAATGCAACAGCATCCAGAGGCCAGGAGGAGCAGCTCCTGTGCTGGCCACAGCAGTGTCCTCTAGGGGATGATCCTGGGCCTGAACTTAGCTGTGGTCCAGTCACTCCACTTCCTGTAGCCCCTGTCCATTTCCTGAGCCTGTTTCTCCAGCATGTCCACTGATTGTCGAGCTACCAATTCCCCTGCCTGTGTAAATTCATTTTTGCTGTAAGTTCACTAAGTCGATTTCTGTTGATTGCAATCAAAAGCCTTGACTGGTAAAATAATGTAATAGGAACAGATGACCAAGTGATGATAAACTATACTACTGCTGCTTTTGTGTTTGTGTTTGCAGCCTTCCACCACCAAACAGAATGATCCTCTAACTAGAAAAGGGTAAAACTGAATGTACCACAAAATAAAAGAAAAAATAAGACAGCATTTACATACTTTAATAAAAGTCAAATTGCTTGACCCAAGGAGATCACATCCAGACTATCAGGATAAGGTCCTTATGAAACTAAAGATGTAGTTTCTTTAATTTTTGAGAAACTATGGAACTAGATGCATCCCATCTATAGATGTGAACCTATCTAGACTCTCCGGAAAAGGCAAAGAGAGGATTTTATAAACTATAGATCCTGATGTGTATCTCTTACCAACTTTTAGAGAAATAGGTTCAGGGCTCTATAAGAAACCACATTACACTCAAGCACACAATATAAACAGTAGTTGCCTTTGGGTGGTGAATTTTTCTTCTTCCTCCTGTTCTGCATTTATACATTCATTTTCTATAATGAATAGTTAAAGCTTTTAAAACGGAAGAAGAAAAATTTAAAGGTCAAATCATGTCCTGCCATGAAAAACGTCATACTCTTCTTTGATGGAGTTATTCTCCTAGTGTGTGTGTGTGCATGCGTGCACACATGTGCATGCACGCACATGTACACTCTGTCACTCAGCCAGGTCCAATTCTATGACCCCATGGGCTGTAGCCCTTCAGGCTGCTCTGAGGGGATCTCCTGACCCAGGGATCCAATCCGTGCCTCTTGCATCTCCTGCATTGGCAGGCACATTCTTTACCACTATCACCACCGGAGTAGCCCTATTCTCCTAGTAGATAGTGGGAAAACCACAGACACCTTGTTAATGCTTTCAACAAGTTACTTTACAAAATCTCCATGGACAAGACAGAAACATGCAGAGTGGGTGATAGAAAATTTAGAAGAACTTGAGCTGAATGACAGAGTTAGGTGAACCCACAGTTGGTTGTACTACCATACTCAAATTATGTGTATTAAAGAATTGAGGTCAATTTCCAAGGAAGGGGGAACTCCAGAGATGGACTGGAAATTTTTATGGTGATTTCTGCTCAATGTTAGTTACAATCACTTGAAGACAAGATTGCAACTGTATTAAAGTATTTACAGATAAGCCAAAGAAGATGTGTATGACATATAGGATGGCAAAGTGATTCTATCAGATCTGAAACAATTTAAAAAATGCTAATGATGCCAAAAATAAAATTCAAGATTAGGCTTAAAAGTCCATTAGGTAAGAAAAGGCTAAGGGAGTGAAAACTAGATAATGATCCCTTTAAAAACACTGAGGATTAGAGCTGAGGAGAAGGTTAATAAGACCAACAATCTGGGAAGAGCATCTATAATATCAAGGGAGTCAGCAGATCTGGCGGGCAGTATTTAATCACAAAACATCAGTACTATTGGGTGCAGGTCTGAGAACCATACTTTTAAGAAGGACACTTATTAAGTAAAAAAAGTAATGAAAAAAAGGCAACCAGAATGACAAGAGCCTAAAAATTATTTTAGGGAAGAATTAAAGATACTTAGCCCAGAAGAGTGTGGAGGAAGGAAAAGTAAGGAATTTTTGATGTTTTTCTTTATTTGTTTGTTTGTTGGCCACTCCATGTGGCTTGTAGGATCGTCCCCAACCAGGGATTGAACCCATTCCCCCTGTATTGGGAGAACAGAGTCTTAACCACTGGACTACTAGGGAAGTCCAATTTCTGATTTTTAAAGCATTTTTACATGCATATAAACTTCTGTATGGTTCCACAAAACAAAGCAGTGAAGGCAGCAGAAGAACTATTAAAACTGAGATAGAGTCAGGGCAAGGGAAGATAAATAGGTTGCAGTTAAAGCAGCAATGCTGCGCCATATGTTTATTTCATAGAGCTATTTCTACTTTTGTATCTTTGTGCCCAGTGACTCTACTAGAGCCTAAAACAGTTCAAGCATGAGAAAAGCAGTAGCTCTGGAGTTTCTCCAACAGTTCAGTGAGTAAAGAATCCGCCTGCAATGCAGGAGAAACAGGTTCAATCCCTGGGTCAAGAAGATCCCCTGGAGAAGGAAATGGCAATTCGCTCCAATATTTTCACCTGGAACATCCCACAGAGAGAGGAGACTGGTGGGTTACTGTCCATGGGGTCTCAAAGAGTTGGACACGACTGAGCACATAAACTCATAAACTGGAGTGTATGGCCATTAATCTACACTGAAGGATAAGGAAATCCTCAAGAGTAGATTTGACCTTCTAACCCATTTTCAAGGCACTGGTTCTCAAAACTGGGATACATACCTCATTTGGTTTTGATGACATGGCTTCATATAGAAGGACATTCCTTGTGGATGCCACTGATAACTAAAGTGTCTCTAATCCATACAAAAACAACTAGAGACTATGAATTTTAAAATCTTTAAATTTGAAAGTCCCTTCATTCCCAGGTGCCATTCTTTTTTATTCACAAACATCCTGATTATTCATAATCCTTTCTTTTTTACTACTTCCTCCACCCCTAGCTCCCTATGCATTCTCATCCCCAATTCCCTTCCTTTTCATGTTGGTTACATTGTAGCTGGTCTTTGCTTTCTCAGATGACAACTCAGCTTGTCTACACATCCCACTCCTGCTTAGTTCTCCTTCTACCCTGCTCCATCAAATGGAATGCTTTTCCCGAAGGCATGAAGAAAAACTAACTCTACTTTGCTGTCAAAGGTTAAGAAATAAATGTAGGAAACCATATCTATAGAAAGGTATGAAAACTTTTATCTTGGTTAGATAATGTATGTTTCCCCAAATCCCTGGACAGAAACCTAGAATTCTGACAACATATTTATTTCAAGAAAGTGGAAATATTCAGTAGAGTAACAGCATAACATTATGCTCAATGAGATTATTCTGTCAAGAAATAAAAGACAGGCAAATGATCATTTTCTCTATTATAGAAACTTCATTAGTACAGCCTTGTTCAATATAAATTATAATTTGATAATTGTGAAATATGCCCAAGGGACCAAGAAATTTTTTTCTTATACTGGGTGATAAAGTTTAAAATGTTAGCGAAATGAAAATAGTCCTATGTTTTGCCTTTTATATCTACAGAATGGAAGTTGTGCTTGTAAGTATGTGAAAATTTCATCACAAAGGCATGAGTATGATTCTCTGGAAAGCATATTATATATTCCTATAAAGAGAATAATTATTTTACAATGTCCATAGAATATGAACTTCGTTACAAACACAGAGCCTAATGGTATACTTTCTTCAGATAAACTGATAAATCTGCATACAATATTCTTTTGATTAGAATAATGGCCTTTTAGCATTGGAAAGGATTGTAGAATCTAGAGCCACAAATGTTAATCCATGACCTTTCTACATTCAGAGTGAACACTGTGTTTGTAAATACAAATAATCCATTGAGTCTGATGGGATCAAATCTTAAGGACTCAAGCTACAAGCCAATTTGGAATAGGCTCAGATATTGTCTTACTTTTGGAGTTGAGAAGCACATGAATGAGCATGGACCTCTGTAATACCATCATATGAATAAAAGTTCCTATTTTTTTTTATTAGACTGGCGAGAGCAAGATCACAGAAACTAGACAGAAAATGAATAAAATCCATCCTTAAAAATAACAGCAAGTCTAGTCAACACCACTGGCTCATTCATTCATTCCTTAAGCTGTAGCCACATTTAAATCCTATGCAAAACAAGAACCAAACCTTTAAGAACTCATTAACCTCAGGTAAAGTCTAAAATCATTAATGAGGTTTTAAGATCCTTTGATATCAAGACCTTGACCAGGGACTTTCCACTGGTGGTCCAGTGGTTGTGCTCCCAATACAGGGGGCCCAGGTTAGATCCCACATGCCCCAACTGAAAAAAGAGCCTACCTGCTGCAACTAAGACCCAGCACAGCCAAATAAAAAAATATTTTGGGCTTCCTTAATAGTCCAGTAGTTAAGAATCTGCCTTGCAATGCAGGGGACAACAGTTCGATCCTTGGTCCAGGAAGATTCCACATGCTACCAGGCAACTAAGTCCATGTGCCACAACTACTGAGCCCGAATGCCCTAGAGCCTATGCTTTGAAACAAGAGAGGCCACCGCAATGAGAAGCTCGCACACCACAACTGGAGAGTCGCCCCCTCTCTTGGTAACTAGAGAAAGCCTATGTGCAGGAATGAAGACCCAGCACAGGCAAAAGCAAATAAATGAATAAATATTAAAAAAAAAAAAAAAAAACCTTGACCCCATCTTCCAACATGACTAGCCTACCTCTGCCCAGGCCATGAACAGTTAGCAACACTCGGCAACTTTCACTTCCTCAAAAGAACAAGACTCTCTCAAGGTCTCTGCGCTTTTACATCAACTGACTCTCTGCTTGGACACCTCTGTTCTCGCGTCCCCAGTTTTTCACTAGCTGCCCAGGCTTCTGGTCTCACTTTATATACCACTTCTTTTTGGTGCCCTTGGACTGGCAAGACTGGATCAGGTGCTCCATCCATGTGCCCCCACACCCCGTTGCTGCTGCCACCCCTCCTTCCCACCAGCGAGACAATAAACTCCTCAACCTCCCATTCACTGTTGATCCCCATCCCCTAGCATTCTGCTTGAAACCAAGGAGGACTTAATGCACCATTGTTAAGTGGGTCAACGAATAAACTAAGGAATGGAACTGGGACACTAGGGAAGCACTGACACAAACCAACAAGCTGACAGTGGACCTGTCAGGGTTCAGTTTCATTAAACATAAAAGTGGAAAATAAGAGATATCTTTTTCCCAAACATGTTTGGAGGTCAGATAATTTCGCTCATTAGATATATGTGGATATAAGACAGCACTGTGAGAAGTAAATTTAAGACATAGTGAGTTAAGTCAGAATGGAATAACTCTGAAAGGTAAGTAAAATTCCCCTATTGGACTTATTACCTCCAATAGCTAAGTCACTCCCTGGGGAGAATTTGGCTCTTCTACAAGAATGCTAACTTTTTTTCACCGGAGCAGAGTCTAATCAAGTGTGTAAATGCTGCAATACACCAAATGGCAGAAGAGAATTAATGTTCCTCTTGTGGGTTCTGGAAGTGTCTTACCACCAGGAAGTAATACAGGCACTGAACAGAAACAGTGATCATTAGAAACAGTCACGCAAAACTTATGAAGAGGAATAGTCTTGCTTTACGAGAACGTAAGATTTTGATCATCTCTCTCTCTTTCCATTTGATTCCCTTGGAGTAGAGGCTTAGGTAAAATATCAAGTCATACCCACATTCGCAAGCCTCAAGGTAAGAAAAAAAAAGTCAGTTTAAAATTCCTTTGGTTGTCTATTGTTGCATTCAAATGCTTTGTGAATATTATCATCTTAGATAGTCTAGTGAGTTCATTTTTTCCCTTGCTTAAAAAAAAGAAAACGGCTACACATACCCACCGAAATGAAGACTCTCACACCCACTGTGATAAGCAAAACCCTAGTGAAATGGTGAACGGTGAAGTCACTGGAAATACTGGGGAAATAACTTGACTTTTAAGCACATATTGTTTTTTGATCATGAAGCCAGAAGCAGAGGACAAACAAGAGTGCTATGAAAAACTACTTGCTTCATGACAGCCAAGGCTTCTGAATTTTGCTTTGTAAATCATCAGCGTGTTTCATTCTCTGTGATCAGAGAGACTTAGATGATCCAAGTCACAATCATAGATTAGCAGCCTGAATTATTCTTCCAACACAGAACAATTACTGAATTACAGGAAGACTTCAGAAGTCCTGTGTACCTGCTCATCAAACTTCATTTTGGCAATTTTTTTAAACCATTAGTAAAACTAACACACACACATGCATACACACAAATCTTAGAGGAAAGTCTTCGGCCTCTGCCAAATTTCAGCTGGGAACAAATTTTTATGGCCAGCTAATAAACCTGCTGAAAAGAGGGGTGGATAATGAAAACCCTCCCGAGCCCTTAACTACAGTGTGCACGGCTATAATAAAAAGAATTAATGCAGTCAATTTGTACTACTGTTCTCAGAACAAAAACCCCTATTTCAACCACAGCCTTTTCAACAGCTGATTGGCAGCCCTGTCCATTCCCCCTCTGCAGTGTTGTCAGGAGTCTTCAACATGATAATGAGCCTGTCACCATATTCAAATAGCCCTGTGACAGCAAGTTTTGTGAGTGTGACGTCCACTGCAAAGGGTCTGTCAAAAAGCACCTTTCAGAAAATGAAAAGAGAATGCTTTCCTGATGATAAACCTAATTTCTCCATAGATAAAAGAGTGAGATTTTTCATCAGATTTTGTCAGTGTTATGTTGTGTTGCATTTTATCTCTTCAAATGTTCCTGTTTTCTTTCTTTTTTTAATATACATAAATTTAGATTTGTCAGTGACAGGGAAAAAAATGATGATGAAACACCACTTTGGTTCTAGGAAGCTAAGTCCATCAGAGGGAAAAGGGGGAAAGGAGGAAAAAAATTGATGCCTTTTCTAAAACATTAACAATTGGCAAGAAGAGTAGGAACCTAACTTGTTACCAGTCACCTAATAAACTTTCAAATTCTGAGGCTTCACTCACTGAGGCCAATTGCTTCCCTAAAAAACCCACAGGAAATTGCTCTGTTCAAACTCTGCCTCCCTATAGTCACTTCCTCAGTAAGAGACTCTGTGATTTCACAACAAAGAGAAAGCACCTACCTCAAAATATGAGGGTTAGGTTACCTAAGTACCCAAGGACATTGTACCTAAGTACATTGTGCAGATTTGCTAAAATCTGGGAAAAAGTGTTTTCATCACACCTGAACACATTAAAGAATCTGGTGTGCAACAAAGGTGTTAAAAAGGTACTACTGTTGAGGAAAGCATTCATCTTACTTCAGTTATGAAGAATGACTTTATAAAGAACTTGGATTCTCTACAGCATTGTTTAACTTCCTGCTGTTTTACCCTTCAACCTAGACCAAATCTCAGTGTGTCCAGTATCAAGACAAAACTCTAATTTAGGTATTTTCTCAGAAGGGGTATGTACTTGTATGTGTATATGTATGAAAGTGAAAGTGGTAGTCCTCTGTTGCGTCTGATTCTCTGTGACCCCATGGATGGTAGCCCGCCAGGCTCCCCTGTTGATGTAATTCTCCAGGCAAGAATACTGGAGGGGGCTGCTATTCCCTTCTCCAGGGGATCTTCCCGAACCAGGGACTGAACCCCAGTCTCCTGCACTGCAGACAGATTCTTTACCATCTGAACCATCAGGGAAGACATGTATATGTATATTAATGTGTATATAAAATACATGCCTCTACATATATACAACACACATACATATGTGTATATGTACTTCATGTGCATGAAATACACACATCATATATACATGCACATATGCATTATATATATTACATGCATCATATACACATATCTAATGCATGTAGGTACACATGCACATATATATGCACAAGAATTAGAAAGAACGTCAAGCTCTTACTCTTCGTGAATGCTAGTGTCTCAGACTTTAATAAAATTTATTTTAATAAAATTCACACACGTGTACCCAAGAAAAACAGAGCAGCACTCTGGCTTTGATAGTGGAAGAGGATCGGGATGAAGAAGCAGGGGGACAAGAAGCCAGCAGAGAACTGTCATTCTCTCACTCCGAGGTGCCCTGAATACCACCTTTAGCAAATAAACACATGCAGGAGGTTCTAAAGTCTTGGAAGAAAGAAAACCTATGTCGGAATTTAAATCCCACACCTGCTTTATCTCAGGCTCTGTGACAGTAAAAGAACCGTACAGAAAATACATATACTCTGCCCAGTAAACTACCATAAGATTTAATTCTTTGCTATTCCTATATTGAACTACATTCAAACATGTAGAAGAGACACTATGATACATACATAACCACATGTTTCATGAGTCTGATTTTAGCTGCTGATTCACTGATACAAGTCCCATTTTAAAGGGATTTTTAAAGGGACTTTTAAACATTTTTAAAGCAATGTTTCCTTTCCATCCTCTGATCTCATGGCAACTTATGTATCTAGATGTGATGAGACATCTCTGAAGCCCTTTTGCTATTCAGAAGCACTGGACTCACTGCAATTCTCATTCTCTCAATTTCAAGCAAATACAGTCCTAGTTATGTCTCAATTTGGTTGAGACCTGAATATACCAAAAAGGCCTATTAATTAAAGAAACTGATAAGTTCATGTTTTTGTATGTGTCATATACACAAAGCTGACATGACCATAGAGTTTTCCTAATCAAAAGTTATACATTTTGATGTGTGATGGGGAGGGTGGGTAGAATCTTAATCTTTGCAATAGAGATTACTCTAAATACACCAGGATGTTCAAAATTAAAAATACAAATAAGAAGTTAAGAAAAAAAAAGACATGATTCACTTTTACTAGTCAACAGATAGTGAAGCTGAAATTATTGAAGAGTTTCTAGTTTTTAAAGCCCAGAGCAAAGGGGACATGTGGGTGGGGTGGGGGATGGTATCTCCCCAATATATGTAAATGCAACTCCTAAAGAAGATAAAAGTAACTCATGAAGGATCAACCATAAATTTGACTGATTTTAAATTTGTCAGCTGGAGGGAACTATTATAACGCCAATAAATAGAGCTGTAGACAGCTGGCCGTGCGTAATACCCTGCCCCTTTGCCTAAATGTTTAAACCACTGATTTACTTGGGATTTAAAAAAAAAAAAAAATGAAATCTCAAACTCAGCTATCCCCAACACACAAAGCAAATTCCAGAATCTTGAAGACTTTCATTGTCTCGGAAAGTCATTGTCACCACCCTAATCCCCTCATTAAAGCTAAAGAAAGGCCGAGATGGCATTAAAATGAATGCAGACCATTTGCAGCAATCTCCTGCTCACACCACCTCCAAATGAAGGCAGGCACATTGCATAATCCAGGCAGCAAGAGCTCCTGACAGGTGGATGATTTATGCTCATAGTCAGAAGAATCGGAGGGCCTGCAGAGGAGACAGCATGAGCTAGGCGGTGGTGAGACAGATGCTCTCAGTGGGCTTGCGGGGGCTGGCAGGCTCCTGCTAGTCCAGGTGCAACCTGGACACTTTAAGTGCTGAACTCCTATGCCTAGATTCCAGCACTCTGATGTGCCATTTGCAATATGATACACAAGGTACACTGTGAATAAACTGTCAACTGCAGGCAAGCACTGTATACACACGCATACCCCTTCGGAGCATAGATGTTATGGACACGTGCCCCAGCACATAAAAGAAGGGAAACCCGTTTTGTTTTTTTTTTTCCTGTTGTTGTTGTCAAATGATTCTTCTAGTACAGATGTACACGTTATGAAGTACAAGGATCTTCAGTCCTGAAGATTTTTCGCCCAGGTAGGGTAAGCCGGAGAGTGACAAGATTTCCTAACAATTAGATCAATATTAAAGATTGCACAGAGGGATTAGGAGAAACACACCTCAGCAGAAAACCGACATTCCTGTCAATTATATTAATTATTTTTCAGATACATGACATGCCTTCATGACATTTCCTTCTGAGAATGCATTTGAATATTTGAGAGGAAAATGAATCAGGGGTGGATAAAAGGAAGGATCCCTAAAGGGTTGAACCTCTTTGAAATCAATCTTTAAAATAGTTTTTTTTTTTTTCAGAATTTCTCTCAATAGCCCCAAACAATAACAATCTGTTAAAGATTATGGTATTGGTTAAAAGGATAGATAAACCTAATTACAGCTATCGACGACAAATTACAGCTACTCCAATCTCTAACAGAAGGTATTAGCCAGCATTTGACTGGTCAGCAGTAACCCACCCACTGGATGGAGAAATTCACTCCACAGATCCAAATGGAACTACATAGATCACTATTACCTGCTCAGCCCAGTATCTCCAAGGCACAGAATTCCAGGCAACAGTGAAAAGGCTAAATATCCAAATGTACAGGCTTCAGGTTATCGTGGATGAATCCAACTTTACTTTAAAATCCTAGATACTTCCTGTAGGGTCAAAGGTAGAACTGCCAATGAGAATTAAAGACACAGCCATCCCTTTAATTAGATAAGAGTATTCAAAGACAGTAAATTCCCAAGAAGCCACTTTGCAGAGCAAGAGTTACAGTGTTCTCCTGGGGGGTAGGGGGGGCAGTGGGCTTTCTTCAGCTCTGCACCGGCTACAAGAGAAATTTTTAAAAGAACAAAATGGAATACATCGTAAGTAATTCAAAATGCCTCCAGACTTTACAGTTCTCCCAAGAGAAAAAACTCAAACAATTTGAAGTCTTCACAAACTGCATCCAAATCCTTTTTCTAACTTCATTAAGCTATGGTGCTTAAAAATCGTTCACAGCAAGTACTTTAATTAGATACATCAGAGACGAGCCAGTGCAGGTAACCAGACTACCCTACCCGGAGGAGGTGGGGGCGGCAGAGGGGACGAAGAGTCTCTTACTCAACCCTGAGACCTGGTTAAGGGACTAATCAGGGGCTGGTACATTTCCTCCCCACTCCCCCGAAGCCAACTGAGGATGTGGGTGGGTGGACTAGAGAGAGAGAGATTCCAATGTCCTCCCGGCCTCGTCAGTATTCTGCCAGGTTACCACTGTATACACAGAAAGAATGGCAATGTGTTCAAGAAAGCAAATGTTAAGAGAAGCAGAGGACTGAGTCCCCTGTACTTTGTAAGCTATTTTTCTGTTTTTGCTTCCCTTCCTTTCTCTCTCCTCCCTTCTTTCCTCCTGGTTTTCCCTCTCTCTTCACGTCAGACCTTCCAACCCCCATACTCTGGGGCCAAAACCATTGCCACAAGATTCCCAGGATGGATACAAACCAGCATTAAAGCAATGGGCGCTATACAGAACTCTGAGTTGCCACCATTGATCTGATGTTCTGAAGTCAATCAAGGGTGGAAAGAGGAAGGGATGGGAAAGAGAGAAGAACATTCCTATGCAGAAGTAATGCAGGAGTACTTTTCCTGCTCGAATAACAGCTCTGAGGCAGGGAAGACAAGTAAAAAACTTGCAGGCTTCCAGTGAACTGCAACCTTAAACCCAGGATACTTAAAGAGATGGAAACCACAAAATCAAGAAACCTCTAACAGCAGTTTTTTTTGTTTGTTTATTTTTCAGTTTCAGTGGATTTTTTTCCTTTTTTAAAATTTAAATAGGGAGAATTCTTTCATGTGGAAAGAGCTAGCACAATCACATATATGAAGGCAGAAACAACAGATACTAAACTGGAGGGGAGGGTGAAGGGTGAGTGTGCCATCATGGCCAGGTAAATCCACAGTTCCACTTCCCATTCGAGGTAAAAGCTCCCCAAACAATGTAGAAACAAGCTGTATGTTTCACCTTTAGCCATTGTCTGCCCTTTCAAATATCCATTCTACAAGAACTTTTAACAACCACACCATCCTTTAAAAACTTTGCTTTCCTCTCTTTGTCTTTTCATGTAGAAACAGCACAGTTTTTAAGGGATGGCATGCTTGTTAAAGTCCAAGGCGGAGGTGAAAGCCTTTCTTCACCAACGACTCATCTATTGTTTATCCCAAAAAGCCAGAAGTGAATGCATACATTAGCATGTCCAAGAATAACTGCAGATGCCATAAATTACACTTTGGGAAAAGTTAGCCATGATCTGGATGCGAAGTGATTCCATGGATGCAAGGTCATTTGTTTCTGGTCCATGACAGACTTGCCTGCTGTCCCCCCACGATCCACAGAGGGGTCTCTGTAATTCTGGCAGGTTCTGCCGACCCTGCCTGTCACCCTCAGATCTCAGGCCCACAAGAAAGGGTCTTGGGCTGGAGTCACACAGAGCGTTATTGAGGACCTCTGACCTCAGTAAGTCTCGGAGAGCAGCAGTGTGAAGACAACCCAAACCTGCTGTGAACAAAGCACTTGGTCATTCTGAAGAGAAAAAAAGTCCAGAAAGATGACATTGGAGACCAAGCAGAACATATCTGTTTAGGTTTAGCTAGACAGTGCCCCAAACACTTAAGACAACAAAATAATACTGATGCTAATGATACTAATAACAGTTGACATTTACCACAACTGATATTTATCACGGTGTGCTAAATATTTTAAATTTATCTTATTTAATCCTCACAGCAAACTCTGTAGGGTATGCATTATTATGATGATCACTATTTTATAGATGAAAAATCCTGAGGTTGGAGACATTAAGAAACTTGTTTTCAGAGGGCCTTCCCTGGTGGTCCAGTGGCTAAGACTCTGAGCTCGCAATGCAGGGAGCCAGGGTTCAATCCTTGGTCAGGGAACTAGATCCCACTTACTGTAATTAAAGAGTTTGTTTGACGCAACTAAGACTCAGCACAGCCAAATAAATATTAAAAAAAAAAAAAAAAAAAAACAACTTGTTAGTAACTGGCCACCTAATAGCAACTTGGGGCTCTCTATCAGCAAATTCTATGATATTAATACACTATGTCAAATGACATGTTGAAAAGACAATTCCAAACATATTCTCTTTATTTTGCCAATACAGGTAACCTGTGCCTTTGTAAGATATCATACTACCTACTGGAATTTTGTAATGTGAAAAGAAACTAAGGATTCATCATTTTTCCCTCTACTTCCCTCAGCCCTGAATTTCTTTAAAATATCCAGCCATGAAGAAAAAAGAAAGTGCAAATAAAGCAAAAGAATCAGGTATATGTGTGTCCACACATCACAGGAGAAGACTTTTTATCAGTGATCTCTCTCACTATGATGGAAGGGAGGCAGAGGAAAGACCCTGCAACTAACCTCTGCTTCCCTGGCCCATTAGCTGTTTTCCAATGTGCAAATGACTCTGGTCTCCTAGGACCGTTTAAGAGTTCAGCTGACTCCAGCATTCACTCCTTCTGGGTTTCCAGTTAAAATCAATGCATTAACTGCAGCTGCTAGTTAGATTCTGTAACTGCAAGTTAAGTAAGAAAGGTGAGGAAGGGAAGAATTCCCAGCTTTATAAGCTTAGGAACTTTCAAAGAGGCCAGTTCCCCAGTGGCATTAAAATAGAAGTAGAATTACTTGTAAAAGCTGGGGGATTTTGTTCTTTTCTACCTTAACAAAAGTTTTGATAGATTTTCTCCACTGGAGCACA
Source organism: Giraffa tippelskirchi (assembly GCF_054371585.1). Taxonomy (NCBI): domain Eukaryota; kingdom Metazoa; phylum Chordata; class Mammalia; order Artiodactyla; family Giraffidae; genus Giraffa; species Giraffa tippelskirchi. The sequence continues at coordinate 58,425,941 of NC_137279.1, read as the reverse complement.
TAACCAAATAGTTAAAGATTTGTGAGATAACCAGGAGATTCTCTATATAATATTTCCTAAGCATATAGCGATTGAATTGAATTGCTGTTCCCTTTACTTTGTCACCATTAGTGGAGCTTTATTTTTCTACACTGTCCCCTCCAGATTCTAATTAATAACTTCTGGGGAGACCAAAAGACATATACGAAATCATTGAGAAATACATTTGGACCTGTTGACTGCAGAATATGAAAGTGATTCTACAAACAGAAAAATGAAATCATCAGACGATGCCCTGGACTGCCTCTTGGATGCAGATGCTATGCAGTGGCAGTCTCTTCTGCTAAACAATAATCCATAATAGCCTACCTGGAAAGGGTGAAGTTCAGACGTATCAGCAACTCCAACATGATTCAAACCATTTCTAAGAAAAAGTAGAAACAGTCTACATAGAAATTTTAAGAAATAATCTTGTGATCTTACAGAGAGGAACATTTATAGAAATCAGAAAACAGTCCTGTGATTGCATAGCTCTCTTGTTTAGTTCATAATGAATATCAGCAGAGCATATGGGCTTCAGTTCAGTTCAGTTCAGTTCAGTTGCTCAGTCGTGTCCAACTCTTTGCAACCCCATGAATTGCAGCACGCCAGGCCTCTCTGTCCATCACCAACTCATGTTTACCCAAACCCATGTCCATCGAGTCGGTGTTTACCCAAACCCATGTCCATCGAGTCGGTGATGCCATCCAACCATCTCATCCTCTGTCATCCCCTTCTCCTCCCACCCCCAATCATACCCAGCATTAGGGTCTTTTCCAATGAGTCAACCCTTCACATGAGGTGGCCAAAGTGTTGGAGTTTCAGCTTCAACATCAGACCTTCCAATGAACACCCAGGATTGATCTCTTTTAGGATGGATTGATTGGATCTCCTTGCAGTCCAAGGGACTCTCAAGAGTCTTCTCCAACACCACAGTTCAAAAGCATCAATTCTTCAGCGCTCAGCTTTCTTCATCGTCCAACTCTCACATCCATACATGACCACTGGAAAAACCATAGCCTTGACTAGACGGACTTTTGCTGGCAAAGTAATGTCTCTGCTTTTAAATATGCTATCTAGGTTGGCCATAACCTTCCTTCCAAGGAGTAAGCGTCTTTTAATTTCATGGCTGCAGTCACCATCAGCAGTGATTCTGGAGCCCCCAAAAATAAAGTCTGACACTGTTTCCACTGTTTCCCCATCTATTTCCCATGGAGTGATGGGACCAGATGCCATGATCTTAGTTTTCTGAAGGTTGAGCTTTAAGCCAACTTTTTCATATGGGCTTCAGAGTCTGAGAAATTAGGAATAAATTCTGATTTGCCATTTACTAGTTTTATGATCTTAGGCAACTTATTTATATGAGTTATTTATATTTAAAATAGGTCTTATATAGAAAACAAATGTATGGTTACCAAAGCGGATGAGGGATAAATTAGGAGTTTGGGATTAATAGATACACATCACCACTTTAAAATAGATAAACAACAAGGATCTACTATACAGCACAGGGAATTATATTCAGTATCTTGTAATAGGCTCTCATGGAAAAGAATCTGAAAAATAATATACACACACACACACACACACACACACACACACTTGTATAACTTAATACTTTGTTGTATACCTGAAATTAACACATTATAAGTCAGCTATATATCAATTAAAAAAAACAGGTCTTAGTTTTCTCATTTATATTCATTAACATATCAAATGTCTATGGGCAAGACAAATGAAAAACATCTTTTTCTTGCAACTCAGGATATATCTATTGCTGTATCATCAGGGTACTCAATAAGAATTCAACACAACATGACTTCTGAAATATAATTCTGTCATGGTTGCACACATATAAAGGAAAATGCAGAAGTGACTTGTATATGATGATAGTACAAGAATTATTTCTAAAAATAATTCTGAAAAAATTATCCCTGCATTCAAGTTTTAATAATGTAACTCAAAGCTTACTAAACTAGGCTAAAAAAAAAAAGAAAAAATTAATCAGCTATATTTTACTGAGCACCTATTAAGTGATCACTGTTAGGTATCATGGTATATTAAAATATAAACAGATACAGTCTGTTCTGAAGATCTTTATGCTTTGCTGTATGGTAAATGCTAAAGTGACTAACAGAATACAAAATATTACTAACACAATATTTTCTTATAGATTATTTGCTTACTAGGCACTATGCCAAAGAACATTACATCAATTTCCTCATTTAAACCTCCAAACAACCCTCTGATGCAGTTAGAACTACAACCCCCATTTTGCAGATAAAGGGTCAAGCAACTTGTTTGAGATAACACAGCAAGTAAGTAAGAACGTTTGGATTGAACTCAGATTCTATTTCTGCACTGTCCACTATGTTACTCACTGGCCCTATGGGACTATTTAATTTAAATAAAATGAAATAAGATTAAAAATTCAACAATTTATTTGCATTAGACACATTTCAAGGGCTCAATTCACAGTCACAGACTCCATCTGATCTGAGACATCAAGCTTTTTATCTTTACTTCCCTACACAGAAAACATGAAATTAAAATGCTAAATTGTACAAAACAGAATATAAAGGCTGGTAAAATTCAGAAAGGGAGAAAATCTATATAACTAAATAAGCAGGCATATGATTAATGATGATAGATCATAAACCCCATGAGGGCAGAAACTTGTCTCTCATGTTCACTTTCTATCCCTGGCATTAATAAAGTGAGTGGTATGAAGCCATGCCTCAAAAATATTCATTGAAGGCATGGATAAAAAGTGGATGAGTAAACATTTGAAGATGGGGTTGATGAATACATATGATTAGGGTCCATAAGTTGCTAGAAAGATGCTCTTGGCAGAACAACCTCACCCCAATTCTATGTGTTACAATGAACAGGGTATATTTTTTGGATAGCACATAGAAATATTTACATCAATTATACCATACGGCCAGAATCCACATTCTATCCAAATATTTCCAAATTATACACAAATTGATAATAACCTAAGAGTGGCTAAGGTCAGAGTAGTTGCCATTTAATTGGATTCAAATACACTAATGATTATGATAATGTTGATTCTGGAGAGACTTAATAGGCCTAGAGATAAATGTCTAAGAGAGCAGAGGGGTGAATCCAGGTGGGGTGTGACAGGGGGCAGATAATGACAGAGGTCATAAGCTTTGGAACCACCAAATGACAACTCACTACACTGGTGAAAAAGCTTCACTTTTAGTTAGAAGAAATTTTGGAACAACAAAAAAAAATGCTCAAAAAACAGGGTGGCAGAAAGGAGAGGAAGTTATGTGCTCCAAACGAGTTAGGTCTTACAGAAAAGTTTGATTGGGGAAAATTAACTGGACAGAGAGAAGCCACTAAATAAGGGCTCAAGAGTCCACAAGGAAAACTCTTGTAGCTAAGATCCGAGAGGCAGGTTGGACAAAATGGAGTTAACTTCCTACTGAGAAACAGAACTGAAAATTACTACAGAGATAAGCAGAAACACATGCTAAGTGAAACAAGGTTAATCCAAATGATTTCATTTTTACCTAGTCTATTCCTTCAATTCCCCTCATCCCCAAGCCTGATAGGCCTAGAGTTTGTCATACAGTGAAGTAAGTCAGAAAAACAAATATTGTGTAGTAATACATATAAGTGCAATCTAAAAAAAAAAAATGGTACAGATGAACCCATTTCCAAGGCAGGAGTAGAGACACAGACATAGAGAACAGACATTGGACACAGAGGGGGGAAGGAGAAGGTGGGATGAACTGGGAGATTAGGATTGACATACATACACTACCACATGTGAAACAGCTTGCCAGTGGGAACCTGCTGTCTGTGTAACACAGGGGTCTCAGCTTGGTGCTCTGCAATGACCTAGAGAGGCGGCATGGGGGCGGGGGATACATGTATACATATAGTTGACTCACTTCATTGTACAGCATAAACTAACACAACATTGTAAAGCAATTATACTCCAGTCAAAAAAACAAAACAAGCTAGTAGTCCAGGAGTGTAAAATTAGTACTACGCAGCCTACATAGAAAAGACTTCACAGCTGAAAATGTATAATCACTGAGAAACATAGGTAAGGGATTATGAGTCCCCTGGTGGCTCAGTGGTAAAGGATCTGCCTGCAATGCAGGAGACCCGGGCTCGATCCCTGGATAAGGAAGATCCCTTGGAGAAGAAAATGGCAACCCACTCCAGTTTTTTGCCTGAGAAATCCCATGGCAGAGGAGCCTCTGGAGGGCTACAGTCCATGGGGTCACAAAACGATTTGTGAGTCAGACATGATTTAGCAACTAAACAACAGTTACGATTTTAGGCCACACATTATCCTTGGAGAAACAGGTTAACCTAAGGGCGATCCCTAAGAAATCCTCCCTTTGGATTCTGCCATCGCACCCCTGTTGTATCCCAACCACCATGTAAAAGAAGGGGTTCTTCCAACTAGGGTTTTCAAAGAGCAGAAATCCTAATACTTCTCTCAAAGGTCTCTATAAAGCTTCCTGCTTCCAAAATCACTTCCAGGACATTCCCTTTGAATGGCAGGATTCGTCCTTATATCAATGTTAAAAAGCAATTAAAGCTGAAGTCAGGTGAAAACAAATTGAGGATGTGGATAATCAGCTGAACTCCATCGCACCTGGGGAGCAGCAGCTTCCAGGGCGCCGGGGCTGTATGGTCTGCAGGGGAAGGCTGGGTGGGAGTGGCAGGGTCTTGGTATCTGTTCTCGCGGCCACAAAGCCACCCTGGCTCTCAAACAGCACAATCTGCCATTCACTGAAGTCTGGTTTGCCAGGAAGCCCAAGGATGGACTCCCCACCAGTACCATCAGGCTCAGGGAATTTGGCGAGCACCAGGCACCTCCGACTTCTGCCAGCTCACTGGCTTTGGGGAAGCCGCTGACCTACTCTCCGCTGAGTGGCTTTTGTGAACCTGGACTCCGGCCTGCTGCTCATCATTGATCAACCTTGGCCAAGCCAGCTGGCTCGTTCCTTTGCAGACAGCTTGCCTTAGGGAAGCTGGTTGGTGGCTCGACAACCTACTAAGCGAGAGAGACGCAAAACTCCAGAACAATCTCTCAAGAAATAGCCAGCACTCGCTTTCACTGGGGGGAGACTTGAAAGTGTACAAAAACAATGTCTGGTGCCTCCTCGGACAACAGTGAGGTGACAAGAAAGGTAACTGACAAGTTAGGAATGGCGCCCAGGGGAAATGAGACCATGGAGCTCTTCATTCAACAGGCCTTATTCAAATATATATCAGAATTCCCTTACATTAAATTTAAGCACAATGCCATAAACGACATATATCCAGGGCCATGTGGATATATGTGGGCGCTGGTGAAAAGGAATAAAAATCTGTTGTCTGGAGGCTGCTGGGGAAAAATTTCACATCCAACAGAGTCCTAAATGGCAGGGGCCTCCCCTCCCCGCTCCCTTGCCACTTACCATGCTGTCACTAGACTTCTAGTGCAAGAGCAAATGTTGAAGCAGGTTTTTCCCCCCTTGGGGCAAAATCCATTGGGGATTTTTAATAATCCAAGAGGAATAAAAATCGGTAGCATAGTAGATAAATGCTGGCTCCCTATTTCAAATTCACAAATGGAAATGACAAATGAGGACAATCAAATAAATGATTAACTTTTAATAGTATTCCCATTAAAACACGAGGAAGGGAGCTAAAAGAACCATTCCTTATAATTTCAATCTTTCTGTCCTCTCTCACACAAATGCGGCGAGCGAGGGCAGATTTATTCAGTTCAAATAATTCTCAGTGCTGCCTTTGCTAAGTTCACAGGAGAGAATCTATCTGCTTCATTTCTAAGGTAATTGTCATTTTTGACAAATATATAAATATAAAACGGTTCCAGAGAACCAGAGATCCACAGGGAATATGTGATAGTCCAAAACTCACCTGGATTATATACAGAATCATGGACAAATCTTTAAAACATCAGTACTTCCATTTTTCTCATTTATAAGACATATAAGATTGTAATATCCCAGAGGTCCACTCTGGCCACATCCTCAAAACAACTGAGGTGACTGACACTCAAAGTCAGTGAATCAGACTCACTCCTCTTTACAAAAGCAAAACTTAAAAGGAATTTGGTTCTGAACTTTTCTTTCTAAAAACTGGAGCCAGAGAGTAAAACTATGTCACAGAACAAAATGTTCCCCTCTGCTCTAATTGGGATTTAAATAAGATGTCACGCACTGACAGAAACAGAGACCTCTCAAATCAGGTTCCCAGGAACTGAACAGCTTGAGTGTAGCTGGTGTTTTATTCACACAGTTTATAACTGACAAGTTATTCTAAAGTTTATGTTGCAATCTCAAGAATTTCAGAGTGGGAAGTCACATGAAAGTTCTTCTAGTCTAATCCCTACATGATCCTTGAAACTGTTCTCTGTATCACCTCTCATACTGATGGGAAACTCACTGCCTTTTGACACAGTTCATTCTATTTCTGGAAAGTAAGTGAAGAACTCAAAGCAACTGAGTGAGCCCTAGTTCAAAAAAAGAAAAAAAAGGGTTTATTTAAGTAATCTTTTAAGAGCTCAGTATCTCATAATACCCATAGCTTCTGAAGAATCCCAAACTAAATATACACTTGAATATTCCTTCTGTATTAAACAAATACAGCGCATAGGCAGAAGAGCTAGAATGCCTGACTCCATCATGCCTTGTGAGAACTCTGGCAAGTAACATAATCTCTGTAAGTTTTTCTTTCCTCTGTGAAATGGGGAAACACCCAACTCTGGAAATCATTGTAAAGATTAACAACAAAAAAATCCAACTAAAGCACATAGTACATAGCCTAAGGCATATTAAGCTCTCACCAGTAAGTGTTATTACTCTTATCCTCCAAATCTTGCTATTCATTTCAAGACTATCCAGGTTTCATACCAACAAAGCACGACAAGAAAAAAAAAAGAAAGTCACCATCTGGCAGTGCAGTAACTGTACACGAAATAAGTTTTCATGGCACCTTAAGTATATTCCCAACGGCTTAATGTCAAGACAAAGCTCACGAAAAAGGTGCTCTTTGCTATTGCTTATATTATAACTTGGGAGTTTTGTTTAATACTGTGCATTAATGAGGGAGCTTCTTAGGATAATATTACAACAGAGAGTGCAAGAAATACCAGTGAGGTCAATGCAGTTCTATTAACTGTCATCTAACACAGAAATATTTTCCTTGAATACCATTAAAGCTTTCTCTTTTTCTTTGTTCTGCTTTTTGAAGGCAGTAGGAACCCAAATTTCCCTACCAATAATTTCTGTTTTTGACTTGGCAGCATAATGATGTTAGACTTGGGGAAAAAAAAATTCACCTTGGCGATGTCTTCTTCAGAGGTTTTTACAAAAGATATTTCACTAGGATAAATTGCACTAAGCAGGTTCTTTAAGTAAGCAAAAACAAATCTGCTTGTTAATAAATGGCCTGAGTAGCTTTTGTATTTTTTAAAGAGAATCTATGTGGAAAATGCTACAGTCTTTAAAGAACATTTTATTAAAATGGAAGATATGAAACAGAAGGGTAATTAGACAAGTTAGTTGCTCTTTGCTGCTCCTGCTGATAGGGTAAACCCAGAAGACTCTCCGAGTTCCCACTGCCATATATAAATCAAGACACAAGCTGTGGTTGCAGGAAAACAGTTTTGGGATAATTTCTCTTTACATCCTAGGGGTTCCAGACAACTGATCAGAGAGATATAATGGCAGCTAAATGAATAAACATATAATCTGTGCTCTGTCTCATATTTATGTATATATGGACACATACAAAATGCCTTCTCTAAACTAAAAAGTAGAAATAGGAAGTATACCCTATGGATTATGATGAGATAGCTCAGAATAAATAGGGTCTCTGGACAACGCATCCTCTACTGTGGAGGAATCCTCTATCATTTTTTTTCTACCCAAACATTTCCTAAACATGAGGTCAGTCTTATTAATCTATGAGACAGAGCAAAAGATGAGGGCATTCCACTCTACAGAGACTGGCAACTCTTGATGGGTTTTAAATGATTTGGAAAGCCAAAGGATTTAAGCAGGGCATAGACGGCATGACCCTTTTAAGGTATGGGTTGGCCCAAAAGTTGGTTCGGGTTTTTTGTAACATCTTATGGAGAAACCCGAATGAACTTTTTGGCCCATCCAATACTAGAGAACCAAGAAATGAAAGCAAAAGATTTCGTTCTAGATTTTCAAACTTTTTCAGGGTAATTTCTTTTCCAGGGACCTATCTAGATACAGACACTAACTCATCTTGACCAAAATGAATGGACCTGAATGCATTGTTCCATACAATACATTAACCTTGTCATTCTTCCCTCCACATCTCCTGATACACAACACCTTCTCCTACTCACTATACACTCAATATTCAAGCTGCTGAGTTATCCTGTAAAGACATTTCCTAGACTGATCCCCACAGTCATCTGCATTTTCAGTGACCTCTTTAAACTCCAGGTGAAAAACCTGGTTTCCCCATTCAGAATCCTAAGGAAAAGTCCCTTCCTTATGGATACCATTAATACCAGTATCTTGGGCACAAATCTCTTGTTAAACCCATAAGTTCTGCTGTTTCCTGAGAGTGCCAGCACCATTTCTCATTTTCTCTACCTTTAAATGAATCTTTCAGGTCACAACTGGCCTGCTATGCTGAGATGCTGGGCAGTCGACCCACGGCTGGAGAATGAAAGACCCCTTGTTGGGCCAAGGCTGTAACATGCTTTGATACAGCTACAGGAGGGGCCTGGGAATAGGACTTTCATCTCACACCCACTGATCTGCAATGGGACCTTGGGTAAGTTACTAAAACTCTCTGAACCATGAGCTCATCTGATTAATGAGAATCTGACATGCAGGGTCCCACTTTTCTCAATGAGGGTTTAAGGTGATAATGAAACTGTAATATCTCACACCCTTTCCACACTATAAAACATTTCAAATGCTGATTCCCAGCCACTGCTTTGACTTGATCCTGAACAAGAAGACTCACAGTTCTACCATATCATGTAAATTGTCTACCTGGCATCTTCATGGTACTATAGACTTTTAAAAAGTAGGTGATTATATGGAGCACCACTATAACAGAAGCTTACTTTATAAAGGCAAATACAGTTATCAATTAAACACATAACTGTATCATTTGTTATGTTTTAATGACTCATTTTTTTTTCTCCAGAGGAAGTATTTAGAAGGCACTTAAAAGTTATATAAACTCACTCTTTTCCTTTCCAACTTATGGCAATGTTTTAGTTTAAAAATCTAACAGAGATTGTCATACAGAGTGAAGTAAGTCAGAAAGAAAAAAAAAAATGTTATATCCCTTACGTGTGGAATCTAGGAAAATGGTACAGGTGAACTTATTTGCAAAATGGAAATAGAGACAGATGCAGAGAATAAATTCATGTACACCAAGGGGGAAGGGAGGGTGGGATGAATTGGGAAATTAGGATTGACATATTTTATATACATAAAACTACATATAAAATAGAACTTCCCTGGTAGCTCAGTGGTAAAAAAATCCACCTGCCAATTCAGGAGATGAGAGTTTGATCCCCGGTTCAGGAAGATCCCCTGGAGACAAAAATGACAACCCATTCCAATATTCTTGCCTAGCGAACTCCATGGAGTCTGGCATGCTACAGTCTATGGATGGAGTCACAAAGAGTCAGAGACCACTGAGCAATTGAACAACATGTATAAAATAAGTAACTAGTGAGAAGCTCCTCTATAGCACAGGAAACTCTACTTAATGTTCTTTGGTGACCTAAATGGGAAGGAAACCCATAAAAAGGGGGTAAATCTATACATATAACTGAGTCACTTTGCTGTACAGCAGAAACTAACACAACATTGTAAAGTAACTACACTTCAATAAAAATTAAAACAAAAAAACTTCAATGAAAAAAAAAAAAATCTAAAAACAAAACTTCATATATATCTGACCAATAGCAACAGAGCAATCTGTGATGAGACTTTAGAGACCCACACTAATAAAAGTCTACTGATTGCATGCACTTCAATTTGTTAACAAAAAATGGTAGAGGCTGTAAGGAAATAAGGAGGAAAAGTTTTTCAAACACTACAAAAATACGTGATCAAGACTTCAGGTCCTAAGTATTTAAATATCTATTACTATTCCCTCAGCTCTCACCTCTATTAACTCTGACAAAGATAATGTACATCCTGGTTTTCCAGAAAAAAAGCATCCAAAGAATTATGTACAAAATTTACAAAGTAGCACAATTCACTAGCCATATCTATCAAATAATACTTCTTACTATATTTTCAGACCATATATATTTCAGACCTGTAATTCAGCAGCAGCAGAATTATAAGTATCTTTGTGTCATATATTAGTATTATGTTCCTATAGACATTATATCATTTTTTCTTGTCCATGCCATGCAGTATGCAGGTTCTTAGTTATCCTTGAGCAGGGATCAAACCATGACCGCTGCAATGGAAACATGGAGTCTTAAGCCCTGGACTACTAGGAAAGTTCTGACATTATATTATTTTTAACAAAATTTATAGAAGTTGGGAATAGAAGAGATGAGAAAGAATTTACTAGCTTAACTGCTCCCCGGCATGTATGGAAATGTAGACAGAATTGAATGGACTGAAAATAACAATGCAAGGGAGTAGAAAAATCAGAATCAAAAGTTAAAACACAGTGTTTTGCCAAACACATGGGAGGAACTCGGTTAATACTTATGGAGCTGTGCTAAAACTTATTTCTCTCCTCCGAGTTTTTTCTATGATGCTCTGATATCAAAATTACCTCAGTAAAATTTAATGTACCTAAGAGGTTAGTGGAATTCTTACATCTTCTTGCACACATTTTAAAATGTGTGTGTTCTGTCCATTTTCTTCTGTAGAAAAAGGATTAAGTTCCATATTTATAAATAAATAGGCTGAAAATGAGTCCTAGAGGTCATATACCTTGCCCCAGGTTCAAGAGTATACCGAGCCGGGGCCTCAATCTACGTTCATCTAACCATAAAGTTTGACCAGCAACAACAGCTAACATTGAACTGCTCCTTGTTCTGGGCCACTTGCTAGTCTAAGCACCTAACCTGCAGTATCTTACTGGATATTTGCAACAACTTTTATTTGCAATAATAAAAGTTTATTTGCAAACTTTTTATTTGCAAATATCATTATTGGCACTACCATTTTTCAGATGCAAAAGTGATGACTAGAAATGTTAAGCACATTCTTTTTTTTTTTAGGGAAAAACAAAAAGCATACTCTCTTGTCATGAAATAACTAAACCAGTCTGCCATGTTGCCTGGCTTCATCTGTACTGTGGCATGCAGGCTTGCTTAGCTGAGAAATGTAACACTGTACACAAATGTGTATCGCTTATTTTCACCTACAAGAGTCAAAGAAAAATACTTGAGTTGCCAAGGTGAAACCCATCACGCCAATAACGAACAAAAAGCCCTTCTTCAATCTTCGACCAGTGAATTCTATACCTAAATAAAATAATTATCGCTTTCATAAAATGTCTCTGTTTGCCACTGACAGAGGGAAAACTGAACCTGTATGTCCTGCAATACCTTTTAAATAACTAAGGGGGAGAGATCAAAATAAAAATAAATCTTGACCAGATTTATAGGTGCACCTTGATTAGTTCTTGTTTTCTCCTTCAAATAAACAATACCTGAAAAAAATGAAAAGGGAATGTTGAGACCAGATATCTTGTAATAGATGGGTTTTCCCTGACATACAGTATGGTATAATGCTGAAAAAAATAATGCTGGCCCATCATTCCTTAGCGGAACATAGAACCCAGAGAAGAGAAGGGGATTTTTCAGGATGCGGAAATGGTGCAACTATTTGGATTCAAACAAGCTACTTTTTGTTTTTTTTAACTGTACTTCTCACAGTTTTGCTTTATTGTTGAATTTTGTCGTTTTCTTCACATAACTGTTTCTCTGCTTCCATTGGTAACAATTTTTTGATTCAGAAATTCTAATATTAAAACCAAACACGTGGGACATCCCTGGCGATCCAGGGGTTAGGATTTCACCTTCCAATGCATGGGGTGAAGGTTCTATCCCTGGCTGGGGAGGTGAGATCCCACTCCATAGCTTCACAGCCAAAAAAATCAAAACAAAACAATACTGTAACAGATTCAATGAAGAATTTTAAAATGGCCCACATCCAAAAACAAATCTTAAAAAAAAAAACAAGTAAAGAACAAAAGACAACCAGTTCATTTGGATAGGATTATGGTACTAATGAGAAGCCAGTTTTAGGGATTTAATCCCATACAGTGTGAAGTAACTGGACTTGTTTCCTGACTGACTAAGCCACTCCTTTGAGTTTGCATCCCACATCATTAGTAGAAATGCCAGTCAATAAAACCAAGGCTTAGTATTTTTAAAAGAATGGAAGTTTCATTTTTCTATAAACCCCCTTTTTTAATCAAAATGTCTTCATTTCCCTCAGGCAGCATTTTATCTAAGATGCACTTGGCTAGTTGAATAAAAATATCTGTTAAAGGAAAGAAGGTTCCCATCAAAGCTGTTGAAATCTGATTTCATTTCAGATTCTAGAACTAATGTTGTTTTTTGTTTAAATAGATTTTGTCTGTCAATTTCCAGACCTGCTGTGCCATCAGCCTGTATGGACTGCTGTGGTCAACATGCGGGTTGTAGAGGCAAATTTTATTATGGACTGGTAATTGAATTGAACAGGTTTACATTTGAATAGATTTACTACATCATGATCTCTGACATACTGCATGGGACTGAAATCCCTCTCCATCCATAAAGATATATTTAAGACAGTATCATTCTCTCCAGGCTGAGAAGGTAAGTCTTGAGCCAAGGAGATGGCCCAATATAATTGTGCATTTATATGCAGGGTGTAATGCAATATTTCACTGTATTTTTTAAGGATAAAAGAAAAAAGAGTATTCCATATTTACTCATAACCATCCCCTCTTTTCTCTTTGGGGGAGGGGGCTTAGGGACATTTTTCCACCAAAGTGCGCACAAGGAAGTAAAGGAAAATAAATTATTTTTTGAGTATATCAGCAATAGCAGCAATTCCCTTGAAAACAGTCCCTCTAAAGGCTTGATAACGGCAACTGAAGAGGTGTGAATTATAGATAAGCACCCATCCCATTTACTTTCACCAACAATGTTTAATTAAACACAGTTCACACCTCTTCAGTCACACTAACCACCCTTCAAGATTGTGCCTGCCTGAAAACACCATGGGGAAAATTACTTAAGGGAAAATATGTTTTCTACTTCCTCCTTAAACCTGGAAGGACAAATAGGGGAGTACACTGCAGCAGTAAAATCAAACTAATGAAAAAAAAATTCTATCTACCTGGACATGGAGGCATATCAGGATGTACTTTAGTTTTTGAAAAAACAATCCAAATCGAGAACATACCCATTCAGCATGAGGGGTGTGGGTTTAATCCCTGGTTGGGAAATGAAGGTCCCACATGCCATGTGGTATGGCCAAAAAGTTTTTTTTAAGTGCTAATTGATACATTACTTTTATAACAGTTTTAAAACACTGATTTGCTTTTGAAAAATAGAGGTTCCTCAACTCCAAACTCAAAGGTAAGCCTTTTTGAACAAGCATACGTCTCTACAGCTCAACTAGGGGCTTTCCAGATCATAGAGAACCTGCCTCCCAAGGCAGGAGACATAAGAGACATGGGCTTGATCCCTGGATCAGGAAGATCCCCTGGAGGGGGGCATGGCAACCCACTCCAATATTCTTGCTTGGAGAATCCCATGGACAGACGAGCCTGGCTGGCTATGGTCTACAGGGTTGCAAAGAGTCAGACACAACTGACATGAATGCATACACAGCTCAATTAAGTGGCAACATAAAGATAACAAAGACCAAAAATGACTATCAATCAATCACTTGTGACACTGTGAAATACGTTTTGTCTGGTACTCTGTTACTGGGTTTAAGGCAATCACTAAGATAAGGTTTTCCATCACTAAAACATCAGCTATCACCACCGTTGTAACTCAGAGGAAAACTCTTTGTCCTATGAGTTGGGTTGTTACTGTTCGATTATGTTTCCTTTGTTAAAATTGCTGTCCTTTTGGCATTTTTCACATAAGCTTCCTCTAGCAACAATATCCATCATTCTCACTGTTGCATCTCTGGAGCCTAGAATAGTGCCTGGGATATGAGAGCAACTTACTAAATATTTAGGAAATGGATTATAAATGTAAGACATGTTCACTGTGGAAAACTCCTAACAGTGCCAAAGGCTATAGAGCAAAAACAAAAGCGTTTCTCACCCTTATTTTTATTCACCAGTATAACACTGTTACCAATCTTTCACCTTTCTTCCATTTTTCCATACACATACCATCAGTGTGTGTGTATTAATACAAATTATTAAAATATAAATTTGTATAAAATTTTGTCATACAAATTTAAATAGGCATATTTTATATAAAATATATATAAATTTAATCATTCTAATAGGTAATTTGTTTCCTTCTTTTATTACTGAACAGTCGATTTACAGTGTTGTGTTCATTTCAGGTGTACAGCACAGTGATCCCATTATATATATTTATATATATACATATCTTCTTCAGATTCTTTTCCATTATATGCTATTATAAGATATGAATATAGTTCCCTGTGCTACAGTTCCCTGTCCTTGTTGTTTATGTATCTTGTATACAGTAGTACATATCCGTTAAACCCAAACTCCTAATTTATCCCACCCTGCCTTAATTTCCCCTTTGGTAATCATAGATTTCTATGTTTGTGAGTCTGTTCCTGTTTTGTAAATAAGTTTATTTGTATCATTTTTTTTTTCTAGATTCCACATATACGTGATATCATATGATGTTTGTCTTTCTCTGATTTACTTCACTTAGTATGATAACAATCTCTAGGTCCATCCATGTTGCTGCAGGCAATTTGCTTTCTGTTTTATTCTTAGCAAAATATCTTGGTTCTTTTTCCATAAGGCTTTAAGGATCAAGTTACACACTTGTTTGTTTACTTTTTTTTTTCAAGTTGTTCTCAGTTAAGGGAGAAGTTACTTCTTAGTGAACAAGAGAAAAACAGAATGAATTCCATGTACCCAAATATTGTCTGATCTACTCATCTTACTATGATATTGTTCACAGAAAAAAACTTGGAATAAGAAAAAGCCAGGAAAAATAATGAGATCTGTTGATGCCATAGCTAACTAAAGCTCTTGTTCATTCATGGGGAATAAACACTTGGATCTACTTGGATTTAAAAGTGAAAAAAATAGATGATCTCCAGTAACAACAAATTATACAAACTCATAAGGCCGACCCCAGGAATAAGACATAGTCTATGACTCAATAAAAACAACACATTTAAATATTTAATTTACCTTATTTTCTTTCAAACTTCAATCACTGTATTTCCATTTTGTTACTGTATAAAATTATCGTAGTTATTTTAAACACTGGCAAATTTTCTGAAGAGAAGGAAACAGTAAAATCTAAATGTAGTATGTAAAATTCACATCTACAAAAGCACATACATATATGCAAATATATTCAAAATAAACCAAAAATTAAACCGAGGCTTCCCACAAAAAAGAACAATTTTTCTCCATCCAAGCTTCACTAGACATACTGAAACATACAAAGATTTCAGGACCTTTAGTGTGAGTGAGGGACTTGAGTAAATTCTAGAATCTATTTGGTTTCAGTTCCTGTCTCTATGACTTGTTTGGTGTATGTACTTCAGTAATTTGTTTAGCACAAAACACATGTTCACTGTTATTATTTTGTGTTTGTTGCTATTATCCTCAACTGAAAGCAACAATTTTAATAACACTGTTATAAAGTCTTTATAGTAGAAAATAAGTCCCAAAGATTAGAAAAGAATAGCAAATGCTTTACATCTAAGATTAATTTTTATGAAAGAAAGACAAAGGTAAACATAATGAAATGAAGTGATGGATATGTTAATTAGCTTGATTATGGTGATTATTTCACAATACATACATACATATATATATATAAAATGAAACACAGATCATATACTTTAAATATATACAACTTTTATGAATTATACCTCAGCAAAGATGAAGAGCTCTCTCTGTAACTGTAGTACTGAGGAGAAAGCAAAAAGACAATGACAGTAGCCTCTTAGCTACTCTTCACCCTCTGCTTTCTGCAAATTGCAAAGATGAAAAGAACCCACACTGCCAAGCATACCTGTGGGTTTAGCCGCACATCAGATGTGTCCTACCTTGTCCCTTCCTGTCGATGTCAAGCAGGCACGAGGGATCAAGAGCTCAGGCGTAAAGAAGGAGCATTCTGCCGCCAGATTCACGGTACTTACTGTGACCCCGGCATTTCCTGGTTTCTCTAACATTTTTGAAATTCCCTGTACATCCCCTTCTCCCATCCCCAACCTAAAGCGCAAGGCCACAAGCACCCAGCCTTACCTTCTTTCAGCATGCCTACTTTTAAGCACTTCATGAAGCGGCAAGCCTGGCAGGATTTACGTCTGCGCTTTGTGATTTCACATTCATTCGTGGCGGGGCAGCTATATTCTATATTACCTAAAACACAGAGTGTGAAGAAAAGCTGTTAGGTTTGCAAGACCCAGGCAATCCTAGCATCGCCTGATAATGCCAACTCTGCTACTTCTGCCCTCTTCCCTCAAATAAATGTCAACAGGAGTCATGAAGGTGTCGCAAATATCATGAAGCCAGATGCTCAGCTACGACCACTGAAGATGCACTGAATGATGAGTCGCTACAGAGGAGATATACAGTGAAGTTCTTCAAAAAACTGAGCTTAAAATTAGCCTTTAAAACATTATGCTTCTTCCATTCAGGCAAAGTAGCAGTCTCCCAGAATCTTGGGATCGAAAAGAAATTTCCCAGCAGATTATTTCCATAAAAAACACAAACATCAAAACCATATAACTACACCATTCATCCTGGATTTCTTTTGGTTACCAATTGTCTGATGCATCAGGCTTCCTGTCCTTCTGACACTGAACAGTATAAATCTCACTGTGAAAAATGATCAGCAGGCTAATTTGGAACTGTGCAGTAAGCTCCTTGAGGGCAGGGACTAAAGTTACATGGTCCTCACTTCATCACTTACCAGAGCTTTACAATACAATTTTACTCTTGGAAAATGTCTACCGATGATGGATGATCACCATCATCACCATCATCATTACCATTATCACATCACCATCATCATCACGTTTATTACATTACTTGCATAATTAATCCCAAACACTCAAACTGCATGGAAGTGTTAGATATAAAAATAAACAGCTATGACATTATACTTTTAATATTACGGTTGATATCATTTACATTAGTAACAACACATGTGAAATGATAAGGATATCATCAGAAGAAGATCCAAACTTTAACTTGAAATTTTTCAATTAGGGCCAATGACAGTGTGTGGGAAGCGCTCTGGGGCTACCTACAGCTTTGTAGAGAAGCTGCCTTTAAAATAAAGCCTCTCTCCCCTATCAACTCTGTCACATAGTGCTTGAAGGTCTTTCGTTACTTCCTAACCCTTTCCCCTTGTGATTAAGTGCATTAGTATCTTAATGAAAATGCATTCTGTTTATTGCCCTCTTGGGAAGGGGGAGGTCATCACACCAAATGCATAAATTGTCATCAGAGACAGTCCGAGCATAATTGCAATTTTGCTGCTCCATGTTTGCAATACTCAGGGTCCATCCAAGTCCCCTGAAACATGCACAGATTCTAGTAATTAGCATAGAGTCTGCCTGGGACCACAGCATTGATGAAATATTTCAGAGTTAATCACACTTTGTAAACACTGATTTATATTGACTACCTTTCTCCAGACTGATGTCTCCTCATTAAATATCACATTAGTGGATTGCAGGATTGTAGAAAGACTCAACTACTCAGCAACTGCTAATTCAACAGGAAGTAATAACTAACCACTTATAAGTACGGAAACCTGGTTAAGGATGCATGACTTCAAAAAAAAAGAAAAGAAGAAAAGCCTGTACATTATAACTTGAGATGAGCCTATCAAAATTGACTAAATTAGCATTCTAATTCAGGGCATTTATAATAATAAAAGCAACTACTTTTTAACATAATAGGTTAAATATTAAGAGCAATATTAATTGTATCAACAGAAGCACAGCACCACCACCTTCCTCAGAGATATTACAGTGTTATTGTATTATTACACTCACAGAAAACCAAGGATAAGTCAAAGAAACCAGATAGGCTGGGTCATGGCTGAGAATAAAAGGATTTAGGATCTGAACTTTAAATGAATCATTTTTCACTGTGATGTTCGCTGAAAATTTATGTTGCATCAAGAGAGTGTTGCTAGTCATTTTCTAGGGGTTAATTAGCATTCTGCTACCAGATCTTTGCATTCTACATGGCTCTCTTTGTGTGCATGTGTGTGTGTGTGTGTGTGTGTGTGCATGCGTGCTCAGTAGTGACCAACTCTTTGCATCCCCATGGACTGTAGCCCACCAGTCTCCTCTGTCCATGGAGTTTTCCAGGAGAGAATACAGGAGTGGGTTGCCATTTCCTCCTCCAGGGGATCTTCCCCATTGGCAGGCAGCTTCTTTACCACTAGTGCCACCTGGGAAGCCCATTCTACACGGCGCTCCTTATACTTATTTGAAAAGAAACCCAAGCCTCTGCTTTCTTGCTGCTGCTGCTGCTAAGTCGTTTCAGTTGTGTCCGACACTGTGCAATCCCATAGACGGCAGCCCAGCAGGCTCCGCTGTCCTTGGGACTCTCCAGGCAAGAACACTGGAGTGGGTTGCCATTTCCTTCTCCAATGCATGAAAGTGAAAAGTAAAAGTGAAGTCACTCAGTCACGTCCAACTCTTCGCGACTCCATGGACTGCAGCCTACCAGGCTCCTCCGTCCATAGGATTTTCCAGGCAAGAGTACTGGAGTGGGTTGCCATTGCCTTCTGCCTTCTTACGAAGAGCCAACAATAACTAGTTAGAAAGTGGGGCAGGGGGGAGGTTTTCCAAACAGCATTTCTTCCCTTTTTTGTTCCGAGAAGTCAGAATGAATTTTTGTTCACTTCATAATTTGTTCACTTTCCAGTATCGAGGCATGACCACATACCACACCCCCGCTTTTAACCCACTACTGTTAACTTCTACTGGAATGACTCACCCTCACACACACACACACACAATCATCATATTTCCTTTCAAACTAGTTCTTCTTCCTCTTTGAAAATTATATTCTCATCCTTTGCAACAAGGCCCTTCTGACAGGTCCCTAAGTCAGGCCTGTGTGAGCTCACACCTAGACGATGGCCGTTATCTTCTCACTGGGCGTTTTGCCTGTCCTGTCCCCCTCTATTCCATGCTGCATACCACGATCATATTCGTCTGTCTATGATGGCTTTGATCATGTCATTAACCCAACTTGAAAAAAAAAAAAATCAATAGGTTCCTATGGCCTCCGGAATAAATATAAAATATTCATCTAGCCAACAAAATCTCTGCTCCCATCTCACTCTCATCTACTTTTCCAGCAACATTACAATGATTACCTTACATGAACTTCTTGATGCACCAATTTGATTTATTCCATTTTTGCTGTGTCCTTCAGGCTTCCCTCAGAGGATGAGCTATCGTTGCCCCTCTTTCCTTCTTAAAATTACTTCCAAACCTCAGCATTCAACTCACGGTCCATTCCAATCTTTCATGGAATCTTCTCAGACCACCCTAGCAGAAAATGATTTCCAGGTTCTCCTACCTTTGTGGGTACTCTCGTCACATAATGTGCCAAATATTTTTTTCAACTTTTTCATGTGCATATTACCCATTAGATCATAAGATCCTGGAGATTATTACTTATGCAGAATAGAAATACTCCACCAAAAAGTAGTATATAAGTAAAATAATACATTTTAAATTATTTTTTTGTACCTCAGGGTCATTTTGATGAACATTAAATATGATGTTGTCACATGGGTTCATAAGATCAAGTGAGCTGGATCGCCCATTAAGAAACAATATGAAGAAACTAGGAAAATCATTCCACAAATTTAAAAAAAAGTAAAAATGTAGTTAATTTTTCAAAACCTTAAAGAAATACCTTTGACAAAAATGGAAATCCATGGCAAAATCACAGGAGCTGCTATCAAGGGGAAAATAAGAAAAATACAAAGGCTGCTGGAAAGTTAATTGTGAAAAAAGAAGAAAAAAAAACTTATAAGAAGTTTTAAAGGAAATAAAAGTGCATCTTGATATAAATAAGAATAAAAGTAGTATAAAAATACAGATAGATGGCACTAAATGAGTTATTGGGGCTTCCCAGCTGGCACAGTGGTAAAGAATCTGCCGGTGAATAAGGGAGACCCAAGAGATGTGCGTTCAGTCCCTGGGTCTGGAAGATCCCCTGGAGTAGGAGGTGGCAAACCACTCCAGTATTCTTGCCTAGAAATTTCCATAGACAGAGGAGCCTGGTGGGCTACAGTCCATAGGACTGCAAAGAGTCAGGCAGGACTGAGCAACGGAGCACACACATAAATGAGTTATCTAATGCTTATCTTATTATAACACAATTATGTACAAAATGAGTGCCCTAAGAATTGGAGTTACATTACAGAAAGCATTCAAGGATGATTCAATAATAGCAACCAAATTTATGGATAACCCTTCTCTCTGAATGACTGCCTAAAGATTTTTAAATTTTTTCAGAAACAGAAGAGGAATTGTCAAATTCTCCACATGAGAGTTTAGATCACATATAAGGAAGAATTCCAGTTTCCTTTCCAACTACTACATTCTATAATTCTTCAGTGACAAAGAGAAACATTTTAAAGGGAGATGTTTTTCATAGGGCCTTACGATGAGTTCTTAAGGGGAGAGTTCTGTCTCATTTATGGCTGAATCCTCACTGCATATGAATGAGCCAACCATCGTGAACCTGTGCAGGGCTGAGAAAGAAAGGAAGTTCCTACCTCTTAAGGAACTAGGACCTTACAAAGAAGACAAAGGCAAAGATTTTGCATCAACAAATCACAACACAACTGAGTGTGACGGTTCTAGCTTCCAGCCAGCCCCAGATGCCTGTGTACACACAAACATTCCCACAAGCAGAGATCATGCTTCAGAGACTCAATGAATTCTTCACATGGGAGCAAATGATTGAAATGTGCTGTGACAAATGAATAAATGATGACATGGGGGTAAAGCAATCTTCCCAAAGCTATAGGAAATGCGGCATTCTTATCAAAATTTCACTGTGAATGGAAAGAAAATACATAGATCAGAAGTGTTTTCATAAATGATACATTTACAGCTAAGCATATAGACATGGTTTACGATGAATCTGGTATCCTTCGGCCAAATATTCTGTTTCGATATAAATGTCTTGACATATATGGATGATAACCTTGATTTCACTAAGTAACACTGGTTTATGTCTTGAAAAACAAATCAATATCATTCTAAGAACTTCTTTGCTGGAGGAAAACTTCTCTAATTTCCAAGCCCTCCCATTGAGTCCCTTAGTTCATTGTTGTTGGCTGTGATCACCCACCCAACAGTCTTTGATCCATGTCAGAGTCTACAAAGATTCTGCCCTTGAAAAACCTTCCCTGGTACCTTTTGTATTCAATGAAAAAAGCATTTTATGCTAAAAATGTGCTCCACCCCCCTCCCCAAGCACCTGGACAACACTGTTTTACATCTATTTTGGTAAGGGCTCAAACACAATACTCCCAAGAGACCCTATGATCTCGATGGGGTACTTGTTTTCCTTCAATTCACGAAAAGCAGAAATGAGACAAAAGTATTTCCAGTAGTAACTGCAGGCCCCTGGAACATTAAAACCAGACAGAAGTTCAGGGGGGTGCAGAAGTTACTGCTCACATTCTAAAATTCTCCTTTCAAGCACAGAGGTTTCCTGGATTAGAGCTTGCCATTTTCCGGGCCACACTTGTTCCATGGTACCACCAGGGACCAAACTGGGCAGCCACGGATGACATGATTGGAATTTTCCCAGTTTTGTCGATAGCTGGGGAACTGAACTCGGCTTCAGAGCCAACCAGATCCATGTGGAAGCTCTGGGTTTTGAAACCAGGCTGACAGGAATGATAGAGCAATTTATAATATCTCCTGGCGGCTTTTCAGAAGGTCCTGGGCTCTGATGACTTATTTCAGAGTCTTTTGTACAATTAGTTTGCAGGCAATATAATCTCACTTACTGCTTAATAGAATCTTGCAGCAAGCTGGCGGATAGAATAACAGGGTGTATGTAAAACTCCAGCCTGGAGTGCCAGTGGATAATTTGTATATTCCTTTCAGTCACTTAATGGACTTTTACAGTTTGGCAGTGAAAGGGCTGAATGACGTGAATTAGCACTGCATCTCAAAATAAAAATATATGTCATATCTTTACTTCCAACTCACATCTCTCACACACAGTAATGAAGCATTGGGCTTCATGGAGTTTCAAGAGCTGTCCTCTTTTTCATATGTACAGACATCATCATTGTAAAGCCAATTTGAAAGCATCTGTGTATTTCCTCCAATTGTTTTAATTTTATTAACAAAACCAAATGGCTTGAGATGACCCACAGGGCACTCCAAGTGGGGTTTATCCAATTGTTTTCCAACATTAAGTGATTTAAAAATAATGGGATTTGCCTCAGTACACAATTACAGAGCATTAAAAATACGCAGGCAATAATCTGTAGTATTTTTGTTTTAAGTGCCCAAAAGCAGAAAAAAAGAAAGAAAATCCTCTCTAGTGTACCGTAGTAAAGGTTTTTCATACAGCTTCCCTTTCTTTCTTTTTCTTTCTTCTGTTTAAAGCTCCTTTGTTTCTAACTCCTTTCTCCTCATTCTACTTGAAATAGAAAATATTATTATTATAGCTATAGCTTGGATTGTATAATATGGGATAATAACTCATTACATACTTGTGGCAAAAAAAAAAGTCATAATTCCATCAATGTATATTAAATAGAGGGTGCTATTTTATTTTCAAAGAATGCACCCAAAGTTAGACTTCAAAATAAGTTGCTTAGGGATGCTCTATCTGTTCCCAGAAGACTGCTCTGACTTCTCGAAACTTCCTTTAAAACTACCACAAGAGTCACTTCAAAGCTATAAACCAGAGACGAGGGAGCAATCAAATGGTACTTTGCTCGTATTCACCCAAAACATCTGACTGACCTCTTTATCACAAGACACGACGCTAAATGATGGATGTCCATTACTAACTGTTAAATCTCCCCTCGAAAGTCAAAGACCTGTCATCACTGAAGATATTCCAAGAATCTGCCTCAAGTCTCAATGAGGATGCCTGCCTCAGACAAAGACAAGGAATGTCAGCGCCGGCCTACCTAGGGGACCCTGCCTATCTGTGAAGTATAAGATGCGGCAGACAGAGGAGGGAGGGGGAGGATCACACCTGGTTAACAGTCACATCCAGCCCTTAGCAAAGCAGTTCCATACACAGGGTTATGCCAGAGTCTCATATCCTTTGCCTTCTTGCTGCCCCTCTAACCCTCTACAAAGTGAGGTAGGAGATGGGCAGGTCTAGAAAAGGTATTTGATATGTGATGCCTTAAGGTTCTACAGGATTAAATTCTGATCATCACAAATGTAATTTACAAGAGCCATAATAGTATGTGAGCACAAATGACTGCCTTTTCACAGGGAAAAGGCAAATGGGAGTAGATGATGCTTTGCCTTTAAGGGAAAAGATCAGGAAAAACCCACACGCAGACAGGTTTATTTTCACATTTTCTGGTCGTGCCACACAACTTGTAGGATGTTAGTGCCTTGACCAGGAATTGAACCTGGGCCCCCACAGTGAAAGCACTGAGTCCTAACCACTGGACTACCAGGGAATTCCCCAAGCAGGAAGGTTTATGAACCTCAGATACTGGAGACTAAACCACAGACTCTGGTTTCATCCTCCAGCGATCCGTGCTGGGAAGACAACGGAGCCTGTTATACAATGGGCGCCAGAAATGAATGCCTCCCTGTACATGTACATAACCACAAGATTACAATTCCCATTGTATCCAGTGAAAAATGGTTTAGTGGGAAAACAATGCTGTTACACTGGGAAGACTATTTAGCCTTGCTTTTTCTTCAATTTAAACAAGACATACCCAGCCTCAGTTTCCCCCAAACTTGTAAATGTGATCATTCCTTTATTGCTCTAATTGCACAACTGTTAACACTGAGCAATGTGCACGTTCATCTCAAAGAGAAGATGGGGAAAGTTCTTATATGCCCACTGAATATCCATCCTTTGCACACTGCCTTGCTTATGGGGCAGGAAAGCATCTGAGGATGAATAAATGAGGGAAGAAGGAGAAAGGAAAGGTGGGCCTTAATTCAAATTCCAGCTCTGCCCTTTTTGAGCTGTGTGAACCTGAACTGGTCTCTTCACCTTCATTACTCTCAGCTTGCTAAAGTACAAAAGAGGAATAATCATATCTGCTTTATAACATCATAAGCATTACATGAAATATACATACCAAAATCATAGATTCTGTTCTCCCTTCTGAGAAGAAAGGGAAGGGACACTGTAAGAAGGTTCCATGGATTCTGAACTATTTTCACTCAGAGACCTAAGTCTGGAATTTGGGAACTGTGTAAAAACAAGCTTCCGCAGATTTATACAAGACTGGGAGAATGAATACACCATTCACCCAGAGAACTGGAAAGAGGATTTTGTCTTGCCAACGACTCCTGTGTACATAGCTTTATTTTACAGATACCAGGAGGTGAGGAAGAGTGCAATAATTCAAGTCATTTCTTCTTAAAGCATCAAATTGTCTATGAAGTGAATGTCCAAGATGCCAACCACCACTTCTCCTGAACATTTCCTGTCACTTCCCTGGAGCTCGTAAAATACCTATCACTGAATATAATCTGATTATAATTGAGGGCAAAACATTTGCAAAGCTCTTCAAGATCTCATCCAGCCTTATCTCTGGCCACAGTCTCAGGCCAATCCCTACCCTTATCCCAAGCCCATCCCCTTGTCTAACACCTAGGCTGAATTCCTCCCAGTTCTTAGAAAGCAGCATTGTCTTTCCTGCTGGTTCCAGATGTGCTTCTTGTATCATCTCTTCAATGAAGCTCTCCCAAGGGCCCACAGGACTGGCGTCCAGCAGTCCTTATGGGTGTGAATAGTTCATCTCCCACTTATCTTCAAGCAAACCTTTCTCTTAGTATTCAATACACTTTATTACAAGCATCTAGTGAATTGTCTACCTCCTGTCCCAACCATACAACTGTCCATTCCTTGAGGGCAGAGATTTACTCCTCTGGGTCCCCAACAGAACGTTTTATTATCTATCAACTTGATTTTTACTGATGCTATTTCTCATTCCTTCATGCTAATGCTTAGCTCCAAATTATTCATAAAAATAAACCAAGTACCGTCAATTAGACAGAATACAACTGATAACAACCCACCGGTAATATATCATTTGGCATAAAGCAACACAGATTTCTCGGCTATTAGATTTTGTACGAATCCTAAATTCCAGTGGGTTCAGGCTCTTGGTTTTATGTAGACCAGAGAAAGGTAAATGTGTACTGACTTGTTTATGATCACTCAACTCTCTTTACAAAGATAGTGAAAGTCACTCAGTCGTGTCCGACTCTTTGTGAGCCATGAACTACACAGTTCATAGAATTCTCCAGGCCAGAATACAGGAGTGGGTAGCCTTTCCTTTCTCCAGGGGATTTTCCCAATCCAGGGATTGAACCCAGGTCTCCGATGCTGCAGGAGGATTCTTTACCAGCTGAGCCACCAGGGAAGCCCAAGAATACTGGAGTTGAGTAGCCTATCCCTTCTCCAGAGGATCTTCCCAACCCAGGAATCAAACTAGGGTCTCCTGCATTGCAGGCAGATTCTTTACCAGCTGAGCTACCAGGGAAAGGGCTAGTTAATTGCGGGAAAGAGACCAAAACTCAAATTCCTGATATCCAGTCCAATGTTCTTTCAATGCACCTGTTAAAACTCACATACAAATAAATGGTAAGAGTGCTCAGAACTCTTCCATGTTCTTTATGTTACATCTGTGAACCCCTATTTTGCAGATGAGAAATTAAGACAGAGAAGAGCTAACATGGCCAGGAAAACAGCTATCAAGGGCCAGAGCCATGATTAAAACTCAGGCACTCTGGATCCAACATCTCTCCTCTTCACTATGATGCAATGTTGCCTGACTTTAATCCTTAAAAGACATGAATTGAGTGTCATAATTAACTGTTGCTTAGAACAGAAATGAAAAACCAAATTCTTATCTTTGAAGAGACTGTTTTGTGTGGCTGTTGTTGTTGCTATTGTTGGTGGAAAAGGAAATTTTGATGCCTGGGAGCAGTAGGATAGTGTGGATCTTGGCATTGTTTTGCTATTGTCAGACTTGTGGTACGTGGGCAGCTGTGGAGAGGATACGGTTGCTTTTGGAGAATGGAATCTCTCAACACCTCAGAAAGAAATCCCTCAACTCGTCTCTGTACCACTATGGTTTGTGACCAGTTTAAGTCCACAGAAACCAAACAAACCATGTCACCAAAGCAACAGGTGTCAGATTGCAAACACTCATTTTAAAGATCCCCAAATCATGGGGATTGCTCATGACAGGAAAGAAACTGTCCTCCATAATCAGCAGGGCATGCTCTGAAATGCATCTAAAGGGGAATACCAGTATACAATCAAAAACACTGACTGATGAAAAGGATGGAGAACACAAATATCTCTCATCAAAGGTATGCAGAAATTTAACATTTTTAGCTTTGACATGACATCTTCTTGGAAAGGGCAACTGTTCTTCTGCAGTGTAGAGAATATCCCCTATGTGATGTGTGCAGCCATCGCATCTCTGTCTTTATGCTCCTGTGGTATGGGGATTGTGTCACAGAGTCTTCATAAAAGAGCTCAAAAATGACCACTGCCACCAGAAAGGTGTTACATCTGAGTTAAGCATAATTCCCCAAACTGGCTGCATTCAGTATCCAACCCCAACTTTTATGTGATCTTTCTCCACCAACCCACAAATTTTAAACAACCTTGATGAGTCTGCCTGTATCTCCTTTAAAACATACAACTAAAAACAAACAAACAAAAAGCAAAACAACAGTTTGCTAACAAAATACTCTTGGGGAAAGGAAGAAATGCTAATTAAGTCTAATGCATCCACTCTATTTGGATAGACTTTCCATGTGTACATTTTGCAGTGGTGGTTACATAATGGTACAGAAAGTCCATATGTCAAGTGTGGAGGTATTAGAACCGTATCCTATGTGACAAAAACAAATGACTCAAATAGGAATTTGACTTCATATCAATCTCGAGATCTTCCTTCTACCTTAAACAAGTAAAAGCAAGCATGTGTGTGTTAGTCACTCAATAGTATCCAACTCTATGCCACCCCATGGACTATAGCCTGCCAGGCAAAACTACTGGAGTGGGTAGCCATTTCCTGCTCCAGGAGATCTTCCTCACCCAGGAACTGAATCTGGGTCTCCTGCATTGCAGGCAAATTCTTTACCATCTGAGCCCCCAGGGCACTTCCCAAAGCAAGCATCTCATTTCCTAATACTGTCCCTAAGTGCTTTGTTCTCAAATGCTATCAGTGTGCCCAGAACTCAAAAGAGACACTGGCATTAGATTCTTCCTCCCAGATCAAGTTCACATATTCAGCAAGTATATATCTATGTTCTCCAGAGCTGATATTGATTTGGGGACATCCTGCTTGACACAAGTGATAGTAACTGATCTAAATTTAAACTGTAGAAGGTGGTATAACAGTGATTCCAAGCTAAGACAGTAGAGTCAAAGGGGTTCAAGTTCCAATTCTATCATTTCCTGTCTGAGTTGGGGAAAACTTTTAAATCTGAAGTTACTTTCTTTGTAAATGAAGCAGTCATGGGACCTAGCAACGGATACCTTAAGGGATTGCTGTGAAAATCAAATAAGATTGTGTATTTTGAATGGACCAAGCAGAGTACCTGACACAGAGTAAACCTCGATTATTAACCATCATAACAATGGCATAATGATGCTCATGAGAGGGACTAGGATGCATGAGAAGGGCTAAGAGGGACTTGAGAAGAACCCAGGTGCTGGTCCTTAGCACAGAAGTGAGGAGATCCCATCACTTCCTGGCAAATAGATAGGGAAACAATGGAAACAGTGACAGACTTTATTTTCTTGGGCTCCAAAATCACTGCAGATGGTGACTGCAGCCATGAAATTAAAAGATACTTGCTCCCTGGAGGAAAGTGCTGACCAACCTAGACAGCATATTAAAAAGCAGAGACATTCCTTTGCCAACAAAGGTCCGTATAGTCAAAGCCATGGTTTTTCCAGTAGTCACGTATGGATGTGAGAGTTGGATTATAAAGAAAGCTGAGCACTGAAGAACTGATGCTTTTGAACTGTGGTTCAAAACTCTTGAGAGTCCCTTGAACTGCAACGAGATCAAACCAGTCCACACTAAAGTAAATCAGTCCTGAACATTCATTGGAAGGTCTGATGCTGAAGCTGAAGCTCCAATACTTTGGGCACCTGATGTGAAGAACTGGCTTATTAGAAAAGTCCCTGATACTGAGAAACATTGAAGGCAGGAGGAGAAGGGGATGACAGAGGATGAGATGGGTGGATGGCATCACCAATTCAATGGACGTGAGTTTGAGCAAACTCCGGGAGTTGGTGATGGACAGGGAAGCCTGGTGTGCTGCAGTCCATGGGGTCGCAAGAGTTGAACACGACTGAGCAACTGAACTGAACTGAACAGAGGAGATGCTAGACAGAGAATTCCTCCCGGATGGTGCTAGGAAACGAAAAGGTAGGAGCACAGTAGGTCTGTTAAACCAACTGGCACATTAGGAAATGCATAAGGCAATGTCCAAAAGGAAGTAATGACTTATCATCCTAGGGGTCAGGGGCTGCAGACAAGGCTACCAGGTGCATTCACAGTAAAACAGAGAAGCCGATAGGAGAACCAGGAGACCTGGGACTGTGCCGTGTTTGCATCTGAAGATTTTCCTTTTGGAATGAAAACCTGGGCAGTTAGACTGTCTGCTCGGACAGGATCTGCAGCAAAGGGCTTGGCATTTCTTCTCTGGTAGCTCAGACAGTAAAGAATCTGCCTGTGATGCAGGAGACGCAGGTTGGATCTTCCCTGGGTCAGGAAGATCCCTTGAAGAAGGAAATGGCAACTGACTCCAATATTCTTGCCTGCAGAATTCTATGGACAGAGGAGCCTAGTGGGCTACCGTCCATAGGGTCACAAACAGTCAGACACGACTGAGCAACTAACACACACACACACAGAGGAAGAATACAGAGGAAAACTGACAGGGGAGAGTGGGGGGCTTCCTGTTGGATGATGACCCAGGGGAGGGACGGTCCCATGCCTCTTTCAGGGACATTGAATTCCCACTCCTTTATAAAACAGCTGGGGTCTGCAAGCTTTTTCTTAAAGGGTCAGACAGCAAAGAGCTCAGCTTTGCAGGTCCTTCAGTGTCTGGTGTGGGTCCCGTAGCAGCAGGAGGGCAGACACAGACAACACAAGAATGGGTGCGGCTCTGTTCCCATAGACTTTTCTTTAACAAAGTGGATTTGGCCCCCAGGGCCTTTTTGATCTGGGGTTTGCTGATCTGGGGTCCAAAACATGTAGACAGAAGGCTGCAATGATAAGAAATACTTTACAATCTATTATCCATTATTTCCTTTTTTTGGGGTGGGGGGTGGGTTTCGACCCTGTAAAGTAGCTTCTTACAAGTTAAGTTCAGATATTAACAAAGTAGTCTCAGTAAATTGATAATATCTGAGATGAACAGGTGGCAGGATGAGTTGGAGGGCGCTTGCTTTAAAGATTTACAAAATTTGATGTTGTTATCCACCTAAAACATAGTCTGAGGACTCTGGAGACAGAGAGGGTATTCCAGATGCAAGGAAGCAGTGAAGATGCCCTGGAAGCAAGAGGAAAAAATGAAAAGGTGTAATCAAGGACAAAATCTTGGGCTGTATTTGTTCCTTTGAAGATTCTTGCACTTGCCTCTGATTTTCCCAAAATGGAAACTATGATAATAGTATGCAATGAAAAAAAATAAATGTCAGAATATAGATTTGGGATATGCTTTCAGATTCACTCTAAAGCATTCAGAACTTAAGCTCTAAATTCTAAATTAATCCATATTTTCTTGTACTAAATTCTGTTCTTTGTAGGAGTACTCAGGATGCCCTTCTTAAAAAAAAAAAAAGCACATAAAAATGAATGTTTTTTAAAATTTTTTCAAACCAAAACAAAACAGGAGTTAATTCCAAAGAATATAACTATTTCCTATAAACATACAGATGCATTCATACAATCACTTTTTAAAAAATTCCCTTCTGACTAGCACTCATCATAAGAAAAAAATGGATTCTGACCTGCCTTCTGTTGCGGTCACAAAGTTTAGTAAGTGGAGTTATCCTTACATCAAGACAGGAGGAGAAATAAGCTTCTTTTCTCCTGAGCTCAAGAAAGAAAGAGTCTGGGAAGTGTTACCAGTGGTAAGTGTACATTTTTAGGATCCATCTAAGACCAGCAACTAAAAATCTAGTGGCAAAATGATTGCCAGCAGATAAAGTCCAGGGAACAGACACAGAAAGCTGATTTTGGCAGTACTGAAGACTTGAACTCTCAAACTTCATCTTTAGGGGATTTGGGAAAATGAATGATAAAAAATTGGATATTTTTAAGACTTACTTCTCACTGTCTCCTTTTTACAAACCTTTAACATCTCATCATAACTGAAAATATTCTTAATTCCCCATTTTTATTGTATTTTAACAACTTAATGGAAAATTTTGCTCAGGAACTAAAATCTCTTAAGAAAAATTCAGTCTAGAATTATTCCATGCTTGAAAAGATTTTAAAATATACAAGGCAGATTAATAAGGGGGTGTACAGCTCAGCCTCTGAGTTCAGACTGGGACCCAAGTGTGTATGGACAGTTCCTTCTTTGTGCCTGGTGGTGAACTTTATAGATGCTCCACATCTATAAATAATATAGTGATATTATAATGGTAGTATCTACTCTAATGGAATGATAGAAGGGTGAAATAAGATAATTAATGTAAAGCAGTTAGAATAATGTGTGGCAAATTTTAAAAATGAATATATTATCATTATGAAAAATTAACAAAAACTTCATATATTACTGGTATAAAGGCATTGCATTCAATTTGAGAGGGTGAAACCAACTGTTTGCATTGTCCACATATGTAATTATTTATGGATAGGCTTTGGTAGCTAAAGACAGAGAAACTTCAAAAAAGAACTTTAAATTTGGGAAGCATCTGAAACACCTCAAAATGTTTAAAACATTCACCTTACACTCATGAGGATGGTACTAAAAAAAAAGGAAAGAAAAGAACAAGTGTTGTAGAAGATACAGAGAAATGAGAACACTTGTGCACTGTTGGTGAGAGTGCAAAACGGCACAGCATCTGTGGAAAACAATATGGAGGCTCCCAAAAACATTATAAATAGAACTACCATATGATCGAGCTATCCTGCCTCTGGGCATTTTATCTAAAAAACTGAAAGCAGGATCTCAAAGAGATATTTGTACAACCATGCTTATTACAGCATAATTGGCAATAACCAAGAGGCAGAAATAACCTAAGGTCCACTGATGAATGAGTGGAAGAAGAAAATGTGGTATATAGATATAATGGAATATTATTCAGCTCCTAAACCACAACGGGACTTCCCTGGCAGTCCAGTGGTTAAGAATCCGCCTTCCAACGTAGGGGATGCAGGTTCAGTCCCTGGTCAGGGAGCTAAGATCCCACATGTGGGGATGTGGGTGGGGAGGGGAGACTACTAAGCCTGCACCACAACTACTGAGCCCATGTGCTCAGAGTTGCAAGCCCACAAGGAAATGCAAGGAAACATCCCTCATGCCTCAGTGAATATTCTGCACGCCGCATAAGACCCGACTGAGCCAAATAAATATTTTTTTAAAATAAATAAATAAAAATTTAAAAGGAAATCCTGATATACACGAAAGCATGGATAAATTGAGGGCAGTACGCTAAGTGAAACAGACCAGTCACAAAAAGAGAAATATTACATGATTCTGCCTATAGGGGGTACTAAAGTAGTTAAACCCATAGAAACAGAAAGTAAAATGGTAATCACCAGGGGTTGGGAGGAGGGAAAAATGGGGAGTTGCTACTTAATTGGTATAGAGTCTCATTTTTGCAAGATGAGATCATGTTGGCTATCTGTTGTACAATAAGGTGCATACAGTTAGGACTAAAGTAATGTATCCTTAAAAATGGTTAAGATGAAAAACTTTAAGTTTGATACGATGTTATGTACATCTTATATTATGCTTTTTACCATAAGAAAAAATAAATTAAAAATATATTGGAACATCATTTCTTTTAAATATAAACTTATATTTAGTTTTGGTAAACATCAGAATACTTTACCAGCATCCATTACCTAGTTTTAATTTCATGTAAAATTCTGAAATGGGATAAGAGGACACCAGTGACCAGGCTTTAACAAACACTGTTGAATCCTAACAACTTCAAGCAACTTCAAAGAGAAAACTAATTAATGCCCTGTGTATACTTTATCACTTCTAAGATGTTATCTAAGTTTATCAAGTAATATATCACAAAAGAGAACAACTGCCTTGGGCTTTACCAGTAAAGAAAAAAAAAACTCTGACCCATGCCACTGACCCTGTCATTCCTCACAACCTGCCTCACTGTTTCCAGAACCTGAATTCTCACAAGTAACAAATCATCAGATTCAAATCATACTGAGACACAGACTGCTGCAACTAAATACCAAAAAAGTGATGCACATTTGCATCAATAGGAATTTCAGACAACAGAACTCTCATCACCATTTTTTTGTTGCTGTTTTCTTTCCTACCATTAGGATGAACATTTTAATGTACCCTAAATGGATTTTCTCTGATAGCTCAGATGGTAAAGAATCTGCCTGCAATAAGGAAGATCTGGGTTTGATCCCTAGGTCAGAAAGAATCCCCTGAAGAAGAGAATGGCTACTCACTCTAGTATTCTTGTCTGGCAAATCCCATGGACAGAGAAGCTTGGGGTAGGGGGCCACAGTCTGTGGGGTCGCAAAGGGTCAGCCACAACTGAGCTACTAACACTGACTAGATTTAGGGCTTCCCCAGGGGTTCAGTAGTAAAGAATCTGCCTGCTAATACAAGCGACTCAGGTTCAAGCTCTGGGTTGGGAAGATCCCCTGGAGGAGGAAATGGCAACCCACTCCAGTATTCCTTACCTGGGAAACCCCATGGACAGAGGAGCCTGGCGGGCTCTAGTCCATGGAGTCGCAAGAGACTTGGATGTGACTTACCGATTAAACAACTGGATTTCAGTTCAGTTCAGTTCAGTCGCTCAGCCATGTCAGACTCTTTGCAACCCCATGAACCGCAGCACGCCAGGCCTCCCTGTCCATCACCAACTCCCGGAGTCCACCCAAACCCATGTCCATTGAGTCGGTGATGCCATCCAACCATCTCATCCTCTGTCGTCCCCTTCTCCTCCTGCCCTCAATCTTTACCAGCATCAGGGTCTAGTCAGAACCAATTCTGAATTTATGGGAAAAAGGGTCTTATCATGTAATTACTTTCATATATGTTAAAATGTGCATTTTGAAAAATATAAAGTACAATGTACCATTCCTATTGTTTGTCCTCAAGCATTTAATAGAATGCTCTGTAGATGAGGGCCAGTTGTTCTGTGAAGGAAACAGCCCTATTTGTCAGGGTTTGGTTCTGAGTAAGGGAAAACCTGGAGGAAAGAATGAAAGCTATGTTAAGACAGGTATTGATATCTTTGCTTGGGAGTTTATCTTGTCATCAAAGAACAGCCTCTAGCCTCCTCATCAAAACAGTCATCAGATAATACTAGACTTAAGTGCAAATCCAGTGATCTGCAAAGTATCAGCCACACCCCAAGGAGGCCCATCATAGATGCAAAAATCCACCTGGCTAACAAACAGGAAAGTAAGTGAGATTTTTTTTAAAGAATTAATTGGAACTGATCCATGAAGTCCTTTAGACTTCATGTAAACAACACAAACTTTCTTCTCACCAGTGACTTGCCAGGAAAACTGGTGTGGAGTGCTGGCAGAGGTAGTGGATTTGACCATGGTAGGCTGGGACAGGGCAGGATTGTTTGTTGATGTTTAGTTGCTGGTATCCAACTCTTTGCCACCCCATGGATTGCAGCCTGCCAGGTTCCTCTCTCCATGGGATTTTTCAGCCTAGAGTACTGGAGCGGGTTGCTATTTCCTTCTCCGGGGGATCTTCTTGCCCCAGGGATCAAACCCAGGTCTCCTGCATTGGCAGGTGAGTTCTTTACCACTGAGCCACCAAGGAAGCCCACGGGAAGAGAATTACTCACCAACAAATTCCCTGGAAGAAATGAGAGTGCACGTGCTTCCTCTCCCATAAGAAAGTAACTGAGTCAGGGACAGGTAAAAATAGATGGCACAGGTGGATCAGGACACTAGAACCACAGAGGGTACCGGGGTCACGCCAGCTCCACCCACATTCGGCACCAAGGAGCTCCTCTCCTTCCTGGCTGCTATTATTACTTCTGAGGACACTAGCTCAGGTGAACCAGGGGAAATGGATTTTATTCTGAGTACAGAGGGTTTTATTCAGGAAAATCAAGTTTACAAAAATTCAAAAGAGAGAGAGAGCACAGCCTCTTAAGTGCACATGTAAAGATAATCCAGAATAACATTCTTATTTTTCTTATTCTATCATGAAGGCCATATCACAGTAGAATCAATGAAGAATATATTAATATTACAGATATATTAGCAATTTAAAATATGAAAATAAAGTAAGTTTAAAAAGTTACTAACAAGTCTGTACTTTTATTCATCATAACTGTTGCACTTTTTTTAACTGTTGCACTTTTAAGATTAGTGATGTTACTACTACAAAGTGTCTTTTTTAATAAATAAAAATAAACATAATGTAATTTACCAGAGGGTCATAAAATACATGCTGTAACTTCTTCTCAATCACCATGAAATAACATAGACAGTAAAAGAGGGGTCATTCATTTTGCAGATATACTGCTTTGGAAAGTGAATTTTGTCAGCGTAAATTGACTGATTATCCAATCTCACTAATCTGACAGTGAACTACAGTTGGACTTTTCAGCATGGCATTAAAAAGTTTCATTGCAAACTCTTTTTCTCCTTGAATGCCACCGGCACTAACTCCTTATGTGAGATGGGTTCTTATCTACTGTCACCCAACTGGAAAATACACCCTTTCAGGAGGTTAAAATAATATGTTGATTTTAAATGACTTCCAAAATACAGTAACGTAATGCAATGTGCTTAATAAACATGTAAATGACACCAGAGATGCTGGTGCTGCAAATGTGAGCTCCTAACATCTGAAAGACAAAAAAACAGTGAGGCTCATTACATTTTCTTCTCTTTTCCTTTCCCTGATCAAAGACCAACTATGCAATTTATTCTCTGAAAATAAACAGTCTTATTTTATACAACCAAGATCCAACTTTTTGTCAATTACTCTAAATGCTACTTTATTTTCATTTACATTGATTCTGTTTTCTGACTAGCTGGCTGAATATACATGTATATGTCATTGGGAGCGGTGAAAAGAGGCTAGAAAATTCTGATTCCTGGAAAAAAAAAATTCTGAAAACTGAAATAAAAGACTAAAAAGATCATGGTAGAGACCTTGATTTCAATTTAAATAAATAACATGCAAGCAGAAGTCCTCTGAAATGAAAATTCTGGTAGTCAATGTTGCCCACAAGGAAGATGAAATGAGGGCGTTTACCTGAACTATGGCCAGCTTTCAAATCTAGCCCTAGGTCTGTTTTTGTGTGACTCCAAGCTCAGATTGGTTTTTATATTCTTAAACAGCTTAAAAAGTAAAACAAAGCAAAACCTGAATAAGTGACAGGGAAAGTATACATGACCTATACAAACTCTAAGATATTTACTATCTGTTTTATTATCTGGTCCTTTATAGAAGAATTTTGTTGCCCTTAGCTCTTCAACAACCTCAGAAGTGATGACAATTTAGGCCAATTCCTTAAAGTCAGAACAACCCATGAAAAAAGAATCACCACTCACTTATCCCGAGAAGTGGGCCCACTAAGGCAAAACTGAGGCAGAGTAAACTATAAATTGTGCTGTTTCCTAAAACATCTATTCACGTAACATTCTTTACCCATGGAGAAAGTCTTTGATACTGAATTTTACTATTAAAAACACTGAAGCTAACAATTAAAATAACAGGAGAAAGATTACTTCTCATTCTTCTCATTGATAACTTGGCCACATTCATGCATTTCAAAAAATCAGACAACACTGGCATCAAAGGCAAGGAAAAGTGGGAAAAGGCAATTAAACATAACAAGAGCAAGCTCTGAGCTAAAGCAAATTGAGGTTTAGAAAATATTTCTTTTGAAAATATTACCTCCATATTTAACAGTGCAAACAAACTAATAATCACTGAGGTTCATCAGGATGGTTTAGATATTTCTATATTATTTTAGATTTTAATTTTAAAACATTCTAGTTTTAAAGCTGCCATTTACAAACTGAGGAAATTCTTTTCTCTAAATGCTGTTTGAATTAAAGAGATAATACCTGATTTTTTCCATGGGAAGGTTCATATGATATACAGACACTCAATTTGTAAGTGATTTCCTCCAGTGCTGCAAATACTCTATTCTAAGACTAAAATAGCACAGGAAGGCAAAGAAAATGCTACCTCCAGGAAAGAGCCTCTAGAACTAGGCAGCCGGCTTCAGGAAGGAGTCAGCAACTCAGGATGGAAAAGAAGAGCATTTGCATAGGCTGTGCCCAGACACCTTTAGCAGATGCCTTGCAGGCAAATTCCTCCTCTTTAAAGCCCTGTGTTTAAGGTGGGATTTAAGGCTCTTATCTGTGCCCCCTTTAGACTCAGACTAGGAGGGCCCCCACCTGAAGGCTCCAGGCTTTAGAAAGCATCAAGGTGGG
Source organism: Giraffa tippelskirchi (assembly GCF_054371585.1). Classification (NCBI taxonomy): domain Eukaryota; kingdom Metazoa; phylum Chordata; class Mammalia; order Artiodactyla; family Giraffidae; genus Giraffa; species Giraffa tippelskirchi. Next base: position 58,388,845 of record NC_137279.1, on the reverse strand, counting down.
AGCCCTTCCACAGCCAAAGAAGATAACCATTCCCAGATCCACCCCTTGTATACTTGTATACCTAGGACTCCCTAATTCCTGGGATAAACCTCCACAAGGCCCATTCCAGGGCCTGCGTGAACCTCTCCCCTGGGTCCCTCCTCTGGAAGGTCCTCTTGGCCTGGACCTCAGTGCTGGTGTGCACATTACACAGCCTGTGCATAATCAAGGTGTTAGGAAGGGGAGGGTGGGCCTCGGACACAGGGGCAGGGGTATGCTGAAGTACCACACAGGATGCGAGGCAGGGGTGAAAGGAGAGAAATGGACCTGCTGCAGGAAATGCTGGCTCTCCTTCTACAGCTTCTTCATGATACAAAACACCTGAATCTAAAAGTTAAAAATGCCAAGCTGGCCTCTCAGGCCATTATAAAGGCATATTTGCTAGATAGGAGAACAGAACATATTTGACTTGGTGGTGGTGGTTTAGTTGCTTCAAGTCGTGTCCAACTCTTGTGACCCTGTGGACTGTAGCCCCCCAGGCTCCTCTGTCCATGGGATTTCCCAGGCAAGAATATTGGAGTGGGTTGCCATTTCCTTCTCCAGGGGATCTTCCTGACTCAGGGATGCAGGTGGTCTCCTGCATTGCAGGTGGATTCTTTACTGACTGAGCCACAAAGGAAACCCCTTACCAGTTTATTATCTTGATTTATAAACATTTAAATATTTACATACACAGTATATGGGTGCCCAGTGTACTCCCATCTCAGAGCCCATGAATATCTACAGTGGACTTGGTTCTCGTGCCAGTCACTCCTATATCTCACGCTGCGAAGATATTGTTTTTTTTAATTTCCTAAATCTCACAGTTAAAGCTTAACTGGGATATTTTAAGTTACAAGACTCAGGCTCCCTTTCTGATTTACCTAGCTACCTATCCTAGGAAAAAAAAAAACTGATCACCATAAAATTATATAAACCAATCAAATTTCCAATCGGCCCACCAAAATGCCTCCTAGTCTGAAACAGTGCTATTTTGAGGAATGGTTACAGGAAGAGAGGGTTTATTATCAGAACAAAAGGGTGGGGAGCTGGGAGCTGGGAAGGTTGCAGGTCCTTCTAGTTTACCACCAAAGACACCTCTTTGTCCTAGAGTATTTGACTGCCCAGTGCTTTAGTATCCTAGTCACACTGTCAATATCAACCAAAGTCAATCATTTATTGAGCACTTACTATGGGTCAAGCACTTTGACAGTCTCTCATTTAGCCCTTACCACCCGTGAAAGGGAGGCACAGAGAAGTTACCGCCTCTCAGCAGGTAAGTGGTTAAAACTTGAACCTGGTTTTACATGAATTCAAAACCCATTTGAGAATGAGTATCTTTAAAAAAAATTATCCCCTACTTTTTAAATATAAAATTTATTTTTAAAAGGGTGGATGTCATATTTCTAGCACAAGAATAAATGGTTGAAAATGGTTATATTAACCATATATCTAGTAAACATAATATATAACATATGTAATATATTTTTTATACAGAAATAAAATCTTCTGGGGATTAGTGTTTTATAAATTAAATAACGAAATATATATTGAGTTTTGGGGATCTAAAGATATTTTCCATCTCTTATCTCCTTAACAAGAGTCCAGGGAAAACTCTGAATGATCCAAAAAAAAAAAAAAAAAACCCACAAATACACAAAAATTTTCACTCATTTATGCATCGAGGCCAAAGGTAGAATTAGAAAATAATCAGCAAAATGATATCACACACAATAATGAATAAGCTTAGAAAATTACAATGAAATCACTGCTGCCATTGTAATGCTGTGTGATAAAAGAACTGTCAAAAGCCTCTAAAAAGTTTTTTATTCAACAGAAAAGAAAAAAGATAAAACCAACTAAAACCTTCCAAAACTTTTGACTTTTACCTAAGTGCTGACCTAATTCAATAGTTTTCCAATGATAACTTGAAAATAGCCAATAAATAAAATATGCCTTTCTGGTGGAAAATATGCCTTTCTGGTTGACTTTCACTGAAATCTATGATTAATTGCCTCTCACAACCAGAATAACCACATTCAGCTTTGACAAGAACAAGTCTCATTACTTTTCTCAAGATGTGCTCCAGATATTTGTTCTTTTGGCTCTAAATTTAAGCATGTTGCTCAACTCTTAAAATGTATTACATATTGGATAACCAATCTTAAATTATTGTAACAAGAAATAAAAGTTCTAAAGTGGCAATATTCCCTGTGACTATGGCTTTGAATATATATGTCCCTTAGTCAAATCAATGAGAGCATGCTGAACCAGGAAGCCACACTTACATAATGCCTTGCCTGTATGGGTTGTGGGATTCCAGAAAGACTTGTTCTTAAGGAAAGTTGCATAATCATGTCTTATTCTCCAGGAGAGCTTCAAGGGAGGGAAAGGCAGAGACTATACTATCTGTCAAGGATAGTTTGGCTGCAATACTGCCTCAAGGCATGAGAATGGATGTTATGGTCCTTTCCACATCAGAATGAGCATCTGTGATGATGCAACAGATACGGGCCACTTTCAACATCTTCCTAGTTACATCACTATCACTCGTTGGCTGCAGAAAGGAGGGGCTGTTCCAATCTCCCTTACAATTACCACCCTAATTATTACATTACACTTTCACAATTTAATCCCTTTATTTGCCTCACTGCCTTTTTGGGGCTAAGTAAGCACCACGGCATGACGCCCGCTGATGTAGCTAGCAGGATAGCAGGGTAGCTGGAGTGCCTCCCAGCTGCCAGCTACAAGCACAGCCAGGTGGGCAAGTCCAGAGTCTAATCTGGACAGTGACATGTCTGTCTCCTGCTCAAAATCCTTGGAAGTTGCTCTTTCCAATATGGAGGAGAACTGAGCACTAACACATCAATGCCAAGAACCACCCTGTGCTTCGCCCTGGGAAGTTTTTGGTAGCATTTCAGCATCTAAGGAAGAAGCAGCAACAGAATTCCAATTGCTCTATTCCAGGGATCTCTGGTAAGTAACTACTGCATGGCTATTAATAGCTCAGCAACAGAATTTCTTTCTTTTTTTTTAAACAACTGTCAGGAAGTATTTGCACATAGTGAGTGGTCCTATCTTTAGGACAACATACTGGAAAACATACTGAGGACTAAGTTGTTTAATCCTGCCCCCCAACCAAAAACTTTGGTATTCCCTCAAGTCTGGAGACATTTATAGGAGGAATTTACCTTAATCCACAAACCTCTGGGAACCAAGCTTTCAAAAAACGTGGCTAAACTGAAACTCAAACCAATACACTGCCAGGCCCACAGTAGATTCTGAGTCAATATTTGTTGACTCCGAGTCAATAGTTAGATCCCGAATTGTGTAAATGGAGTTAACAAAATCAGATCACTAACAGTTTAAATTGGAGATGCTCTGTAGCATCTGTATTCTAATACTGTGGGGCAATGGCTGCTAAGAATCCCCAAATTTGAGGTGTTTTCCTTCTCAAGTTGTGCAATCTAGTAAGTAGGCTGAGGTGGCACTACTGGTGAAGAATCCACCTGCCAATGTAGGAGACATAAAAGAGGCAGGTTCAATCACTGGATCAGGAAGATCTCCTGCAAGAGGAAAAGGCACCCAACTCCAGTATTCTTGCCAGGAGAATCCCATGGACAGAAAAGCCTGTCAGGCTACAGTTCATAGCATTGAAAAGAGTCAGACATGACTCAACATCTGAGCACAGCACACAAGTAGGCTGAAGGGCCTCCCTGGTGGCTCAGTGGTAAAGAACTCGCCTGCCAATGTTGGAGATGCAGGTTTGCTTCCTGGGTCAGGAAAATCCCCTGGAGAAGGAAATGGCAACCCACACCAGTCTTCTTGCCTGGGAAAGGACAGAAGAGCCTGGCGAGCTATAGTCCATGGGGTTGCAAAAGAGTCAGACACTACTTACCGACTAAGCAACAACAGCAAGAAGGCTGAAGAAATACGTTCAAATGCCCCAAAGTGAGAGGAAGCTTTGCATACAGACCATAATTGTCTTTACTTACTCACTTTACATGTGATTTTCTATTTCATTTTATCCAGAAGCATTCTTTGAGGTAGGTCTTAATGCCTTCAGTTTATAGATGAGAATAAAGGAAATAAAGATCCAGTGGATGAAGGATTTTTGTAAGAAAATGCTAATAAAATATGGCAATGATGATCCATTAAATATGAAGATACAGCTAGGAAAATATTTAGGTAATTCATACGTACTCACACTAACTTGGCTTGTGTTCTTCAGGTAAATCTATGAAAGGCTATGAAAAGATGAGGCTGAAAGATCCACTCTATTACATAAGTTACAATTTCTCGAACAATTGCGCACTTTAACTCTTTAACTGTGTATTCATCAGCCATACATCAAGGAAACAATCATGTAATGGACAACACAAAAGCAAGTGGGAGATGGAACCACCTGTCCCACTAAGGACACTCACTATAGTCTTCAATGCACCTGGGTGAGACTTGCTCTTAAAAGAAAGGGTAGAAGATAACTCTCTGTGCCCATAAAGGGCTTCAGAATCACCTTTTGTTGGAACATTTAGAAGGATTAGAGTTTAACAAACATCATCTCTTTTGCGCTTTAAAAACCAGGAAGCATGTCACATAGTTATTAAACTGATTCTAGTTATGTCCAACAAGGGACCAGTAGATGACAAAGGAGAGTTGCCAGCGTTAAATCAGCAGCAACATGGTAACAGAGCTGTGGTTCCCCAACTCTGAGCATCAGAGTCACCTGGAGGGCTTGGCAAAGCACAAATTGCTGGGTCCACAATTTGGGAGGTAATCTGGGATGCAGGATGGGAATAATCTGCCTTCCTAACAAATTCCCCAGTGATGCTGATACTCCTGAATCAGAGCTCACACTTTGAGAAACACTGTTATAGAACACAGCACAGTACAGTGCAGTGGTTCGTATCCTCAGTTTTATCTGAAGCGTTAACTAGCCACTTGTCCTGGCTGCACCCAAGGACAATTAATTCTGAATTCGAGGGTATGAGCCCAGATATCAATATTTTTTTTACATTTCCAGGTGACTCCAGTGAGCCCACAAGGTTGAGAACCACTGATACTTGAGAAGACACACTTGTATCCATAACTGATTAAGAAGATAACATTTTGGGTTGGGTTTGGTTTTGGCCACACCACAAGGCTTGTGGGCTCTTGGTTTCCCCACCAGGGATTGAACCTGGGCCCTCAGCAGTGAAAGCACAGACGCCTTAACCATTGGACCACCAGGGAATCCCCAGAAGATACATTTTGTAAATCACTGAGCAGAATAGAATCACTGATGTGCTAGAGGTCCTCAATAAACAAAGATTATTTCCTTCCTCTATTTTCTTGAAAGTGTATCACAAAGGATACAGATAGGAGAAATGTAATTTTCTGTAAGGATATATATCTATAGCTTTGAAAAGGAGTTGAGTTTTGTACTTGTGGATTCCTAGTTTAAAGGTCACAAACAAATTTCAACCATAGTTTCTACATTTTTTTGTGGGAAATAATACTGCCATTTGTAAATCTGGAGATCTATAAAGTTTTGGTATGTCGTATATGTTGGAGGCATATTTTATAATTTGGTAGAGTTTGGTAGTTTTTTATATAGATTCATTAAAAAGGTGAGGAAAGTGTGTCTAACCACAGGAAAAGAAGGAAGGCCATAGAAAATTAAATTTGTCTCAAGAGGTGATTCTCAAAGTGTAGTCCCTGGTCCAGAAATAGCAGCAGCATCTGAAAATCTGTTAGAAATATAAATTCTCACACTCCTACCCAAGACAGAGCTAATGAATCAGAAGCTCTGGAAGTGGGTGATCTGCATTTTCACAAGACCTCCAGGTGAGTGTGATGCATACTCTAGTTTGAAAATCACTGGTCTGAAATATTTATTATTTTAGCTCTAAGAAGAACAGAAGAGGTAAAAACACAATTAATCCAGAGCATAGATAGGGCTTCCCTGGTGGCTCAGCAGTAAAGAATTTGCCTCCAAGGCAGATTTGCCTGCAATGCCTGTGATATGGGTTCGATCCCTACGAAATGGCAATTCACTCCAGTATTCTTGCCTGGGAAATCCCATGGGTAGATGGGGTTGCAAGCATTGGACACAACTCTGTGACTAAACTACCACCACCACCATCCTGTACACATCAGTTCAGTTGCTATCTAGACCCCCACTGCTCTAATAATAGCTATGCTCTTTTAAACTCCACCCAAAGCTTATTATCATTCCATCCCTGGAGCTTGATAGTAAAGGTGGAATTGATAGGGAGAAAATGGAGGGGCGGAGTCTATTCTACAATCCTCCTCTATCAATTTTAATCTATTTTTATTTTGAATGCAAGATAGAATTAAGATGGCAAAACTATATCAACTAGGACAAGAACCAGGAAAATCAACTAACCAACCATCATATGAGCAGGAGGAGGGTGGGTATTGATCGCCAGGGCAACCCTCACTCACCTTGAATTGTCCTCTTGAAGAATGCCTTGCAGGCTTCACAGGATGCTACCCCATAGTGGTACCCAGACGCAATGTCGCCACACACTAAACACAGTCTCTTGGGCATCGAATTGAGCATGTATTCACACTTGGTCTGGGGATCTTCAACAATGGTGCTGGAGCAGTCATCATACAGTTTCCGGACAGGCCCACTACCTCCTAGGATAGGAGCAGAAGGGTAGAGAGGCGGCGAGTCAAGTCCGTTCTGATGGCCATTCATGGTTGAACTGTAGCTCCCGCTGGCGTCTGAAGAGCCACCTGGGCTGTGGTGGTTGACGCTGTCCGTCAGGGAGGCCGGGCTGGAGGGTTCCGTCTTGATGAAGGACGAACAGCTGGAATCAATGTGTCGATCTTTGTTTGACATTCTGCAGAGAAGCCTGAGGTGGAGGGAGATACAAACAGAAGGAGAAAGAGAAGGAGAGAGTGTCAAATACGGAGACCAAAAGAGGTAGAAACAAAGAGAAGGTGAAAAAAGAAGAGGAAATGGAAGGGAAGATTGAAGGAAGAAAAAAAAAAAAAGGCAAGAATTCGTATGTTAAAGACTTGGCTCCTTGAGAGTGCTGCCTTAGAGCTGGGGACTACACATCATTCGCTAGTCAATATCTCTTGTTCTACAACAAGGTAATCAGCATAAGGGCGTGACAGGGTTACATCAAAGTGCCCAGACAGACCATAAACAAAAGCTCTAAGGGATCCATTTCCTTTCATTTTAATACCTTTCTCTTGGAAAAGCACTGTCAATATCTAAATCAACTCTCTAGATTCTAAATTTATCCACGGAAGAAGAGTTATTTGTAAGGTCTGTATCATTTCTAAAATTACATTTATCCTCCCTCTACTTTTCTCTTCCATTTTCGATGTTGCAATCATTGTATTACGAGCAGAACCCAACTTTTATTGTCAAGACCGAACAGATGATTCCTCAGCTCTGTAATTACTGTTTGTCAGCATGCTTCCATAAGCATAACGGTGTCTTTTATTGATCTAAGACACATAGGGAATATATCCTCACTCACTTTGCCTCTTTATTTAAATTGCTCTATTTCCTAGACATTTAGCGATATAGAAAGATTTCAAGGATAAAATTCTCGCCAATATTTAAGGATTATTTCTGCGAGCCCACAAAACAGGGAAATGATTACCGGCATCGATTAATAAATATGTACATGTGTTTACGAGTGTATGTGTTTGCGTGTGTGATCTACCACCGTCAACGACAAGAATCACTAAAAGCCATTTGAGCCTTCACTCTACCTGTGAATCCATAAATCTGATACTCTATACTCAGGAAAGTAAGGATGTATCAGATTTTGTCCTGAAAAATTAAGACTTGTGGTGGTCTCTTTTTCTCCACTTCCTTTGCTCTTTTAACATCATACCTCCTAAAAGGAAATATGATGAAGCATCTAATCTGAGGAACTCGCTCTTATCTAGAAGAAACAGTCCATCCCTCTTACCTTGTCGGACCCATAAGTGATTAAATTTCTGAAGAGGTAATTAGATGAAAAGATGTAATTGGTCCTATTTTCTTTCCGGTTAGCCACAGTGCAAAACCCCTTTTAGCAAAGTCTCTAAGAACCTTCTGAGAGCCCACTAGAGGAAGAAGAGGCGACAGTTGAGAAAGAGACTAAGATAATTGCTTCCCAGTGGAAAACTGATTTATGGGAATCCCACAGGTAATGGTCATTCACTGGAATTTGGGGGAGTATGTCACAGGATAACCAAAAGGATGCAATTACCTCTTTCCCCATAAATCTAATGATATTTTATCACTGCACAAGTTTCATGCTCTCCTCTGGGCACCACCACCCGCCCCCCCCCAAATTCCCCCACTGTTCTTTTACTTTCAAACGAAGAAAAATACGGTTATTTCCTATCAGGGAACGTTCACTAAGCAGTTCCAAGAAGGGGGTCTCAAGTGCAAAGCTTCCAGAGCCAGAATGCGTCTCCTACCTAGTAGATTTCCCATTGGAAGTTGTGTACTGCTTTCTCAAGGAAAGCAAGCTCAGGATGTGAAGAAACAAACAGGAAGGAGAAATCCACAAAAACACCTTCTTGCTTTCACCCACCCACTCAATGTTGTCCTTTCCTGGAGAAGGAACGAAAGGAAAAATATCCCCCTTGCCAGCCTGAACCAGGCTTCCGCTCCCTCCCACCTCGGCTGCCTTGTCCCCGTCACTGTTAATGAGCGTTGTAATTAATAGATCGCTCTCCTTGTCTCCAGGCTTGCACCCTGGGCTAAGCACTTTTCCTCAAGTCAACGTTTGAAAGAAAGCGGGTCGGCACTGACTTACAGCAGCCCTGCGAATTCCTTTTAATTTAAAGCACTTACCCCACCACTTCACTTATTACCTTATAATTACTGGACTGCTCGCACATACATTATGATCTTAGACTAGAGTTAGAAGTTATTAGGGTACTAAAACACGGTTGCTCCCCTTTCCTCTCTCCGGCACTGAATTTCTCACAGTGATGACAATTAACTCTTTCGCCATCTGCCTGTGAGGCACCATTTTTTAATCTTTTTTTTTTCTTTTTCCTGAAGAGAGTTGCTTTGAGCTGCTTAATCATAAAACAGATTATGCTTTCTTCAGGTCCTCTTCTCTATCTCTTTTTTTGATTGTCTGTGTTCAATTTTATACCAATTTTTTCTTTCTTTGAGCTTTTTTCTCATGGACTTCTAAAATGAGCAGAACTCTTCACTGAAGAACAAGGGCAGGAATCACCTTCCTATTCATGGAAGTGTTATTTGCAAAGTCACCAAATGTTTATAGGTCAAATGCATGTTGTTAATAAGGTCTTTGAAAAATTGGGTATCTCCAGCCAGCCGTTTCCTGGAAAATCTCAGTCCCTAACTTTGCAATTATCTGGATGGAAGCAAGAAAATTCACAAAGTTCATGTAGTCAGGGAAGCCTTGGGACCGTGGCAATCTCTCTTCCTACACAAGTCTGGCCACTGCAGCTGTAAATGAAAGTGAACAAGCTGGATTTGCGCTGTAGGTTTTACAGGTTTCTTCTCAGACATGAACCGCTTCCTTCATGAACCCTTTCTGCCCAGTGGAAATAATAATAGAGCTGCCATTTATCAAGTGCTTACTAGGCATCAAGCACTGACCTGAGTACTTTACAAATATTTCCTCATTTAATCCCCAAGACGGTCTTGTGAGGGAGGTATGACCCTTTAGACAACAGACCCTCAGCTATTATACAATTTCCTGAAAGTCATACACTTCGGAAGTGGAAAAATCGAGATTTGAACTCAGGGCTGACTCCAAAATCCACTGCAGAAATGTCTTCAAGCCAGCAAAGAGTCTTTCAAGGTGTTCGCTGACTTTTTAAAAAATAGCCAAGCAGGGAGAGGTAGCGATGGCACATACAGAGGCTCTATGCCATCCATGCTCACCCCTGAGTGCAAAGGTGGCTGAAGGAGCCACCACCACCTTGGCGACAGGCCTGCCCTGTTGAGTCACCCTTCTCAGAGTTTGGAGTGACACCAAAACCGAAGCTGAAAGAACACAGTTGTCTCCTAATTACTACTTAGCTCATTACACTGAACATTTCCTAGACACCATTACATTATACCCTAAAACTACAGCGGGTCTTAATTCTCTCCCTCTCTGTCTCTGAAATTCTACAGCTCTATTATTCAAGCCTGAAATATTCACAACTATCTATAAATTCAATTGTCAGCTGGTGGGTTTTATTCTAGACTTCACTTCAATCTAAAATTAGAGGCACTAAAATTCACATTAACTCTAAGAGGAATGTAGTGAATAAGACTTTATTTCAAAAGAACACCTTTTTGTCAGAAAGAACCATTTTCAAGATGATGGCTTTATCTGGAGCCAAAGAGAATAAGCCCGATTCCACATTGTGCTGTTAACGCAGAAATTTTAGGTCACATTGGATTAATAAAAATCTAAATTTAGTTAAGAATTATGAATAGAAATAACATGTGTTGGAAAAATGTGGGAAATATTTATTTTAAAGCCTACGTAGAGTTGCTTTTATTATTTCAAGAGAAGTGATGGGAGGCACAAGGGAAAAAGAGAAGTAACTTTCTCAAAATCTTTTCTGAGTATACACCCTGAGAATAAACTGGAGAGAGAAATAACCATGTCAAGAATAACATTTAGTTTCTGTATAAGAAACAAAATTTGAGGGCTGTAACAGCCTTCTAGAAGCCAGGGACATTTTAGCGCTTTAGAAAGCATTTTCAACACAGTCTGAGATACAATCTTCAGTATTCTATGTAAATCCTATATATGTTCTATCATATATCTTATATTGTTGTTGTTTAGTTGTTAAGTCGTGTCTGACTCTTCTGCGACCCCATGGACTGTAGCCCGCCAGGCTCCTCTGTCCATGGGATTTCCCAGGCAAGAATACTGGAATAGGTTGCCATTTCCTTCTCCGGGGGATCTTCCCAGACCAGGGATTGAAATCACATCTCCTGCATTGGCAGGCAGATTCTTTACCACTGGGCCACCAGGAAAGCCCTTATATTCTATATATGTTCTATTATATATATATACATATATAAAGTCTGATGATCATGCTTCAACATAGGAACTTCTTTTTAACTTTTTATTTTATATTGGAGTATAACCAATTAACAATGTTGTGATAGTTTCGCATGGACAGCAAAGGGACTCAGCCATACATATATATATATATCCATTCTCTTCCAACCGTCCCTCCCATCCAGGCTGCCACACAACACTGAGCAGAGTTCCCTGTACTATATAGTACGTCCTTGTTGGTCATCCATTTTAAATGAGTGTACCTGTCTGTCCCAAACTCCCTAACTATCTCTCCCCACCATTCTTCCCCTCAAGCTACTGTAAGTTCTCTAGGTCAGTGAATCTGTTTTCTGTTTGTAAATAACATAGGAACTTCGTGCCCAGCCTTGCCTAAGGGGCAGCAAGAGTAAAATTTATCTTCGGTGTTAGATACTAGTCATCAAGCAAATAAAGCTCCCTGGTTGCTGGACTATATAAAAACGCAATTTTAGAAAGTTAATTAGTTGTGTGTATAGATGTGCATGTAAAGGGAGAATGTGAGTGAAGAAAAAAAAAAGGATCAGTTAAAGTTGCTGCTGTAGGGGAAAACCAGATAATCTGTAATTAATATCCCATATATACTATAATTATCAAGCTTGATTTGAGAGATGCTACCTAGATCCAGGTAAGTGTGTGATTGTGAGTGAACTACCGTGACTTTCTGGGCAATGTATAAGTGTCCAGCGCGGTCTGGATTTCCCAGAAGGGACTTAAGCCTATGTTCCCTAGGCTTATATATAATTATATGTTATTAAACCTTTCACCAAAATAGAAGTTCTTACCAAGCAGCTGCCTTTCACCTTTTGAATTTTATACCAAACTCGAGTTCTTTGCTATTTTATTTCCCTCCTCAAATATGGTGCATCAATGCAACACATGTGTACAGGTCTTCTTTGACTTTTCTGATTGTAAAACAAAGGCAAGATTTTTTAAAACTTTTATCATATCTATTCCAATGATTCTCCATTGGAGAAGGCAATGGCAACCCACTCCAGTCCTCATGCCTGGAAAATCCCATGGACGGAGGAGCCTGGTGGGCTGCAGTCCATGGGGTCGCTAGGAGTCGGACACGACTGAGCGACTTCACTTTCACTTTTCACTTTCATGCCTTGGAGAAGGAAATGGCAACCCACTCCAGTACTCTTGCCTGGAAAATCCCAGGGACGGGGTAGCCTGGTGGGCGGCCGTCTCTGGGGTCGCACAGAGTCGGACATGACTGAAGCGACTTAGCAGCAGCAGCATTCCAGTGACAGACACCTTAATAGCTAAATCAATGACAACAACTATTTTCTTTTCTTCCTTGTCATCCTTAAGGGCCCCAAAATACCCATCATTATAGATTCCAAACATTTCATCAATATATCTCCCAAATTTTTATGTATCAACAATGATGCCAGCAAACCTGCAAGTTTACAAATAAGAAGAGAGAGAGAAGAAGACAGAGGCTGTGTCTTTTCTGGTGGTTCAGTGGTTAAAGAATCCACTTCCAATGCAGGGGGCATGGGTTCAACCCTGATCGGGGACCTAAGGACCTACCTGCTGTGTGGGGTGGCCAAAAAAAATCCTTAATTCTCTCACTGAGTCAGAGAATTTCAGGGTTGAAAAGCAAGGTGCTCAAGTCCTATCACTCATCACTTACCTATTCAAAAGGGGAACAAATCTCTAAGAACTGGTCAATTTTCTAACAGATGAAATCACCTGATTGAATATTTCAGTATTTTTCTTTCAAAAAATAAGCAGCTTTTATTAGCCTATAGGTTTGGGGTTTTGCTTTTATGCTTTCAGAAGAAAACCTCCAAGACTAAGGCTGCAGATCCCAGAGGCCCAGGCTTCAAAGCCCGTAACCCCAGCAGCTCCCATGGCAGAGTCTGAGTTACAACTTCAAGCACGCCACTTTACAATGAGCTTTTTTTTTTTCCCTCCCTGCTTCAATTAATTGTACTCTCGTAAAGTGGCAAAATGTGAATCACTTAGTAACAAAATGGGCACCAGCTGCTATTGTCAGAGAATGATGATGCTGAAGAAAGAGAAAGCAACGGAATGAAGTGTCATGTCAGAAATCAACGGTGCAACGTGTGATTTGAGAAAACATGACTACTTTACAGAGACAGGGTGTCATTATGGCATCACAGTAATACGCTGCTTTGACAACTGCTGGGTCTAACATATCATCATTGCATTAAGGTACACTGGCTTAGTTGGGGAAGGAAGACAGAGGATTTTTTCTTTTAATAAGAAATAACTCCAGGTCTGCCTGGTTAACCTAACAGAAGGAGATCATTAATTGTAAAGAAAGAACTGTACATCATGATTCACACGCTCAGGAAGATTAAAACATGTGCGCATGTACGCACACACACACACACAGATATCATTTTACGTCTTCTTTAATAAACGCTGAGGTCCATCTAACGCAAGAAACATCTGCTTAACAGAATCACAAGGATGTAGTGGCCAGTTCTTGATTGACTGAACAAGTAACTTGTGCATTTAGTCTAAAAGACTCTGTGCAAGTAATACCAGTGTGAAATGGCCAAGGTAAAAACCTTTTCAAGTTCCAGAACAGCAATGTCACGTCCCTCTCCAACTGTCCTATTTTGATTTTGCCCCAGTGCTATTTTATTTTTCTCCTATTCAGCTGGTCACCGAAATTAAATTTTACAATGGTTAAATAAATAAAAGACTCATTGCAATTTACTCTGTCAAGAACAACAGTAACCAAACAGCTCCTCACAAAGCTGGTGCTTGAGTCACTGACAGATGTAGCTAAGCTGTATGAGAACCAGGGGCTAGCTCCTTCAAACGACAAATCAGAGCATCTATCTAAGCCGAACACTTTGCTAATTCTATCAAAGGCTTTACCAAGCAAAGAAATTTAGGACAAAAAAGGAGACCTGCAACTCATTTCTGGTGAGTTGTTGAAAGGAACACACCCAAGAATATAACTTTTTGTGTGAGCGTGTGTGTGGGTGTTCAGTCACTCAGTCATGTCCGACTCTTTGAGACCCCCTGGACTGCAGCCCGCCAGGCTCCTCTGCCCATGGAATTTCTCAAGCAAGAATACTGGAGTGGGTTGCCATTTCCTCCTCTGGGGGATCTTCCCGACCCAGGGATCGAATCCACATCTCCTGAATCTCCTGCATTGCAGGTGGATTCTTTACTGCTGAGCCATCAGGAAGCCCTTATATAACTTTATACCTAGGGCTGAACTATGACCGGGAAGGACTTCGTTGAAACGCTATCTGCTTTTAGGAATGCAGAGTTCAGTGATCTTTTCTTATTCACTTTTCCTCTGAAACTAGGTCTGTCAACTATCCTGGTATAGTCACTGAAATGCCACGTCCTAGGACTCCCTCCATCCCAGACAAACCAGGATGGTTGGCCATCCAATTGGATGTAGAGAAACACCTATAAAACCCTGTGCCTCTCCTTCTGCTGTTGTACCTAAAACAAAAGAAGGGAAATGGATTATATTCCTTTTTGGTAGAGAGAAATGGAGCAATAACACTAGGGGTGTTCTAAGTGTATGGGTCAGGAAGTGCCAGCATCCCTATCTTACTATGTCATACCAGCCAGAGGTCACTGCCCATCGCCATGTACTATTTTGGATGTAGGAAATCCCAACTGCTTCCATTTGTATTGCCAGGTGATTTCTGATGCTTCCTGGTTGATAAACTTTATTAATGGGAAAAGAAACGGTTCTGTGATATCACAGTATGTTGCTCATTATGGTTGTTGACAGTTTCTGTATTTAAGGATTCGATCTGATGCAGAGGTGCTTAGTAGTGTAATTCATCCTTAGCTTGTTTTCCTGGACCTATTTCAATCTGGGGGTGAGCATCTCTCGTTTATAGCTCTAAATACAGTAAGTGAGCTACTGGCAAATCAATAAAACTGTTAAATGCATAATAATGCAGGGTAATTGCATACATGATGTTTTGCATTATTAACTGTCTGAGCTTTTCTTTAATATAATGGGCACTCATGTAATATAGAGCAGCTATAAGTCTATAAAATACACACAGTTTATACGAACCGTGATTCTGCTTAAAACTCTGGCTAATCACTCACATCGGCTTTGAAGGAAGACTTCTCCTCCACTGCCAAGTCCAAATCAATTCTTATGACATTACTTTATAACTAACATGATATTTAACTGATGATGGCTATTAGCTATTATACACATTGCCTTCAAGGACTGAACAGTAGGGGGAAAATACCACTTAGTTTAAACAAACTTCTGCCATGTAATCAATATTATTGAGGCAAATTAAGTGTCTTAACAAGTGTGTATATTTGCCCTAATGCAGCTTAATTAACTATATCCTCACACTGCCTAAGTCCTGGTCACCTATGGATGTCAGAAGACAAGAAATGTCTAGTCAGAAACTCAGATGCACAACAGATGCAAAACAAGCATTTTTATCTCCAGTCTCTAAGAAGACTTCTTTCTTTACACATGTTACTCTCCTGGGACCCCAAGTCAGAGGACAGGAGGGCTTTAGAATTGTATACCCTGTGTCTTGATGTAGAAAATGCCCAAGTGTTGACCAGACTGCTATCCCCAGGCTAGAGTGAAACAGCCCTGGGGACAAGATGGGGACCACTACCAGAAAAAAAAGAAAAACAAAAAAACCCTAAGATAAATCATCAAAATGAAGCTTAGGATATATGCTGAATGTAACATTTATTCGGTCTTAGAGATTTACTACGCTACGAGCAGACCTCCTCTGCAGTAAGCTTTCTAGAGAAAGGAAATTGTCTCCTCCTTCTACAAATCTCCGGTCTTTCAAACAGAAATATGGATCAATAAAGTTTGCTTGTGTTCAGACAATTCCGTTTTCAAGCAGTCAAGGAGTACACCGAAAAGAAAAAGCGGACACAGCAGTGGCAGGGACTGACAGCTAAATGAAGACTTTCTCACAGCATCTCACTAGAGGAGAAATAAACAGACATTGAACTCATAGAAAGTCTATACACTGATCTTTACAAATTACAATCGAATATAGATGCTTTACACACACACTGCAGTGATGGAGTTCACAAATCAAATCCAGGTCAATGAGAGAGCTCAGGCTGTCTCAATCTCCCTTTCTTATTCTCTTTGCTACACTGGAACAGGAAATAAGAATGCTATCAGGAGTTGATGTAAGGATACTGAGATCATAGTACTGATGTCACCCTTTACTCATTAAGAATATGTTTTGCAAAAGCGATTACAATGACCAATAAGCCAGCTGCCTCCATAGAGATAGGCCAGTTCCTTTGAAGTGGAACTCTGCAACATCCCCGCAAACCAGGTGAATCACAGTAGTGAGAAAGCCTGGATGCTGAGAAGGAATCATTGTTGAAATAAACGTTGCTTCGAATATACAGGAACATTTCTGTATTAGAGGGAGAGTCATAGTACCACTGCAGATAATAAACCACATCTTTTCCTGTTGGACAGCAGTTAAACTATACTTATACTTTTAACTTAATAGCTTAGTCTGCAGTAGTTAACATCTGGATGCAAAAGCAGCTGGTCTGGGGTGATGTATGAGAGTAGAGGTTACCATGATATTCTGTTGGTATCAGGTATTGTTCAGCTGAAGTAGGAGAGTGGGGGGAGGGATGGGAGAGGGGAAATCAGCTAATTATTAATTCTAAGACTCCTTCCTCTGTATTCATTTTTTTTTAAAGCATGTCATTGAGCTAGCTGCCTGAAGAGAAGGTGAAGCTTAAAGACCCAAGCCACTATTTGCAAGCAAGGAAAAATAACATAGATACACACATACATTTAATTCAAGCCATAGAAATGACGAAGGATTTGTTCTGTAGCAGAATGGATTTTGTAAAAGGGATTATGCAGCAGTGAGACACCATCCAGCAAAGCCAATGGAAGCCACCAAGGGGCCAGGATTTCAGATTGGAAGGACTCACTTGTGGTTTGTCAGTCAAAGATCCAAAGACAAACATGCAGAGAAAAGTTTCTAAAATCTTCTCAGTTCTGGAAAACTGATTCAAAAATGTAGGACACCAGAGTTCCCACACTTTGTCTGTTTCTCTCATTTCTCAGGAAACCCTGCCTTCTTACAGGGCTGCAGGGAGAGGGAGTGTGGTTCCAGCTGGGGATCTGGGGCTGAGTGACCTAAGGCAGGCCGCTAAGGCACTCTGATCCTCTATCTTCTTTCTTACTTGTCAAATAGGAGGATGTGCCAAAGTGCTTTCTAAAATAACTCCTGCCATTTAAAATACAGACATATATACGTATACATTTTACTCAAATAAAACCCACACTGGCTTGTGACTCAGATGAGACCTGAGAGCAACGGCTACTGCATGAAAGTGCACTTCCCAAACTTCTGTTTGTTTCCTTGACTGCTACTGCACTCAGCCACTGTCGAGGATCAGGGCAGTGCCTGCATGTGCTGTGTGTGTGTGCTGTAAGAGAAAGAAAAAGTACCCCAACAACTTGCAGTGCATGTTTGTGTGTGCGTGTGTGTGTGTGCTGTAGGAGAAAGAAAAAGTACTCCAACAACTTGCAGTGCATGTGTGTGTATGCATGTGTATGTGTGTGTGTGTGCGCGCTATAGGAGAAAGAAAAAGTACTCCAACAACTTGCTACATAACAATGCAACTGCAGCAATGACATTCAACTGAGTAATCCTTCCCAGTGGGTGACAAAGGGACAAATAGATCCATGATCATTTGCGGGAATCCGGGGAGCAAGAATCTTGTTTTGTTTTTTTTTTTTTCCTAGAAATGGTTCTCTTTTTGCTCATTACGTTTTTGGTAGGAGGCGTTGGCGGAAAGGGCAATTCCCTGCAATCAGTGTTTAAGTGAATGTTTGTCCCAGTGTGTGACACCACGCTGTCAGCAAGCAGCGGGGAGTCCTTGAGTTGTTACTACATTTGATTTGACTGCCAGTAGGAAGCTTCATTTCTACCAACTGTTAGCTGCTCGCTCAAAGAATCTTCTCTTCATTTCAAGAGTGATTTTTTTTTCCCCCTTTCTTCTATTTTCTTTTCCTTGATAGGTCATGAGTCCAAACTTGCACGTGGACAGAGGCAACTCTAGTTCTTGTCTCCAAAGCTGGTCAGACCTGAGGGTCTGGTTGTAAAGAGTCTAGCCAGCATGTTCAGAATTTCGTGTCTCTCATTTAGATGCTCTGCACTTTAATTCAGATTTCCTAGATCATCATAAGGTCAACACAGATGCAAACTGGTTTGGCCACATTGTGGACACATGTTTTTACTTGGTGGGGTTTATTTTAGTTGATGGAGCAGACATTTCTGCAGCTCTTATCAACCAAAAAAAAAAGCCTTGTCACTCACCTTTTCCTGCAATTTGGTTCAACTATCTGCTGTTTTGGTGACTGCTTCTGACACCTCTACAATTTTTCTGATCTGATAACTTTACTACTTTCCATGAAAGCATCTCTCGTCTCAAATAATGATTCTGATAATTAGGATTCTCAAACAGTGCCTCTGACAAGAACTTCTGACAGTGAAAAGCATCTTTAGAAACAACAAAAGCATATGATGAGTAAAAATGGTGGGGAGAAAAAAAGAGAAGGAAAAATTCCTCAGAGATACGATGAAAACTCAGGCTGAATGGAAAAGTAATTAACACGGAAGAGCTAAAACTGTAATTAAGAAAAATTTCATTACAGGGAGGCAGGTGAGTCCGCTTTTCTGAACATGACAAGGGGCTGTGTTAAAATAAAATAGAGGCAGGTTTCGGGGAGTGGAGCAGGAAAGCCATGTCTTTAACCAGATCAAATTCTCGAAATTGGCTGTCAAGACAGGATTGTTGTGATTTATACCCGTCTATCAAGTGCCCGAATGGAGAGACAGAGAGAAGAGAAACAAGCTGCTGTCGCTTCCATTCGCAAAGAACCTTTAATTTCCACAGCACCATCTGTTACCAAATCTAATTCACATTCCCCCTTAATCTGGTTTAGTTCCATAATACTAATTCTTTTCCAACCCTTAGGAACACAAACCACCAAAAAAAAAAAAAAAAAAAAAATGGCTTTGGTTGTTGGTGAATGAGAAATTGAATATTATAGAGTTAAGGTGTAAAGGCTCGGTGGCTTAAATGAATCATGCTCTTCTCCATTAAAATGTCTTCCTGGTAAAGGGATTTGTTTTCAGCCAATGCAGAGATATGAAATTGTTCACATTTAGGGAAAAAAAATAATACTGATATAAAAGTAGGCCGGGGACATGAAAGGAGAGGTTGTCATAAAATACAATTGTTGTCAAGTTTAGTCACTTTCAGAACTGGCTATAAAATCACTTTGTCATGGTTTTCACATAGAGAAAGCCTGAAATTGTACTTTTGTTAAGGAAACTGAGAGTGATGTATATAATCAGAAAAAGTAGAGAAGGCTGGGCTAGGGGTGGGCGGAAACCTGAAGGGAAACCTAAGGAAATGAAAATGGAAAAAAGTTATATATAATTTAAAATAAAGAGATGTATATGGGTAAACGCATGTCCAACTCCTCCAATCTGGTTTGGTTAGCACAGATTTTTGATTTAACATCACTTCTGCTCTTAGCCAATATAATAACTGGCATTCACGAAAATGAAAGCTATGGAGCTATAAAATTATAAAGTGCTTTCTGCATCAGAGAAAGATTAAACTATCCTAAGTAAAGACTTAGTGCTAACTGTATTTTACTGCTTTCTGTGAAAATTTGTTATCTCTAAAGGGAATACTACATAAAGATCCACAGGTGAACTTTACAAAATGAGAAGAGACATTGTCTGAATCCTGGGGTGAGAAGTGTTGATTACACATTTAGTCAACTGGCTCACTACCTCATTCTTCTATGAACGTTAGAAGAATTGTCCTTTTGTTCTCTAATCCATTCACTCAGAAGACTAGCTGGTCTATGTCGTATCAACCACTCAGTAAATCACTAGAGAGGTTATGATCAAAATATTTTCATGACAGACATAACTGTAAACCAATAAATACATGTTTTTTTAAAAAAAACACCTTAACATGTAACATCGATCACTGAACTGGTAGTATCTTCATACTTGATTTAAAAGATACCTTAAATCTGTTACATAAAGATGCATTTTTTAGGAAAGATTCTCTCACTTTACTGATAACGTCTTCTGATTAACTAAGTAGATATTTTCAATTACTAGCAATAAGAGCCTGCTTTTTAAGAAATGTGGTAGATTATAGAAGAAGATAAATCGTTCATGACATTGTAACAAACAAGAAAAGTGGAGATGAGAATAAATAAGCTTATATATGCACATGCATGCACACACACACACACACATATATATCGCCTATAGAAACACCAATGGATGTCATATATACATATAAGTGATTAGAGATTATAAAAATGGTATAATAGAAAATAACACTTAATATTTTCAATATTCATTAAGGAATATGCTAATTCTGATATCCCTAAATTATACAGAGTAATTTGTATTGTATAAGTTTTAGAGTTTCTGAATGAGTGAAGTTGCTCAGTCGTGTCCGACTCTTTGCCACCCCATGGACTGTAGCCCTCCAGGTTCCTCTGTCCATGGGATTTTCCAGGCAAGAGTACTGGAGTGGGTTGCCATTTCCTTCTCCAGGGGATCTTCCCGACCCAGGGATCAAACCCAGGCCTCAGCATTGTAGGCAGACGCTTTACCCTCTGAGCCACCAGGGAAGCTTAGAGTTTCTATTACAACTGAAAAAGAAATTTTTGGTTTCTTCACATTCATAGGAATTCACAAGACCAACACTAAATGCTGGTGAGGATGTGAAGCAACTGGAACTCACATACATTGCTGGCAGGGTACAAAATGGTATGACAGTTCTGGAAAAATAGTTTGGAAGTTTCTAATAAAGTTAAACATACACTTACCACATCACAAGAATTCATTCTTAGATACTTACTGTCTAGTACCAATAGAGGTTATCTATTTATCAATAGAAGTTTCTGTTGATTCTTATGCCTTGTTGTTGTTATTTAGCCACTAAGTTGTATCCAACCCTTTTGCAACCCCATGGACTATAGCCCTCCAGGTTCCTCTGTCCATGGGATTTCCCAGGCAAGAATACTGTACTGGGTTGCCATTTCCTTTTCCGGAGGATCTTCCCAACGTAGGGTTCAAACCTGCGTCTCCTGCATGGGCAGGTGAATTCTTTACTACTGAGCTACCTGGGAAGCCCCAAGTCTTAAACAGGCAGACTTAGAAAAGTCTTCATCAACACCTACCTGTACTTTTGATTTATATATAAGAACCTAGTGAGTCAGGGAAGTGAGACAGACAGATGACTTATTTAAGGACATTAAGAATTATGAGGTAGAAATTAGTCCAAATTCCAGGTTTCCAACTCTGAGGCCAGATCTTTTTCTAACCTATGAACAGGACAAAGGATGAAATCAAGATTAGGCCCATAACTTGTGGACATAGAGCGGGAAGAAAAGGGTGGGACAAATTGAGAGAGTAGTATTGATGTATATACACTACCGGGCTTCCTCGATGGCTCAATGGATAAAGAATCTGCCTGCGATGCAGGAGACACAGGCTCCATCCCTGGGTCAGGAAGGTCCCCTGGAGGAGGAAATGGCAATCCACTCCAGTATTCTTGCCTGGAGAATCTTATGGACAGAGGGGCCTGGCAGGCTACAGTCCATAGGGTTGCAAAGAGTTGGACACGGCTGAGTGACCAAGCACATACATAGCTGATTTATGTTTTTGTACAGCAGAAACTAACACAACACTGTAAAGCAATTATCCTTCCTCCAACTTAAAAAAAAAGAAATACAAAAAGAAATGAGGCCTATAATAAATAAGATTCTATTGATCTGAACAGTAAATACCTCTTCATATTTTATTTTTTAAAAACTTATGAAATATTTTTTTACTGTAAACACCAAACAATTCTGTGCATCCATGTGCACATTTGGGAAGTAAAGAAAGCTAACCTGAGTTCACTCCTCATTGTCTTCCTCCAAAACAGGGCCCACGACAAAATGGCTTATGCAAATAGGCAAAATTTGAGCAGTGATATGGTCATGTGTCATTGTAAGTAACTCATGGTTGGCTTTTGAACATTTTTGGTTGATTTTTTGACATTTTACTTAATTTTCAGATATTTATTTATTTATTTGGCTGCATGGTCTTAGTTGCAGCATATGGGATCTGCAATCTTCGCTGCGGCCTGCAGGATTTTCAGTTACAGCATGTGGGACCTAGTTCTCTGACCAGCACCTCTACGCTGAGAGTGCAGCGTCTTAACCAGTAGATCACTGGAGAAGTCCCCTTGATGTGTTTTTGCAACAAGGAAGACTATGGGACACAGAATAAGGAAACATTAAGGATTTAAAACGTGGAAATCAGAAAAAGAGGGGGAGTCATCTGATTTTTAAAAATATCTTCTAGATTATCAGTATAAACACAGTAAAAAAATAAATAAATAAAAGAGTTGGGTGAATAAGTGCAATATATAAAACCGGAGTAGTTAAAATCATGTATTTCAAAAGAAACGCCTAATTCTATGAAGCTTTCAGGAAAGAAAACTTGCACAGCGACTTAAATCAATTTAAAAATGATTTCAACACCAATTTACCAGATGCTCCTCAAGTAGGAAGATGGGGGATGATGTTCCTTAACGGGAAGGAAAATAAATCACCATACACATTTCTTCCCTTCTTTAACTTACATATACATGAAGGTTACAACATTCAGTACTTAGCCAAGAAGAGACGACATGATTGTACAGCGAATTCATGTTTTCCTGAAAAGAGGTTTCTGCAAAATAATAAAACTGTGTGACATAAATAAATAAATGAAACTGTACATTCCTGAAGATGAATTCAGCCAGGTTTATCTGTCAATGGCTCCATACACACCCTGAAGGTCGACAATCCTCTTCCACCCCAAATCTCACTTCTCCTCACCTTGTACCTCTTACACAAAACGCTTTGTTGTTTTTGTTTAGTTGCAAAGTCCTGTCCGACTCTTTTGGACTATAGCCTTCCAGGCTCCTCTGTCTATGGAATTTCCCAGATAAGAACACTGGAATGGGTTGTCATTTCCTTCTCCAGGGGATCCTCTCAAACCAGGGATCAAACCGGTACCTCCTATACTGCAGACAGATTCTTGACCGCTGAGCCACTACAGATCCTCCATGCAATGCTTATTGACTTGTAATTCTTCCTACCAACCAGCTTTCCCTTTTCCCTGGAATGCATTTCTCC
Organism: Giraffa tippelskirchi; assembly: GCF_054371585.1. Lineage (NCBI taxonomy): Eukaryota > Metazoa > Chordata > Mammalia > Artiodactyla > Giraffidae > Giraffa > Giraffa tippelskirchi. Next base: position 58,365,568 of record NC_137279.1, on the reverse strand, counting down.
TTTCCTTTGCTCCAACATCTGGTCAGCTCCGATTCATTAATAAAACTTCTACTGAGTTATCACATCTCCAAGAAGTCTTCCCAACACCACTAGATATTCCCATAATTCCACCAGCCTATTTCTACAACTGCACTTAACACATTGTCTTTCCTGTGGATACTTATGTTTCCATCCCTCCACTTGAGGAGGACTGTACACTGATTTCTCTTCCTAAATTTAACACTGTGCCTGGGCTAGTGAATGAATGTACAAAACGTGAATTCACATCTGCAAAAAGTAGTGGACTTTAAATGTTGGGTTAAAATTTTTTTTTTTTAATTAGAGTGTTGTTCACATAATCTCAAGAATCTGTGAGATAAACATTAAACATAGAAAATCTATTTTTCTATCTCCTTAGGTCAAAGTAAACCCCTTAAGAGATCTGATTGAAACTGAACAACCTACAGGATGAACTAGTAAATGATTATAAGAGTTTTAATTAGATACCTTGGTTTTGAGTTCATCAACATTGTTATTCCTTAGTGCCAAACTGTGAGTGCTGACATGTTATCTACAAACCTCAGTTACTGAATCTGTTAAATGGGAGCTATATCTCATAGTACAGGAAGTGTAAATAATTGTTTGCAAAGATGGTATTGAGTTCAGAAGGACATCAATGAGTAAGAAGAGAAAGGCCATTTTAGGATGAAGGAAGATGATCCAGAAGTGCAGGGGAGGCTCAGAGAATGAAGGAAGGAGTGATTCTGCAGAACGAGATAGGGGATCTGGAGTCTGCTACAGATTCAGAAAGTAGGTTGGCCAGACTGTGTAAGGTTTGAAATACTATGGTATGCAGATTAGATGCCATTTTATAGGTGATGGAAAGCTACTAAAGATTTCTAAGGAGAAAAGACATAACCAATTTTGTGCTTTTATTAAACACAGTTTTGACTGCAGCAATGTCCATGTACTCACTCATTCAGCTCTACTGTGTTTCAGGCATATCACCTGATAAAACAAAGAGACCAGATCTCTGAACTCACAGTGTTTAAGCGTTTAAAGGCCAACTTCGGAAGCTATTCTATCCAGCCAGATAAAGGATGAGAAGAACCTGAAGTGAAATGGTAGCAAAGGCAATGAAAAAAAGAGGAGGCAGACATTATAAGCATCATGAAAAGACTTTTCTCCACCTCCAGTGATCCATAAATAATACATGAGAATCGATCCAGCTAAAATGATTTTAACAAAGTATATATATCTATATATATATATATATATATTTAATAAAGTAAGCTCCAATAATTTGGCCACCCGATGTGAAGAGCTGACTCACTGGAAAAGACCCTGATGCTGGGAAAGACTGAGGGCAGGAGGAGAAGGAGGTGACAGAGGATGAAATGGTTGGATGGCATCACTGACCAATGGACATGACTTTGAGCAAACTCTGGGGGACTGTGACGGACAGGGAAGCCTGGCGTGCTGCAGTTCACAGGTGGACATGACTTAGCGACTGAAAAAGAACGTAAAAACAAATGTACATCTTGTGATGGAACTGTTCTTTATCTTGACTGTGGTGGTGGTCAGAGGAACCTACATTTACAATAAAATCACACAGAACTAAACACATGCACTCACACACACAAGCACAAATGAGTGTACACTGTGGGATCTAAAGTCAGTAAACTCTTTCAGGATCAGCCTCCTGGTTGTGATCTTGTACTATAAATGAAGGAGGTTACCACGGAAAAAATCTGGGTGAATATATAGTATTTTTCTGTATTATTTCTTACAACTGCATGTGAGTCTACAAATACAGCAAAGTAAAAAGGTTTTTTGTTTTTTTTAATTATCATCTTTCTTGAAGAAGTGGATTATAGTGCATTTGACTTTGTATCCTTGGCTCTTTGTATGATGCTGAGCTCATATTAACTACTTAATGAATATGTCACTTAATATGTTTGTTGAATAAATAAATAAACTGCGAGGCACGATGTTAACTAAAGGCATCATTATTCTTTATAAATGTTGTTATAAACCTCATCACATAAGTTCTATGTCTGGCTTATATTTATCTGACATTACTTGAAATACCAAACTTTCGACACTAAATATCAGGTAGTCAAGGTCATGAAGCTTATGGCACAGATGGTCCTCCATTCTACCACTTCTCAGAGAGTATGGTCAGCTCTCAAGATAATAGTCTTAAGAAATATTAATATTATTTCATATATCCCAATAAGATATCAGGATTTTTTTTTCCTTTTAACAGTGAGAAAAGAAGCTATAATCACACAATGATTCTCGAGACAAACTTGTATGACAAGCGTGTTCTCTGTTTTACAGATGAGGAAACAGTATTGTGATAGAACTGGAACTTGAACTTGAAATTTCTATGTCTAAATTATGTCCTCTGAGCTACAAAATGCTGAGCCACAAAGATTTAATAACAATACTTTATACCAGCCAATTAAGCATGTCAACTATAGTCACACATATAACTACTATCTTCTAAAGATTTTAGTTTTCAATACTTTTTCTTAAACAACTGCATACTCAGTTAAGTGCTATGATGTATCGTGATGACTATATGAATACACAATAACAAAAATGGGGCCAAAATAAAACAAAAAGAAAAAAAAGTAGCTTATCCCCTTAAACGTCTAACAACAAAGGATAATAATTTTGAAAAATCAAAATTACTTGGCAACTTAGAAAATACTAGATTATTTACACCACAGAAAGGAAAAGCTGCTGCTGCTGCTGCTGCTGAGTTGCTTCAGTTGTGTCCGACTCTGTGCGACCCCACAGATGGAAGCCCACCAGGCTCCCCCATCCCTGGGATTCTCCAGGCAAGAACACTGGAGTGGGTTGCCATTTCCTTCTCCAGTGCATGAAAGTGAAAAGTGAAAGTGAAGTCGCTCAGTCGCGTCTGACTCTTAGCGACCCCACGGACTGCAGCCTACCAGGCTCCTCTGTCCATGGGATTTTCCAGGCGAGAGTACTGGAGTGGGGTGCCATTGCCTTCTCCGAAGGAAAAGCTAAAAGATGACTATTCTTTAACTGAAACAGATTTAGAGCCTTCTAATAAGGAGAAATTAAATTATTTCACAGCATGAAAAACCAGAGCTAGATAGTAGGTAGAACTTCCAGACCAATTAGCTTTTGTCATTAATATCAAAACACATAATTAATATACATTAATTAATTTTGTGTCTCAGCTATCTATTAATTAAAATGCAGGTATTAATTAATGCTCACACTATCTAATGCAGAAATGTTGAGACACAAAAAGAAAATAGATATGAAAATCTTTGAAGAGTTTAAGTGTTATGCAAATCCAAAGTGTTACTACAAATCTGTGAGACAAAATATTTTAATCTTTGCAATAATCATATCAGAACATTAAGCTACACCTTACTTTTGAAATATAAATCCACACCTACCTGGGGTTGTCACAAGAAAACTAGTCAGCCTTTGGGATTTGTTATAAATTACATTTGTTTAAACACTTTGATAACACATTCTAACTTGTACTGACTTTTCACCAACATTAGCTCACACTATCACCCAAAATGATCTCCTTAACTTCTCAGTACTTGAGATGAAGGGGGAATGCTAGATGTTTACAGGAAAGCTTTAAAGGAACCAGTTTACAAACCTTTAGTATCTGTTATGTGCCGAGAATGATGTGGACACTGAAGAATAATGAAGTCTTTTTCCAAAGGAAAATGTGATGTGCTTCAGAAGTCTACATATCCATGCTAAGAATGCAGGCTGCGTGAAAGTTGTGCGAGAAAATACTGAGGTTTAGAACACCAACCTCCCCCAGCCCCTCTACCTACCATCAGATTCCATGTGGATAACACCTAATCTAACACAGGTCAGGGGAAAAATTCAGATTAGACATAAATTCTGAAACTGCTTAACTACATGAGGCCATCTTAGCTATTAACCAAAAGAATAAAACAAGAAAGTGTGGATAAAGCTACAGTGATCACTTTGGGGGAGAAAAAAGGTGACACCTACCACTAGAGGCATAGTCTTCATGCAAGAACCATGAGGAATATCTCTCTGGAGTGACTTTAACAACACACGGTATCAGTCACAATGGCTGTCAACCTCAGCAGCCTCTGAGACACCCTCTCAAAGACCCAAGCCCCTGCCTCCTCTGTTTGCTGCTAACGTGTGGCTCTCCTATGACAGCCCACCTGTCCACTTTCCAGAAGGCAAGCAGACAAGGCAGGAACATTCCTTGTTCTTATCCAAAGTCCAGGAAGGAATATTGAGGGAAAACAGGAAGAGGGGAAAATTAGTGCTGTTCATCTCATAAAAGACTTGACCACTGTTACCAAGTAGCTGAATGGGCTGCGCAGGGGCTTTGGAACGCAGTGTTATTGGTGTGCACGCCTGCGTGCATGTGTGACAGCAGCCGTGGCTGTGGAAAGCGGGCCTGGCGGAGCCCAGCCACGCGGGGACAGGCACTGGCAGTGATGTGGCTACACTCAATATGCCAGCAAATTTGGAAAACTCAGCAGTGGCCACAGGACTGGAAAAGGTCAGTTTTCATTCCAATCCCAAAGAAAGGCAATGCCAAAGAATGTTCAAACTACCGCACAATTGCACTTATCTCACACGCTGGCAAAGTAATGCTCAGAATTCTCCAAGTGAGGCTTCGACAGTACATGTACCGAGAACTTCCTGATGTTCAAGTTGGATTTAGAAAAGGCAGAGAAACCACAGATCAAATTGCCAACATCCACTGGATCATTGAAAAAGCAAGAGAGTTCCAGAAAAACATCTACTTCTGCTTTATTGACTATGCCAAAGCCTTTGACTGTGTGGATCACAATAAACTGTGGAAAATTCTGAAAGAGATGGGAACATCAGACCACCTCACCTGCCTCCTGAGAAATCTGTATGCAGATCAAGAAGCAACAGTCAGAACCAGACACAGAACAACAGACTGGTTCCATACTGGGAAAGGACTATGTCAGGCTGTATATTGTCACCCTGCTTATATAACTAACACACAGAGTACATCATGTGAAATGCCGGGCTGGGATGAAGCACAAGTTGGAATCAAGATTGCTGGCAGAAGTATCAATAACCTCAGATATGCAGATGATACCACCCTTATGGCAGAAAGCGAAGAAGAATTAAAGATATTCTTGATGAAAATGAAAGAGAAGAGTGAAAAAGCTGGCTTAAAACTCAACATTCAAAAAAACGAAGATCATGGCATCCAGTCACATCACTTCATGGCAAATAGATGGGGAAACAATGGAAACAATGAGAGACTTTATTTTCTTGGGCCCCCAAATCACTGCAGATGGTGACTGCAGCCATGAAATTAAAAAACACTTACTCCCTGGAAAGAAAACTATAACCAACCTAGACAGCATATTAAAAAGCAGAGACATTACTTTGCCAACAATGGTCCATCTAGTCAAAGCTATGGTTTTTCCAGTGGTCATGTATGGATGTGAGAGTTGGACTATAAAGAAAGCTGAGCGCCAAAGAATTGTTGCTTTTGAACTGTGGTGTTGGAGAAGACTTTTGAGAGTCCCTTGGACTGCAAGGAGATCCAGCCAGTCAATCCTAAAGGAAATCAGTCCTGACTATTCATTGGAAGGACTGATGCTGAAGCTGAAACTACAATACTTTGGCCACCTGATGCAAAGAACTGACTCATGTGAAAAGACCCTGATGCTGGGAAAGATTGAAGGCAGGAGGAGAAGGGGATGACAGAGGATGAGATGGTTGGATGGCATCACTGACTCGATGGATATGAGTTTGAGCAAGCTCTGAGAGTTGTTGACAGACAGGGAAGCCTGGTGTACTGCAGTCCATGGGGTCACAAAGAGTCAGACATGACTGAGCAACTGAACTGATCTAGTAGCTAGGCTTCACTGGTGGTTCAGTGGTGAAAAAAAAAAAAGATTCACCTGGCCATGCAGGAGACACAGCTTCAATCCCTGGGTTGGGAAGATCCCCAGGAGGAAGAAATGGCAACCACTCTAGTATCCTTGCCTGGGAAATCTCATGAACAGAAGAGCCCGACAGGCTATGGCCCATGGGGTCACAAAAGAGTGAGACATGACTTAGCAACTAAACACAACAACCTAGTAGCTAACTAGTTAGATATACACAATTTCAAGTCTCCTCCTGGAGCATCTACATCCACATGTGAACTCCACAGTCATATCTAATGGAAATGAGCAGGTTTACTTACAGTAAGTGATGGTCAGTTACAGGCATGAATTTTACAGACAGGGAAACTAGGATCCACAGTGACAAATAAAATTGGATGGCAGGGAGATCAAAGAAACAGGAGATGGAGTAAGGAGCTTGGTGTTATCACTTCGGAACTTCTATAGGAGCAATGGGATAATATCTCTCTCCCATTCCTAAGGGACCAAAGATTCTGTGACAGAGGGAATTGACACTTAGATAAAATGGATCTCTTGAGAAATGGTCATTCCTGTCCTAGCCTGCCTCAACATGTCCATATTTCTCCCTAGTCTCCAAAATTCAGCTGACAGATTATCAAGCTCAGATAATAACACTGACTGATGTTGGGAACTTTATTCATTCATCCATCTTTCTATCCACAGAACCTCACAAAGCTGAAAGCTGCATGCTGAGGTCACAGCCAGCACATGAGTAAGGTTATCTGCTTATTTACCTGCACCGCTGTATCAAATATGCTGTCAAATTTAAGCTAGACTGTCTACTAAAATATCAGCAGCAGAAAACCCAAATAATGATGGCTGAATGATGGCGTGTGATTGGTTGACTATATTGAGCACAGGGTGGTTGTTACCCTAGTCCTTTTATTAAATATGAAAGTCAAAGATTTATGTTATGGGTGATGAGGGCAAGAATGCTGTAAAAGTGAGAAAATATGGCAACAGTATGCTGTACATCACCAATGGGATAATTATTTATCTAAAAAGTTGGCATTCTTAGACTTCCAACATGCAGCGTATGAAATTCATATATTCAAAGGAGACATCATAATAACCTGCCGGCTGGTCGTGATGGATATGTTTTTAATCCAAATGACCACAATCTTCAGTCTGCCTGTCATGGAGGGCCAGGAAAAAATGGAATTTTCCTTTCATAACTCTTGATGTTGAAAGAAGAAAAACCTGGAAGCATGATAAGTGGCTCATTCCAATGGACAAATGGACACAGTGCTGAGAGAAGGAGCGTGAATAAAAGTCATTGTTCCTGAACTAATGCCATTTTCACTTGTTACACCAAGAAAACGGAGCAAAGGATGGTGTCTGCCTCCTTCCTTCCTAGAAAGCACAAGTTCAAACTGCAACAAAAGCTGGAAAATCTTCAACATGGTGTGGATTCATTTACAAATTACCTCTTGCTGGAGAAAGTCGGGGGCAGGCTGGGATAATATTTGTCTATTAACTAAAACTTATTGTACAAACACAGCAAGAAGAGTTGATGCTGGAGTGCTTTATTGACTCGAAAGCCTCGCCTATGGATTTCCTCCTTTGAGGTTTAGAGGAATTCCTATTTCTCATTTACAGGCTATCAGAAAAGGTATATGACCTGTATTTTTTAATTTATATAAATCCACTCAGTCAATCAGCCTGGTCTGAAATTTAATGGATGTATCAGTCATTGTTGGTCCAGGGAGAGAGCAGGCATCAGCATCCACCATTCCATCTCTCTTCTTACATTACCTCCCCCTCCTTTTTTGCTTTTTTAACCTCCCCAGCTCAGATGTCTCCCCTAACTTCAAGCAAGGAATCTTTCAAAACTGTTGTTTTTAAAGGGAGAAATCCAAGTAAATATAAACCGACGGAAATACAGGAAGACCCTTTGGCTAATTCGGTTTTTAAAAATCTTCATTTCTCCCATCCACGTGATGGCAATTTTATTACATATTCAGCAAATTTACAGGAACGAGATGTTCCCCTGACAAATTAATCACTTTCCAAGCATTTTATCATATAAATAAAATATCACCACAGGAGAGTAAAATCATCAGCTCAACCAGTTGGTTTAACCCTTCCTTAGAAAACTGGCCTGAAATAGATTAAGGACCACCTCCGAGACACACAGACACAAACACACACTCCTTCACTTACTCTTAAAACCATGAGTGCGGCAATCAGACTACTTGTAACAAGGTTTTCAGGGACTTGGAATTTCAGAAGCCAGGTTGCAATGTTTAAAACAGAGATACTTATACCTCTGCTTTTTAAATTTTGTTTTTGGCTGCACCGCATGGCATGTGACATCTTTAGTTCCCCAGCCAGGACTGGACCCATGCCTCCTGCATTGCAAACCCTGAGTCCCCCCTAACCACAGGGGAGGGGAAGTTTGCTCCCCTCTCCTGCTTTTTAAAAGATAGGGGAAACTGAAGACAAAAGGACCTCTACTATGCTAGAATTTATCTTTTCTTTTTCATAGTTTTATTTCAACATTTCTCCTAAATAATCATCATTAAATACTACGTCCTATTCTTACCCTACCATTCTAGGCAGGGAAGAAAAAATACAAGGTGCTAGGTTTCTGTCTTTACTTCGCTTTCCCCTCTGCTAATTTCAGAAAGTGAATCCAGCAATTATAAGTAGTAGGGGATTGATAAGGAGTTCACACATGCAGGAGAAATAGCTTCAATTCAAGCTTCCCTGACTAATCCTTATTATGACTCATTTTGACTTCAGAATTTGTCGGTTGAGGTAAGAAGCTAATTTGGCTTTGAGAAGTGAAATCTCAGTTTTGTACTTTCCTTCCAGTGCTTCTAACAACCCATTATTAAGAGCAAAGTAGGAGGGGGCATGAAATATTTATTGAGTGCCCACTTTCACCAAGCATTTTTTTTTTTTGCATGCTATTTTATTAGATCATTAAACTTAACATACTTTCAGTAAGAGCATAAATTTCTCTGGCTTCCAAACCCACAGTCTGTACCACTGTATATCTTACATAGGAAAATAAAATGCACTATTTTAAAACTTATACCCAATACAACTCTCAAACTCTGATCCTGAGATGAACAGTAGGACACTCGGCAGATCTTGGCAGGAAATAGTAGCAGAAATGCCCTGGCAGATTTCTCTTAACTGTTTCATTGCTCTATATGCACTCATGCTGCTCCTTCTGTTTGCACTCATCAGAAGACTTGTCTCCTTTCTTGCCACGGGTTCTCTTGCAACAAATATAACCGAGTTTAATCTAGAGAAATCTGGCATCACGCCTGGGCCAGGTGTGACACACCAAAATGAAAGATGACCAGGCCACGCTGGCTGTCTTCAGTGCTTGTGTAAATATTAATACCATTCTATTGATGAGCCCTCTTTGGGGAAACCCCAAATGGTCACCTTACCTCGCTACTTACGAGCCCATAAAAATACTGGTAATTTATGTTACATCCTTCTTCTTCCCCATGAATTGCGTAATGAAGTTCTTCATGCAAGGCTATTAAGAAGCATCTTGGATGCTAATATTTGCTACTTATCCCATATAATTAATAATATCATAACTTCTATTAGAGGGCACTGTTTAAAGCAGCGAGGCTTCTCAGGTGGCCTCAGTGGTAAAGAACCCGCCTGCCATTGCAGGAGAAACAAGACGCAGGTTTGATCCCTGGGTCTGGAAGATTTGTTGGAGTAGGAAACAGCACCCCAATCCAGTATTCTTGCCTGGAAAACTCCACAGGCAGAGGAACCTGGTGGGCTACAGTCCATGGAGTCACAAATAATCAGACATGACTGACAGGGCACAGAACATAGCCTTCCATAAATATAACTGATTTGACTAAACTTTCAATAGCAAATTTCAGGAATAATCATTAAAATGAGATTTACTTTTGAAACAAATGTGTTACACAAAGGCTTTTGGTAACATTTATTTATTTTGGTTCTAATTAAATCATTATACTCATCGGTTGACTACATAAAGTCAGCATTCTTAAAAAGAAAGTAATAAAACTAATTAATTTCTTTCTGGATTGTTCCTTGATAAATTATGAAATTTCTCTGTTACATTTCCTGACAAATACTTGGGCACATAGGTTTCTTTAATAGTTGATGTTCATGTCTTTGAATAACACCCTTCAATGAAAATGTCAATCAAATAAAAACAAAATGAACATCTAGATTATGGATTTTCTGGTCCTATGAGAGAAGACGAAAGAATACATCCGTAAAATGCTAAAAAGAGATGTTTATAGCAAGTACATGTTCATTTACTAAGCTTCCATTGCCATTTTGTGGAAATAAACATACTTTAAACTCTAAACTCTTCCTGTCAAAACAAATGAGTTTGAGCACGCTCTGGGAGACGGTGAAGGCCAGGGAAGCCTGGTGTGCTGCAGTCCATGGGGTTGCAAAGAGTTGGACACGACTGAGTGACTGAACAACAACAAAACTCTAAACTCTTCCTGTCAAAACAAATATACTTTTTATCATGATCCCTCAGATGGTAAAGAGTCTGCCAGCAATGCTTGAGACCTGGGTTTGATCCCTGGGTCAGGAAGATCCCCTGGAGAAGGAAATGGCAACCCACTCCAGTATTCTTGCCTGGAGAATCCCATGGATGGAGGAGCCTGGTAGGCTATTCCATCCATGGGGTCGCAAGGAGTAAGACACGACTGAACAACTTCACTTTAAGATAAAGTAAGTTATGACATAACCCAGGCAAAGTTGACACAAGCACATGATCTGATGAAATCATATGCATGTAAATTACTTGAAGATAATATAAAACTGGCGCTGTTCCGATTAGATCAGAGATGTTCTAACACCCTAACCTCAGAAAACAAGAGGGGATAATAAAACAACGTTCAGGAAGACCCATGCCTGTAAGTCTTCAATAAGAACAAAATTTAAAAACAAAAAGCCAAGGTGAATAAAAATAATTAAGGCAATGGGTAAAAAGCTTGTGTTCTTGTATAGATATATTTAAAAACTTTTCCTAAAATATTTCATGACTTTGTACATTGTGGGTGTGCTCAGCCACTCAGTCGTGTCCAGCTCTTTGTGACCCCATGGAGCCCAATAGGCTCCTCTATCCATGGGATTTTCCAGGCAAGAAGACTAGAATGGGTTGCCATTTCCTTCTCCAAGGGATCTTCCTGACCTAGAAATCAAACTCGCCTGTCTTGCACCTCCTGCATTGTCAGGCAGATTCTCTACCATTGAACCACCTGGGAAGCCCCTGACTTTGTATATTGATGGAGCCTAAAATATCTATAAAGCTTTCCCTAAAGTTGTCAGTTAGACACTGAGTCAACTCCTGCTCTTGTAGTTAAACCACCACTATTACCATGCGTGTTACTTCTAATTAATTCATGTCTCTCAACATTGTCCTTTGCCTGTCCAAAGAGTAAGCATTCAATCATCAGCCAACAGTATCCCAGTGACTTCAGGAGGAGTAGATTTGTTTTCCAGGAAAAGATAATATAAGAAGAGTCACTAATTCTGAGAAAATATAATCTTTCGGGGGGATCTTTATTTTTGCAATGGTATGCAGCAAAGCTGGGGGTGGAGCTGTGTTGTTCAATGTGAGGGTTGTGGGTGGTGGGGAGAGAGAGCTGGGATGTCAGAGGAAGGAGAAAGATCAGGAGTGAGGACAAACCAGGTGTGGTCTGAATTTTAACTTAATGCCTTTAAATTTTATGGAGTTACTTGGCTTATTACAAACATCTCATTTTATTTGGCACTGGAAAATGGTTTCAAAGGCAGAAAAAAAGGAATCATCTCAAATATTTTTTCAGAAAGTGACTGGTTAGAAAGATATTTCCTCGAAATAAAAAGTATTTTACTTGAGCAACTATGAAGCAGGTTGCTGCTTATATTTTAAATTAGCAGAATGGTTCCTTTTCATGCCTGTTTTGCTCCAGATAGATGTTGCTTATTTAAGTGAAGGCTAGAGCTTGACTGGCGCAAAAAAGTAAGTCCATTAAATTTACTTTGCAACTGAACAGAGTCAAGTGGGATGGAGTAAAGGAACACTAAAGAGTCTAGTCTATTCTAAAACATAAGCACCACACGCTTTTCTGGACAGATAGAACTGGGGGAACTATTCACAAACACATTTTCTTTTTAATGGCTCTATCATAAGTTTGTCCATTAAAACATAGAAAAGGTTAGATATAATACATAACATTATCCGTATATCTGTAAGAATCTATACACTAAAAATAAGGGGGACGCGCAAAAAATCATAAACTTAAATGAAGCACCTACCCTCACCCCAAAATTATATTTTATTATTTTCAGGGGAAAAAAAGGAACAGTTTGTTTCAAGCCTGGATACTACCAATGATTCCATTCATAGTTCTGAACCTCCATTTAGAATAATTTTCATTCAGACTAGATCTTCCTAGATTTCAATGACAATGTCAGGCCTGTAAAGCCTATCTTGTGAGATACCAGGAAGTCTTTTAAAACCATTATGTTTAAACTTTCCTTATTTTAGTATACATGATTTCATTAACTTCAGTTTACCATTTCTTTAAGTATTTTATTTTTGCACTCATCAGGTAATTCCTACAACATGCCTGTCTAGGTGGTTTATCGAGACCCCAAACACGCATTCCTATACAGATTTCTATGATTAAAGCTTTCATTTCATATTTAGTATATATTAATGGACATGCTGAATTCAGTTACAGGGTTTTGTACATAGCAATTCCCAACAGATTTTTGACTGGCCACCTATACAAATAAAATTAACATCAATCTTTTTCTGTTTTTACCTAATAGAAAAAAAAATGCATAAATCACAATTTACTAAAAAGTCAAATGTTATATTCCCCGCTCCATCTCCCCCACCACAGGCAAAAATCATCAGTTTTAGAAAGGACACAGAGTTGTTTTATTTCTGCTAAAGCTGTGCTTAAAAATATTACATTTCATCAGTTTCACTTATCTTGAAAAGTCCCCAAAGGTTCCCTACCTGAAGCTGGCCATATTTTCAGTGCAAAATAGGCTGAGCCCTGCTATCTAAATCTAGATAAAACTCCTGGGTTTGTAATCTGCACAAAGATCTATACATCTAAATCTCTATGCAAATCAAATGCTTTCCTGCGTTCGTGTGAGCATTCCAAAGCACCCAGGGCTCAGGGAGCAGGAGGTTCTTACAGATTCTTCCCCGGCCCTTCTTCTCCTTTCCCTCTATTTATTTATACTAGCTCCCTAAATAATTCACACTGCCTGCTTTTCAGCCCGAATGTGCCTCAGAAGAGGCCTACAATGAGCGATTGCAGTCACCAGATGGACTCGTGAATGCAGCAGGTGGGGCAGATGGCAAGGCGCCCTGTCTGATGCTGCTTGCTTCGGCATGGGCTGCCTTTCTTTCCAGGTACATTATCATCATCCGAACACTGAGTGGTGTGTAGTTTGGGGGTGGGGTGGAAGTGGGGCGCTGGCAAATCTCTGACATGCATTCCTAGAGGAATCATCAATTACCAGCTGCCCTCTTCCACCCTGCCCCCCACCTCCAGCAACCCTGGATATTTTACGCTGTTGCTTTGTGAGTGGGTCTGTTAAGACTATGGTGAAGGTTTCGCGATGGACTTTGGCACTAGGCATAAAGAAGGACGCCTGCGTTTTAAAATTCCACCTCGGCTTCATAGCAAGTGAAGAAGAGAGGATTCAAGGGGATGGACACTGGAAAAGTCAGTGAAACTATAAGGGAGAAATGTATTCTCATAGATACTTGGCAAAAAAAAAAAAAACACAAATGAAGGGAAAAGGTAGGTGAGATGACTCAGCTCCTGTCTGTCATGCCTTTGTATAAAGGTAAGCTCCCCTTTGCATCTATCAAGTGGAGATCAAAACTGTATCTTTATAGCTTTTCAGTGTTGCAGAAAATATTAGCTGTGCCCAAGTTGAGACAGTTCGTGTGTCTCATATTTCTTTAAGTGTCATTTCCAAAAAGTGCAGTATTTCCTTTTCAAAGTTTGTAATTCTATAGTTCTACAAGACAAAAACTGCAATGCCTATCACTTGAAATTGGAAACTTGCAATCTCATGGTGCCAAGCTATCATGAGACAATCACTCAGTAACATGGAGTATAAATTTTAATTGAGCATAAACACTCGACAAAAATTCTCCTGAGATATTTCTGGCATATTCAGATTGGCAATGGTACCATGACACCATGATTTTATTAACTGATGCCAATATAAATCTTATTACCTAACTTCACTAATCATCTAATTATTAACACCTAAAAATGTGAAAGAGAATCATTTTAATGACCTGAAGCAAACCAAGCTGTATCTTCCCAAAAATAAATAAATAAAACACTTTAATAAAATGCATTCACTGAAGGGAGACTGCAAAGACAGAAAACTGCTTTGAATTCCATCTTTGAGTCCTCGGGCAAATTGAAATCCCAGGCTTTGGGGAACAGCGATGGGCAGTTTTGGAGGACTGCTGGACAAAGACAGTAGCTGTGAGATTATCTCAAGATTAACGGCAAGGTTTCCTTATAAAAATTACCTTTCAATAGTCATTTACTTTGATTAGAATGAATTTACTAACTCAGACTTTGCCCTCACAGTCAAACTATACAAATCTAGTGTTCAAATGCATCCTCCTTGCTTTTCCTATGATCAGGTAAATGTTTTTTTCTTACCTGATCTTTTAAAGACTTTATCCCCCTCTCATTTCCAGTCTAAGAAACAAACCATACACAAGTCATTTAGAGTATTTGGTGATCAAAGCTTCAAAGGCTTCACAAGGAAGCAGGCTGGACCAGACTTGACTGCTCCAAGACTCCAGTCACACTTTAGCAATATTTAGGACTGAAATGTACCATTTCTAATTTGTGTTCTTGAGGGCTAACTTCCTATCAGCTTTAAAGTGCCCAAATCAGAAAATCAGAATGGATGCTTCAGTTTGCTTAGGTTTTATGTAAAACCCCTGCTACCTAAATTCCTGAAATCATTTTCTTAAGATTGATCCAAGTATAAGTTGAAGACTTAAGTATAAAAAGTCTCATTTTGATGTGTTGTTTTTTTTCTAATGTACTCAAGATGATTTTATATTTTTATCATTTATTTCAGGATCTTTGTGTCCAATATAGGACCTATACACAGTCAAATATTTTGGAATGAATGATCAAGAAAATGCAGTTTAATGCACTAAATTGATTAGTGACTTTAAAAATTGCAAAGGAATAAATGTAATCTTTTTTGATGCAATAAGTATACTAATGCATATATATGGAATTTGAAAGATGGTAATGATAACCCTATATGCGAGACAGAATAAGAGACACAGATGCATAGAACAATTTTATGGACTCTGAGGGAGAAGGTGAGGGTGGGACGTTCTGGGAGAATAGCATTGAAACATGTATATTATCATATGTGAAACAGAACACCATTCCATGTTCGATGCATGAGACAAGGGCTCAGGGCCGGGGCAATAGGATGATCCAGAAGGATGGGATGGGGAGGGAGGTGGGTGGGGGGTCCAGGAAGGGGAACACATGTAAACCCATGGCTGATTCATGTCAATGTATGGCAAAAACTATTACAATATTGTAAAGTAATTAGCCCCCAACTAAAATAAATAAATTTATAAAAAAATAAAAAAATAAAAAAATAAAAATTGCAAAGGAATAAATGTAATCTTTCTTGATGCAATAAGAGAAGCTACTGTAAGCAATCAATTGGACACCAGAGAGTTGGTTATAAAAAATACACTTCAAAAATCAATTTTAAATTGGTATTTTCTAAACTTGATTTCATTAACTCTCCTTAAGCTATTTGTCCATAACCTAATTAATGTACATAACCAAAGGTACTTAATAATACTAAACAGAAGGAAATGGACATTTCTTAGAAAGACATTAAAAGGCAGATGGTAATAAATTAAAATTTAAAGATAGTAACTGTAAAATTAATTTTTAGAATTATACATTTTATAGTGATTTGAATGTGTGTTCAGACTTCCACAATTAAACTGGCAGGCCCATTATTTCTAAAATAAAAGTAGTAGCAAAGTCTCAGCTAAAAAATAACTGCTATCAAAATATTAAAAAGCAGTAAGTATAAGCAAAGAGTGTTAACATGAGTGGGTCATTACAATTTAAGCATTGGATGTAAAAGAAAATACAGGTAATGTATGGTATAAGATGCTGCTGAAAGTGAATGATAACTAAAATTTTGATTTCTGACGTTACAAAATTATTCTTTTAGTAAAATCTATATGAAATTCTAAAACAGATGCTCCTTATATAAACACCTATATATGAACATACTTTTGGAGTATCAGAAATCAGTGTCATGCTAATATATACACATGCAAAAATTTCTACATTTGCTTTGCCCGTGTTTAAAAAATTAGTACATATGTGTGTCTGCATTTGTGTGTGTGTGTGTATGTAACACAATTTCTCTGATTTATTTCCTTATTTCAGATGCCTTTCTAGATGTCAATAAATCTTAGAGTTTCAAAGTACAAGTTAGTTGAAACCTAACAGAGAAAAACAGATATCCAAATTTTAGCTTGATATACAGTATATACAGGATTATTAGCATAATTTAAAGAGAAACATATATTTATATGCCACCTTTCTCTTTCCCAAACAAAATATGGATAAAGTCCCTCAAATGACATAAATTCAATGCAATGCCCAATTTGTTAAACTCATGCAGTTCCCTATATTAACTATGACTGCTTTTTTTTTTTTAACTATGACCTTTTTTGGCCAGTTTTATTGTTCCTAGGCAGATAGCACTGATTGAAAAAAAAAAAGAGAGAGTGGTTATGATCTCTAATGAAATTACTTATTTATTTGTGGTTTACCTGCCTAGGGGAAAATAGACACTGAGTCATGTAATTAAACACAAAAAGAATCTTAGAAGAAACCAACCAACCATATTCTTAAGAGGCAGGAAATATAATGATCAAATAACTATCAACTTTAAATTTGAGGTAAAGACAGTATCTTTGCAATATTCACCTGTAATCCTGGTTCAAGATTTACCCAGACCACTTTTGCTCTGTTGGGTTTTTCCTCTTGCTGAAAGTCTGAGAAGAATTTTCAAGTTTTGAATGTAGTGTTTAAAAAAGAGAGATTGAGCAAATGATCTCTAGCATGCCTTCTGGGAACCTCCACAGAATTATTTGCATAGCCCTTGAACACTGTTTAGTAAACAAGGAGTGGACAGGACCAGAGTGGCTTCTATCTTCTAGTCCTGCTGTCCTTTTTCAAAGCAAGGCAGGGGTTCTGTTTTTAGTACACACTTTGGTTCAGCGTTAATCCTGTTTTATGTTGTTCACACCTGCTGCTGACTAGCAGCCTGCTGATGGGCTGAAGCTCATGCTGCTCAGAGAAATCCCACTAAACTGAGAAGCCGGACAAAAGCTACTGGACGGAGCTGGAAACAAAGCCTGACCAGGATCCTGAATACAGGAGAAGCAGACCCCACAAAATCTCTCCTCTCATTTGCAAATAAAGTCTCCGATGTCCCAAATTTGCCACCCAACAGTAAACGCAACCAAATGCTCTTTTTTTTTTTTGAAAGCCTAAACCCCATTGGCTTGTCTATATTCCTCGGCCTTTTCATGTCTTTTGGTAAAATGAATGCCAACATATGCAAAAAAAAAAAAAAAAGCTTGCAAGAATCAGGTGTACATGACAGCCACCCTCTGTGTCCTTACCAGAAGAATCTGTATACGAAACAAACCTCATTATTCACTTAAAATATCCTATAGCTCACCTCTCTATTCATGGAATTTTATATCCCAAAATGAACAGATAGAAAATACATATTCTGCCATCTGTGGCCACCGGGTGACCAGGACAGGGACTTGTATGCTAAGACGGTTCTCCCTCACCGCCCCCAGCCTGCACTGCATGTGCCTAATAGCAAACATCAAAAGGAATGACTTCTTTTTTGATCTTAGTACCGGCGATAAATCAAATTCAGTGCCACAGACAGGGGGGAAATGCACTACTAAAGGAAAACTCCAAGACTGACAGTGGGACCAGTCGGAGGCATTCGCTCAATCAAGTTTCAGTAAACGATGCCCACCCTCCCTCTCTCTGGAAACAAGATGTAAGCTGTCATGCGCTTACCCAGAGCGAGAAAAACTTACCCAGTCCTGACGTGACCCTAAGTCAAGATGCACTTTCTGCTGACATTTCCAGCGGTGGTCCCAGAGCCCCTCCCACCCACCGAAAGACAGAGTCAATTTCCTTCCTATCTGGGAGTTGGATTCTGCCCGCAGGTGGGCACAGAGAGCTCCTAAAGGCCGGCACAGCGCAGCCCCGAGATGAGCCGCACATCTGGGGGTGGGGGAGTGTCAAATAAAGACTCTGGGATCATTTTATTACATCTCCCGAAGCACCTTTCCTGCCTGCCACAGCCAATAAAGCCCCATGGGCTCCACTGCCAGCTCTCAGCGAGCCGCATGTCTGCCTAACCCACAGCAGTGGATAGATTTAATGGAGCACAGTTTTAATACTTCTCTGGGGGGGACGCATGCAAAGCGCTAACTAGCACACTAAGGTTCTGTTAATGAATGGATGTACAGGTGCCATACTTGAGATGCTGGCATCTTCTTCCCAGTTTGCTTTCCAACTATCTGCCCCGAGCAACGTGCTCTTTTGGGGCAGTCAGTGCTCAAGCCTAGCTCCCATGTTGGCCCCATACTCTTCTTCGGCAGGTGAGAAACATACAGAGATGCTCAGAAGCAGAGACACCACCACAGGTGAGAAGCCAGGTAAAGGCACACTGTTTCAGTGTGTGTAAGACAATGTTCTTAGGAACTCTCTACTGGTATTAAAGAAAAGAAAAAAATTGTCGAAAAAATGATACTCTACTTGCCGTAACTGCAGACAGAATTCATGTGTTTTTCATCATCGGACACAGCCCATTTGAACATTGAAAACATAGTTGTCACTTTCAATTTGTTTATGGGATATGAACAGCATAGGAGCAAATTCAATTATTATGTGGAATCACACAAAATTGCTGATATTTGACCATTTCTTGACCTAGAAAAATGGCCATTTCGTGTGGTTCAACCTAATTTAATTAGAATCTTATTATCTCACTTTCATGCAAAAAAGCCTTAAGTTTGGTTGGGAAATTTCGTAACTTTCCTCCTTGTTTTTCCTCAGAAAGCCACCTTTATGTTTGTTTGTTTGTTTTTTAATCACTATCAAAATGAGAGATTTTATCGAAGTATATTTCAAGACTTGAGCCTATTAAGATTTGGAGTACACAAGCCTCAGCCATCAAAATTTCACTGGAAATCAAGTTTTGCTCATTAGGTCACCCCCTCATTCCATGGAGTGTTTCCTCTAAGGTTTGGCCTTGTGAGAAGCAACTTGGCAACCTCATAAAACAAAACAGCAAATGCCTCATCCCAAGGGCCAACAGGACACAGAGATGGAAAAAGATGGACAAATCTCAGCTTTGACGTTCTGAGCTAAAGGACTTGAATCACAGGTGATTTTTTTTCCCCGGTGACTTTGTAAGTTTGGTCAAGACAGCAAGACTTCAGCGGATATCAGCAGCAGTAGCGGCTCTCAGATCAGGTGATATTTAGCATTTTGCATGTAGTATTGGCGATGTGATGAATACCCTCAGATAAGAAGGGGAAAAGGAGCTGCCACGTGCAATTGATCACAGTGTACTACCTGCTTCTGCCTCCAGCGCTGCTCCTAAGTTGGCCCACTTCTGAAGAAAGTGAGACCACCTTTGTTGGAGGATAGCGCTTTCCTCGGGCACAAATTTTTATTTCAGTTTGAATCTTACACCATTACATTGCCAGTGATGCATTTTTATGTTTACAATTGACATCTTCGTCAAAGAATGAAACCTTTGAGCAACGGCTCAAAAGCATGAAGGTTGCCTGCAGTTAAGTACTTAAATTATTTTACACCTAAACGGAGCTCAGTTGTTTTGAGTTAAAATTTAATAAACCTTAAACAGATGACCTTTCTTGCACAGAAAGGCCCAGGGTTACAAAAAAGAAATGAACTTTCCAATGAAATATATTTTAAGGAACTAGTGCTGAACAAAGGGCTAGTTAAAGCTGAATGCTTTGTCAATTTATCAGCTTGTGAACATTCTGTTCCTGAATTCCCCACTGCTCCTGGATGTATGGAACGGTGGTGCCTTGCTTAATCGAATACTATTGATTCGAGTGTGTCACAGTGATCTCATTGAGAGTAATCAATAGTAATCCAAAATCAATCAATCTGGCTCTTGCACTATCATTTATCAAATCTGAATACGCCAAATTATTTGTAGGCGTCAAATTACAAAGAAGAGAAAAGGGGAAAACCAGGGAAGTTAATGGTTTATATTGAAGAGCAAAGCCAAAGTCTTTTTTTTTTTCTTTTAAAATGGACGACTACTTGACCAAATGCATTTATCTTCTCATTAACGTATCCTAAATTTATAATGAATCTCATTCCATTCTTGGGAAAGAATAAGACTTCTTGTATAGGAGTGAGCTGGTTCAGCACAATCTTTAGAAACTTAAAGACGCCCCAACTTGCGGAGGTCACACCAGCATTTTCCATGTCTGAGTAGCTACGTTTCAAATGCCTGTCATCCATCTGCTGGTAAACAAGGAGACTGAACTGGCATAGGACAAAACTGCATCTCTGAGG
Organism: Giraffa tippelskirchi; assembly: GCF_054371585.1. Lineage (NCBI taxonomy): Eukaryota > Metazoa > Chordata > Mammalia > Artiodactyla > Giraffidae > Giraffa > Giraffa tippelskirchi. The sequence continues at coordinate 58,344,963 of NC_137279.1, read as the reverse complement.
ATCAGAAATGATGGTTAATGGAATCAGAGTGGAAAAAGGAAGAGTTAATTTCTCCAGAGAATGTACACCTAGATGCACCTGCTTATCAAAGAAGCTGCTGTTGGCGCTGAGGGTTCCTTTATCAACATATTCACCTGTAATTTAGTCCAGGTAATAAATCCTTCTATTCATTACAGCACACACTCAAAAGCACTCCTACTATTTAACGTGAATGAAAAAAGGCCCAGAGTGTCTAAAACATTTACTTTTGCTAATGTAAAAGTGTTGGCATTTTACTTCATTCGCGATAAGCTGGTGCCAGTGGAAGTGATTATTCTTTTCTTATTCAAAGCCTATCAGCATTTCGAAAAGCTCTCTCCATCTTATCAGGTGTATGAACAGCACAGTTACTGAAAACAGTTTGTACGGCTCCTCTCTCTTTCTGCCAAGCTATCTGATAAACCCCCAACTAACTAACTGTATTTACACACAATCAAGCAAAAGTTGTATCTTACGCGCACGGTCGCCACAGTCCAATTTGCCGTAGGTTTTTCTGCTGTGACATTAACTTAACAAAAATGTCAGTAGCGAGTACCCCAAACTGACAACAATCAAGAAAACACTATAAAAGCACTCAACTAGAATGCACGACAAACAGAGACGAAAGCAAAACAAATACTAATAGTTGAAGGCAATCTCTTTGGAATTTGAGGGGGGCGGGGGATAAAGTGTACCGTGTATGCAAATCAGGATGAAAATCATGCACTTACCTTTGACCAAAGTAAATGATCTTTTAGCAAAACAGATCAATAGACAAACAGCAATTTTAAAAGAAAATGTTGCTGACATGGAGGGGGTTCAGGAAAGTTTCTAAGAACTGAGCACTTATTCCCCCCACATTTCAGTTTATCTCAATGTGGGGCAGAGAGGTTCTATAATGTAAGCAAAGTAAGACAATAGACAGTATCACCGAACTTACCCCATAAACCGAAGACAAGATAGAAAGCAAGGCTGTCACATATGGTGACCACATTCTCAGGACAGATTTTCCAATCATTAAAACCCTCATAAATGCTCTAGACATTAAAGTTTTGTTCACTATAAGGAAATAGAAAAATACAAAAAATACAATTTGAGTGTTTTACCTCATCATTTTTCTCATTCTTCAGACTTAACCAACTGAACAGTCCCATATAAAGGTACAAAATAAGAATCATCCTAGAGACTAACCTAAGGAGATGACCCACTCTCCATTTCTACTTGGTTAAGAAATGCTTTCAGGTGTTCATGGTACATACAAATTGAGAGGCATCCCTAATCATTTCTGGTTAGTTCTTCAGAGCATGAAAGACAACAATGATATTTCTAGAACAGAAGAGAAATATGAAACTTATTTGAGCAACTGAATAATAAATTCTTAACCCCATGAAAGAATCTCTGTCTGGGCTTCGGTGCATAAATGATCCATTTGTTCCTCACCTCCTTTTGCTGAATGCCTAGGAGAGAACAGAAAAAGGCAGCCACATGCTCCCACCTGAGCCCAACTCCTGATTCTGTCTAGACTCCAAGAACAGAATGAGCCTTTCCTCAGATGGGGAGAGCAATAAGATGAATTAGCCAAGTGTGCAGTTCAGTACAATTCAGCTGATGGTTGCCTTTCCATCTGTGACACTATGATCCCAAGACTGGTGAGGCAGGTCTCATTTAAGTCTGTGGCTAAAAGGGGTGCTTCTGTCATTTCTTAGGGCCCAGGACAAACTGTATACAGTCACTTTCTCATATACATCTTTTTCTTTCTTTGGCCATGAACTGTTGGTTACGGGTACAACAGTCCTCCTCAAAATATCTAATTTGTTTTAATAGATCAGTGGCTGTAAAGAAAGCATTGATAGAGCATTTTTCATTTAGGGAAAAATGAATACAGTGTAACAAGGCCTCTTATATTTTTTGGAGAAGTTAAAGTGCCACAGTAATTTGGAATTGTGGAGGGCAAAGAGCTATTGATTGAACAACCTCACATTTGAATTTTTCTCTTAAGTACCTCTGTCTCTATAATTTTTCATATGACTCACTATTTTTGCTCACTCTGAACACAATTTTAGATATTCTTTTCAAAGCAAAATAAATTTTTATAACTACAGACTGTAATAACCTAGTAACTGCCTTGAAAAGGACATCTTTTCAAACATTTTAGCTCCTATTGTATTAAGAAACTAAATGTATTTATTTAATGAGTCCTTTGTTTAAATTCTCAGAAGCCATTGCAAATGAATAAAATCTTCCTAGAGTAGATGGAAAAGGAATTCTCACGTACAAAAATACAATTCTGATCATGGAGGAGAAAAAAAGAATTCAGTGCTCTTCTGCCTATTTTCTGTGCATAAGTTCTTGATTTACTTTTTTAAATTTCATTTTTTTGCCTATTGAATAAGCAAGACAAACATGAAAGCACAAGATATCTTTTTTTTTCTTTCTCAGAAAATGTATGCAACCTGTAACAAAAAAAGATATGTCCCTTGTTTAAAGTGGACTGACAAGGCTTTTGATTCTCCACTTGTTAAAGTCTTTATATACATCACATGTTAGAGCAACTAAGATTCACCACTTTGGACCTTTTTTTAAAACAATGAACCCCATTATTATCCCTTTATTTCCAAGATAGTAAAAAGATTTGAACAAGCTTCAGTTATACTCTTTTTCTTTTTTTGAACAAAGCTCATTATTATCTTTGCTTTCTGTAGTCCCACAGAGTTTTAAAGAGAAGTAAGCAAACAAGCTGGTTTTCATTGCACTTCTACTAGCCATCAATCTCTGATACAATATGAGAATTTATTGGTTGCTTCCCTTTTATTTAGTACCATCTTAAGCAACTGTTTGCGGAGGTGTATGAAGAAGCAAAGTTAAATTGACACATCTGTGATATGCCTGACAGCTCTTCATATGCCTAATATTAATTTGCTTTCTTTGGCTAGGTAAGTGCTGCCAAAGCATATTATATATAATGTGTACTTCCAATCAAAATGATGAAAAGTATATATGCAATTTTGTGTCACTCAAAGCAAGGTGAGAAGGCACAAGGAATGTATATGACAGAGACTGCCTTTAATAATCAAAATATAAATTTGCTTTCAAGTTCTCTTTTTACAATGCAATCTGATCTTCCATAGGCTCTCCATGAGTTTAACACTTTAAATAACTCTTTAATAGATTTTAAATGCCAAAAGCCAGTGTTTTCATTTATTAGACTGTGTGAAAGAATTCGATATAGCCAGAGGCAACATTTCTAATGGCTAATGTTGCATATTATATATTTATATTCAAATGCACATACAGATCTATGTCAGTATATTGAAATAAGACTTTAATTGGCCAGTGAGAAGCCAATTTATTTAAAACTGTACTTTTTCTTTTATTGCTTTGCCTCAGTGAGTTATCTTCCAAATATACCTGCATTGCCATCAATTAAAATGACAACACATTTAAAAAATCAAAACATAAAAAAGCAAGCTTCTTCTAGACATTTTAAAATATTTTTTATAAATTAAAAAAGGGGCTGCATGAAGGTATACATACACAACACATATGCAATCTGTATCTGCTCAATTTGATGGTTTTACATAGTTGATTAGAAAATACATTTGGAAAATACTGAAAAATAGTGTACAAATCAAAGAAAACGAAACATCTGGCACTTCTGTAAAGAAAAAGTAAAGAGAAAGGATGTTTGTTATAACTAAATGGAAATTATTTTTATTAGCTAGGTTTCCCAGACTTTGACAGTAGAAATCTAAAATGAATTTGAAACAAGAATAAGATGCCAGGTAAATCCTTCAAAAGGCAGAAGGCTGTCACTTAACACTCTCAGATAATAAAGGCGCTAACTTTCAGCAGATATATTGGCATAAAGAAACAGCAGGGTTTTTTTAAACAAGAAACATTAAATCTGTTTAAGTGTTATACAAACATAGAAAGGTAGGAAATGAATCTAGGAACTTAAACAAAATATGCATTAGAACAAGAATTTGAATAGAAAGAGCATTTGGATAAATGTTTTCTCTCAACACTCACTCAGATTTACTGAGCAAAACCACAGACCTTTAAACTTACCTCTGGGAATAAAATTCAAAAATTCACAAATCTATGATGTATTTCATATGCATATAATGATAATTAATTTTCTATATTTGCTTTTGGCAAAAAAGAAAATGACATATAGTGCAGATAAGTGAAATTTTTATTTTGCATTTATTTAAAAGCTATCATGTTTTCATTAAGATATATTCATCAGGCTCAACTATATAAGAAAACAATGTAGCTAAGAGCTAATTCAAAACTCGTTCTTGGATATGGACCCAAACCATTAAATTATGTGCTTAATACTAGTGGCTTATTTCCTATTTGGCAAATTATTTATGATTTCTATATACTGAATTTCAAAATGATAATAATTAAAAATGTATAAAATCAGAAACAAATTAATATATTAGGTTACCTGTTACCTGTCATTTATATAGCAGATAAACCAATTTAGTTTAAAATCAGACTTGGTAAATACCTGAAATACTAATTCAAGGTTAAAATGATGCCTAGGAAATTTAACTAGACACTAGCTGATTAGAAAAACACTTGAGATTCACTTTATTATATAAATACACAAGAACACTCTCAGCAGCACACCTATATTCTACATACATACTTCTTCCCATGTCTATATATGTATTTCACTTGCATACTATACATGGACATAAATGCACACACATGTGTATAGTATATTCTACAGACCGCTTTGGATTTTAAAGTAGTGTATGCATAGCTATTTATTTACAATGGGATAGACCATGGACATCCAATACACATGGCTATGAAAATAATAATCAATAGCAAAATATACAAAATGCAGTAAGAGAGAACATCAAGAGGCAGAGATACTGGGTGTCATCCCCGGACTCTCAAATACACACATAAGTATGATTGGAGAAAGAGAACCTAAATATTTCACTGTCAGAGAATGTAGAAAACAGCAATTCATTTCTATCTCATGTGCTTTAGGACAATGACAATTTAATACAAGGCCAGTGGATGTAAAAGAGATAAAAACTGAACAAACTGGGCCAGGGCAATCAAAGATTTTCTCCAGAGAGCAGGCTAGGGCCGGAGCTCATATGCAGTTACAACAGATCAACATTGTATTGTTTCTCTCTTCCATGAATTTGCTATGAAGCAAAATTCAGAGCAGAGCTTATCTGCTGCAATGACTTGAAACTTATACTCAATGCTCTCCTCTTATTTCTAAATGCTTGGTAGGTGATTCTGAAAAGTTTATTTGATATTAATTGCTGTCACAGAATTCATGGCTATCAACTGCCACTTGTATGACAAAGTATCAACCATAAGCACAGATTTTGATTTATTTTTATGAAATAACATAAGCAAAGCAGTCAGTGCCTAACAGCACTTAGGAAGTCAAACAAAGAAATATTTTGTTTAGTCACTAGGCTAAAACAAATGTTGAGGAATTTTTCACAAGTGATACAGACTTGAGATTAGGCATTATGCCTACCTTCCAAAAGAACGGCTTCTTCTTTGTCTGTAGTTCTTGCTGGAGTGAGGTATTGTGAAAGTATTGTTAAACAGAGTCATAGAGAAGTTACCTGCCCCCTTTGATGAATAGCACCACAGACCTAAAATTAATTGCAAAAGTATGGCCTGGCTAATGAGATGGTCCTTATCTTTTTTTAGCACAGGAAGCACAAGTATTTTTCTACTGGCTCAATATTTTACAAAAATGCCTAAAGTATTCTTAACTCAGTAAAAATATTATTCAAAGACCTCAAAGACACAAAATAACACAAATTCTAAGATCTAGAAAATTCGGAATGAAAACTAATTTCCTGTATTATTTTCTTTCTAAATCTTTATTTTCTTTTTTGCTTTGAGAAGAAGGACAACAGCAAAAAAATCTTTTCTCTGGTTTCTATTAGCATTTTTTAAAGCTGAATTACAATACCATTCTTTATAAGATGACCAATATATATCACAGGTCAGATTAAATCAAAGAAATATATCAAAGGCCGTCAATTTAGAATTAAAAAAGAAAAAGAACAATGATGCCGTATTAGGGGGAAAACACTAGAAAAATGATCATCCATGCAAGAGAATTAATGGATATCCACAAGGGCTTTGCTAATAACATGGGTTAATTACCACTGCAACACACTAGGCTCAGTAAATAAAGCAGCAGTGCCATAAACACATTAAGATGAGAAACCATCACTGTAAGAACCAGCCAACACCATCACCCTTGCCTCTGACCAGGAAATGGGAAACTGATTCCCAGCCCTTTCTGCAAAAGGAGGATTTCTAAACTTACCACCCAATGTGTATAGGGTAATACATAAATACACTGACACAAAGGGCTAGTGAGACACGGGGTGTCCAGCACTTACTCACCACTCCCATTCAACACTGATTCTCTTAACTCAGAACACTTTTTTTTTGCTTACTCCAAGGAGAAAATCATATGTTACATAATTCATACTGTCCGGATATTTCGACTATACGTAGTTTGGGATATGTAGTTATTTAATTTTTAGAGGAACAGAATTAATCTGTCCACTTAAGGGATGTGATGGGCAAGGTTACGAGACTCTACAGCTCAGGAACATTCACCCCTAAGTGCAGCCAGTTGTCACTTTCAGCAATTTACAAAGAAATCATCTGAAATCCCCTACCTTTAAGGCTGCAGGTGTTTTCAACAGATTTATAGAGAAGAAACAGGAAGAAAAGTAACATGAGCTCCATGTCTGGAGTTTAAGTATTCTTTCTTTGAAAAATCAACTTAAAGAGTCTGTTCATAGTTCTCAAATAATATCACAACTAAAGTGACTTCGGCAAGCTCCTATCTTTTTTAGAAAATTGCCTCCACTCTGATTTAGGCTTTTTGTTGTTGTTATTGTATACATTTTTCCTTCCAGCCTATGTTTATCCCATGTATGTCGACATTATAATATTACTTTTGGATAGTTGTATTTCAATTTGCTTGAGCTTTTAACAAGGTGCAATGAGGCAGAGAAAAGAATCAAAACCCTGAAGCAGAAAGAGTAAACCTTACAAAATAAAACTTGCATAGCTCCAAACAGGAATTTAAAAAAAACAAACACAAATCTGTTTAATTTTTGAGGTCTGGATTTTCATGATCAGGCTGAAATTCAAATACTAAACTGTTCCCTCCTAGCCTTGCCTGTTTTGGAGTGTTTCAATTGCCTTTCCTTCTTCCAACAGCTGTGACAACTGCTAAAACAGTCAGTAAAATTAAGTCCGCTCTATAATCCTGTAGTCAATGTTACATTTTAATCAGAGGTTGAAAGAGAACCGTGATGAGCACACTCATTTAGAATGATTAGACTGACACATATGTCAAAATGAGCAGATATATTATTTTCATCTATTTATGCTATCAGTTATTACTGCTATTAAATGTGAAACAAGCTTTCAAGTATTATGCTCTTTAATGCACTGGCACATTTCCCAAAATAAAAAAAAATACATAGTTATAGGTTAACATTTTAGGCTCTCCTAATGGTGGTCAATAAATTGCAGGAATCTTTTCAACAGCCTCCACAGCAGAAATTGTCCAATATTCTCCTCTGAAACTGCATAACTCTGGTTTCATTTCTGTGTATACACACACGTGATGGGGTTTAACTCAGCACAATTACTATGAATATTAATAGCATGTATAAATTCTGTGGTTTATTAATTGAGACAGAGAGGCAGATGCGTTACTAAGCATTAGATCTTTCTGTCTGTCCAGTGAACCACGTAACCATCAGAGCTGCATCCAAACAATAAATCTGTATTTTTTAAAGATGACTTTTAATTGAGCCAAAAAAGAAAGCTAGTTTGAATCTTGCGCCAAAGCCAAAAGGACATGTGTCCTGATTTCATTTAAATGCATTTGCTTTAAGAGGCTTATCTAAACTAATTATTCAAATTAGCTATAAGAAGTTAAATTCAAGGAAACTATTTTACATAGAAGGCTAGAGGCGGGGGGCAGATTTTTAAAGTTTGTTTTGTTTATTTATTTATGAGAGAAAGTTCCAAATTGGGTGAGCTTGTATAATGCATTCTTCCTGACATGCAGGTGTATTAAATTCTCTAGTGCTACAGCCTCAGGTGTACTAACCTTCAAACTCCACTTGAGTGGGCAGTCCTACCTTTGTTTATTTTTCATTTTTATTTTCACACAATTTAAGGTTTCTTCCTTGTAGCGTTTGCAACTGACGCAAGCACTGCCTTCCAATCTTTCGGTTCTTCCTAAGTCCATCTCCGGGCTAACACCCCTGGTGTGAGTGTGTATGCGTGCAAGCACGTCTACAGACACGCATACACACACACTCACACTCAAACACATGAGGAGCCACTGAGACTGCAAGTCACTTTTCATCTCTTGCTTAATTACAAAGCAAGGCAATATGCAGTCACTAAGGACCGCTAGTGGACATCTACCTATAATGCATGACCTCCTCCTCTCGAGGGTTTTATGTTTTCTTCACAATCTACAGAGAACTGTTTGCCAAGAGCACTCTTTTCAGAATTATAACAGTTGGTATTACTGTAACGGGAAAGCAAAGCCATATAACTGACTCAACAGAAAGAGGAGCCAGTGACAGTTACTGTGATAAACTAGTATTTTATCTTAACAGTGGGTTGAAATTAAGTTTATGACCTACTCATTTACCCAAGAATGCCTAATTTACTCCTTTTACCCCCTACTTACTCCTCCCCCATCCTGAGCGATACAAATATGTATATTTCCATGGGCATAAAGATATTCATAAATATGAATGAAACTGCATCTAAGGACAGAAATACTTTTCTGCATTTTCTGGACATGATACATGGAACAAATCCACAATCTCAGCATCGTCTGTTCAAGGAGAAATTTAAAAAGTCTCTACTGTTTCTTCTTTAGTTTTTTTTCTCCCTTTAAATATTTATAGCGTGTGAAAAATCTCATGTTACTTAATGGACTGATTTGTCAGTTAAGTGCTGACTTAATGCTAACCATGCAAATAACATTATTCTAGCCCTGGCTTGCATAGGGCTAGTTTTTAAATTGTTCTCTGAAGGAGAATTAGTAAATGTGCAATTTTGCCTCTAACTCTGCGCTGGTAAGAAATGACAGGGAGCTGAAAATATCTGTCAAGCTGCAAATACATAAGAGGCACTCAATAGTATAAACCATTTTGAATATTGTATTTAAAACATCTTTCCTTGGGAAAATGGGTCCTAGTAAAAGATGCATTTTAACAGTTCACTAAGCATTTGTGCCAAGTGCCTATTCTTAGCACCTGAATAAGAAGTGACTGTCACACAGCTGTTTTACTGACAGTCACTGAGCTTTGCCTCAAAGGTAACATTGTAGTCAGAGAACAATTCTCGACTTCCTGAATTAGGAGATCACCCTCAACACAAAAGGCACAAGACAGACACAAACAAGCACTCGTGCACATGAAATACCCAGGGCATTACCTGAATCAGGGCGCCAAGATCCATTCCGTCCACCCCCCGCACCCCCCCCCCGCCATACACACACACACACACGCACCCCCACGACGAGTTTTAAAAAGGAAAGAAAAAGGTACCTACTCTTCTTCGTAGTGCAGGGAAAAAGATTCAGGAAGGCAAAGTTCTACCGAATCCATGTGCGACCGGCAACCATTATTTGTGTACCCCCGCTATAAATCAAAGTTTCCTTGACAGAGCACAGTGCAATTAACACAAATGTTCTCCTAGTGACAAGCCTATAGGCACAGCCAGTTGGGACCAGAGCTCTCACACTCTCCTAATCAAGGACTTAAAGCCCCGATTGGAGCTTATTAATATGAAGTAGAGCTTAACATATGCAGTCCCACCGGCCCAGGCGCGCAGCCGATTGGGGGGCTGCTGCCCAATCAGGAGGGAGGCGACGGGAGGCTGCGAGGAGCCGCGGAACCAGGCAGGTACGAAGGGTGCAGAGACGCGACCCGGCTGGAAACTGAGCGCCAGAGAAAAGGGAGCGGGGACCAGAGATCCGGACGCTCCCAGTAGATACTGCGCTAGGCCCGTGCTTGCTTCCTTTTTTCTTCTCTCCTCCCGTGGGAAGCTAGAAAAGAAACCTAACTAATTTAACCCTCCAAGCCCCGGGTTGGGGCTTGGGTTTCTCACCCAAGATCTCTTTTTGCCTTGCCCAGAAGAACTCACGCAGACTCTCAGTTAATTTGGGAAAGGATTCTGCGGAAGGTAGAGAATGAAGTTTGTCCTGCCGTTGTCTGTGTTTGATTTCACCGGGGAGGGGGCTCCTGCTTATTGAGTGCTGTACTTTCTCATTGATCCGTCATCGTGTTGTCGCCTGTTTCTCTGAGCTAGACTGGGCATTAAAATATATATATATATCTCCAAGATATGACTTCTAAATTGTTCGGGCATGCGAAGTGGGAATCGTCCTCTGAGGTGGATTGCAGTTTTACACCACTACAGAAGAGGAGAGTGCCTCAATGCAATTTTCGAGAATGCCTATGTAAATTCTATGTGTAAATATTTCTTTACCCGCTCCCCCTCTTTCTACCTATAGATACACAATGCATAGCTTTGCAAAACAAAGATAAACAACTGCGGACAAATTGGCTCCTCCAGTTTCAGGAGTGGGAGACAGGGCAGCTGGGTAGCTAGTGCACTGAAAACGTCTCAGTGCATTTTGACAAAATAAAGACTGCATTTTTTTTTTTTCCCCTGTAGGGAAAGCAGTGCTAACCAGCGCACTAAAAGTGTTCTTAGTCATACATTTATTTCAGTACAAGCTTCCAAACTGGGAAACACATACAAATACATATGATTTTTACCCCAAACATCAGCTTTCAAATAAAATGTAGTTTACGTATTTGTCAATTACACATAACACACCCTGAATGCTTTAAAAAATCAACTCAGAAACATTTCATAAATCATCACACAGTTTGGTCATTATAAGGACGAGTTTCAAACAGAAGTGCTTTCTAAAGAAGACAGAATAAAAGAAGAGAAGGGTGTTTTTTCTCTAATAGTGTATAAGCCTGATTTTAGTTTCCATATAACAAAGAGTTTGCTTAAGTCCTATTTTTAAATACCGGATTTTTTTATACTAGCAAATGTACATGGGAATAGCCACCAGCTATTTATGGCAAAGAGATAACTGCTACCTTATGACCCGAAATTTTGATATAATTCAGCTCTACTGCTTACCAACCCTTTTCGTATTAAGTCTGACATGATATAAATAGTCTAATCTGTGAGATCAAAATAAATTAGTTCATATATCCAGTCTGTGTTCAATTCACTAGATCAGAATTCAACTCTTTCTTCCACCCTCTCAAATTTTCTAGGCCTTTAAAATAGAACAGCCACATTAACATTCAGAATATAAAAATGACAGACATGATTTGGTTTCCCCCACAGAAGAAAGCAATTTCCTTGCCTTGTATTTAGCCATATCTAAAGATATGGGCCTGATGCCTTTTGTTTGTGGTCTAAATGCATACAAGTTTCTACTGGAGAACTCACATAGCAAAAACTATGCCTAAGAATACTGTAGAAAGGCAGGTAGTAAAAGCTTAATTACCAGTAGCATTATGCTGTCTATATTGTTAAATGTGAACTCTGCAATTAAGATGTAAATTTGGTGGTGAGCAGTGAATTAAAAGAGCTTTGAGATGTAGGAAATCTGCAGACACCCGAGGAAAAAGAAAAAAGAGATTTGTCTGTTCAGTTGAAAATGAGACATGTAATCATTTTATAATTTAAGAAATAAATAAGGCATTTGAAAAAGAAACATGATTTTTAAAAAATACAATAAAAGAAATGCGGAAACTAATATTGCTTAAGAAAGACAGGGAAAAAAATATCTATGGTTCAAGGATTCCTATCTTGATCTGTGAATAAACTAAAATTCCCAGGGTAGTTAATCCAGTTGTATACATTTTTAAAAGAAAGGATACAGCAAATAAAATTTCCTTTCTTATTTTGTCCCGGGACATTTAAAAAAATAAAAATCATTTAACGTATTCAGTGGATCTTAATGTACTCAGCACATTCAGCTCTTGCACCTGTGCAGAATACTGTGTTCTATTCAGTTTCTTTGCATTATCATACTGTGACAGAACCTGTTTATTACTCCTTCGAAATGGCTTTTTAAAGACAAGATTTGTAGTCAGTAATTTACCGATGGACATTAAGTCACCATGTTTCCTGAGAGTTATCTTTTATTTCCTAGAATGTCTTTATTTTTCCTAGGGTACTTATTTGACCCATTCTGAACCATTTGATTTTGCTGGTATCTGTTTTTAAACATATTTAGACTCACATTCATATATAAGTCTTTTTTCTGTGCTCACAGAGATCCATGTACAAACATGCACGGTGTGATCCCCACAGATCTTTCACTAGCTATATTTCATCTATGCAAGGTGCAGTGTCCATTGAACTAGCTGCTTTCTGAACGACCAGGTTTGCAAAGCTGGTTTATTTTCCCTAGGCATCAGTGTGTCACCTCTACAAGTCAAGGACCTAAGATTATACCTACTGTCTTGAATCTAGCTTAACCAATTTAAAATTTAAAATAATATCTACTGCACTAAACTTGTGAGACAGCTTCCAGAATGTTTTATAAACACACAGCTTAGTCATCTCTAGAATCTCCCCTAGTCACAGAGTTTTTTTTCACCGTGAAGGAGGAAAGAGGATAATTACAGGAAATAAACATACCATGTGCAATATTGAGCATAAGCTTTAAAGAATCTCAACTACAAAGGATTTGGGGGGAAAATGAAACTAATGGACAGATCACCAACCCAGAATAAATAAATATATTTGCTCACCAGTCTATACACTTCACAATCTTACCACAAGGAGTCTACCCAAAGCAGGATAAATGGAACCAGACAAAAGGACCCCATGAGTGTTTCGCAAAGAATATTAACAAATTAGTTAACATCAGCCTATTAGGCATCAGACCCTGGATCCACACACAGTTTCAGTCTCTTCTTTAAACAGTGCAGTTTAATATCCAAACAACTTCATTCTTAGGTCCCAACGAAAGCACAGATGCTAAGCAGAAAATATCCTTCATTTCCGCTTGAAAGAATGAAATAGCAACAAACAAAACTCAGTGGAAACAAAAGGTAGATTCCTGTTGTCTGTAACAGACATTTTACTGTATTGAGTCGGAATCATTTTCTGAAACAGTGAATTCTTATGATGCTAGAAGGTGAGGAGAATGCTTGGTCCTGCTATCACTGCATGCTAATAGCTATTTTTCATCCCTACCTTCCTTTTCTGAAAATTAACAGGACTCATCTGTATGAAAATGTTTATAGCTGCCACATTCTTTCTGCAGCAAATCTTGATTCTATATCGCGCGTTTGCCATTTGTTAAATATTTCAAACTAAACAAGGCATTGCAAATTTAGATTTTCAAATTGCCCTGCAATCTACTTTTGCAGATCTTTCTCAAGATCATAAAACCTTTGAAAATCTGTTTAACTTTTGGAACCATCTTCCCTGCTGTCTGTGATATATTGTGTGTACTATAATATACTACAAAAAAGCAAACCAAAGACTTTTACAAACTATCATCTTTAACTCCAAAAGAAAATCCACAAGGAACATCCCTGGAAAAAGGAGCCTGAAGGACAAGCAGAGGCCTGGGCCCCAGGGTCCCCTCTGCCCCCTCATGAGCTGTGTGTCTCTGTGTCTCCTGCTTCTTCATTTGTGCTTTGAGATTTCTTTTATGCTATAACTCTGCTTAAGAAGACACCTTCCCAGTGAGAACATGAAGACTTCTTTCGAAGTCAGTATGACTACTTTATATCACCACCAAACCTCTATCCATTCATCAGACCTCATTTTCTGTTGCTTTTCATTTCTAGGGCACAGGCTTTGATATTTAAATTATTGTCTCGATTGGCAAGAAGCAATCATTTCTACTGAAAGTGATCGCTTCCACAGAGGCACTAATAAAAACCTTTCCTTTTGACAAACCTCCTGTCCTATATATCCATCCCATTCCCAAATTACCAAGTCCATGAAAAACAAAGCCCATTCTCTGGGGAGTGATTACCTCACTTTCAGAATACACAAAACTCTTTTCCCAGTGTGTTTGTGAAAGTGGGGAGAAAAAAATAAAGAATCAAAGGAAGACAGAGAAACTAGCAGAGGCAATTCGGTTTCTGTTTAATTAATTCAGGATTACTTCACTTTCATTTTGTCAAGCTAATCATATACATGGTGAAATGTCAGTAAAAATTAAATTATAAACTACAGTAGTTCCAATGGGAAAACTGGCTCTAGTTGTGTTGTATTTCTGACATACTTAACCCCCGTAAAATACCAAGTGCATTTTCTCGTATTCTACAAGCTTTCTATAATCTGCATGGCATGTATTTCCAGAGCAATAGTTAACATTTTGAGATTACATGTTAATAAATGAGTTGCAGTTATATTCTTTCCTGAATGTTAAGCACCATGAGCTAAAAGCAGAAAACATTCAAGGTCAATGTCCCGTTTTAGACCTTTGCAGGCAGCTGTAATATTATGATAATCAAGCTTAAAATATTCCTATAGAAAGAGTAAATTAGCCTTTTCACTTGAAAGATGATTATGATAAACAATAAACCTAAGAGAGGACGAAATCCCTATTTTTAAAAGCCATGAATTGTTGACTCAATCATGTGTGTGATAGTGTTGTCCAAAATAAAGTGTAGCTTCACTCTGTGAGGAGGGCAGGGGGTGGGAATGGAGAGAGAACAGGAACAGACGTGAAACAAATATGACCGATTTCAGAGGAAGCAATACTTGCTTTGATACCAGTAAAACGATCAATTTATCCATCTCAATCATTCCATTCAACACACAGTATATTTGAAGTTAAAAAAAATGGATCAATTCATGACACATGAATAAAAGCACAAAAGTTTTTTTCTTTTCCCTGATGTATACAAACAACAACACTGTTTGAAAGTTCTCTTCTCCTGCTGCTTCCATGAACTTTTTTGTCCAAATTTTCCAAGGAACAGCAATTCTTAACAAAAGTGAGATATTCAGCATCTCATGTCCATATAAACAGGCTTAAAGAGGTGATCACGCTGTTTTTGGATCTTAGAACTCTCTGACACACTTAGGAAGTTTCTTCTCACGAATGAACATATTTCATAAAAATCTGTTTCCCCTACCACGGCGAAACAGTCAGGGATGTGTGTGTTTGTCATGCATGGCAGAAGCCAGGTGACTGTGGAAAGCCTCTAGCTAGGTGGTAATAACTTACTCTGAGGTCATGCCTCGGGTTCAGATTGCAACTAGGAAGGCTGAGGCTTTGGACCTACAGTCACATCACCCACATAAGTCTCAGTTTCTTCAGCTACCAAATGGGAAGAACAATCATAGCAACCGTGTAAAAATTATGATGGGGATTACAGGAGTTTAACTGATTTAGCAGAGTATCTGATCCTAGTTGGGGGAACCATATGGTCCCGTGGGCCAAGGACGTTCTGGCTGTGCCAGTTTTCCTTCCTGGCTTAAACATTTATGGTACTCACTGCTTACACTCTCAAAAGTGCCTCAGTATAGATCATACGTTTTACAGTCATCCTTCACACAGGGAGCCCTCCATAAATGTTAACTGTATTATTTTTAAATCTCACTAAACATGAGACAGAAGAGGATGACATTGACAATTCATTTGGCTTTCGTCTTTAACTGATTCAAGGTATTTATAGAAAGGAGAATGAAGTGCAAATATTCCCCCAGTGAAACTATCAATAACTTTTACCATAAGATGATATGAACTGCTTGCTCTAATATTGCCATATATATATATATATATATATATATATATATATATATATATATAGTTTTGATGTAATGAATGGGAAAAATTAAGGTTATGAGGAAGACAGACTTGGAAGGTTAGTGATTCTACTGAACCTCCAGAGCGTTCAGTTGTACACTGTTACCAGCAGGAAGGGGAGAGAGAAATTACTCCTACCCCTTTTTTCTTCCTTTAAGACACTTCTACATCCCTTCTCCCTGGCAGGTCCGTCAATAATGCTGTTGATTTTATTACTATCCCAAGCACATGCTCATTTACCCTGGAGTGCTTTTGATCAGATACCAAGAATTCAATGTCTTCACAAGACGTTGCTCTTGTTACATTAAATGGCCGCTAACCTATGGCAGAACAGAAGGGCTAGGCCACGAGGAATTACAGGCCGAGGGACACCATGGAGATTTTGAGCTCAACCTGGTTACCTTACAGGTGAGGAAAATAAGGCTCCAGAGAGGTAAGAGCCTTAACTCAGGTTACTTACCCAGGGAGCAGAAAAGCTCTATTTGCAGAGATGTGAATGGACCTGGAGTCTGTCATACAGAGTGAAGTGCAGATGAACTTATTTCCAGGGCAGAATAGATGCAGAGGTAGAGAAAGGACATATGGACGCAGGAGGGGAAGGGGGGAGTGGGACGAATTGAGAGAGTAGCATTAACAGTATATACATGTGTATGGTAGTGGGAAAGAACTGTGGGAAGCTGCTGTACAGCACAGGGAAGTCAGCTCAGTGCTCTGTGTTGACCTGGTAAGTGGGATGGGGGTGGTGGGAGGGAGGTCCAAGAGGGAGGGGATATGTGTATACATATAGCTGATTCACTTGTTGTACAGTAGAGACTAACAACATTGTAAAACAATTATACTCCAATTAAAAAATTACATTTTCTCCCATCTCTGGTGCTTACATGTGTGCGTGCTCAGTCACTTCAGTCATGTCCGTCTCTTTGCGACCCCATGAACTGTAGCCCGCCAGGCTTCTCTGTGCTTGGGGATTCTCCAGGCAAGAATACTGGAGTGGACTGCCATTTCCTTCTCCAGGGGATCTTCCTGACCCGGGGATTGAACCCATGTCTCTTAGGTCTCCTGAATTGACAGGCGGGTTCTTTACCACTAGCGCCACCTGGGAAGCCATAGTAACAAGCTATTAATGTCACTCTAACAATTATTGACTATATTAGTAGTGCAAAGAACTCCAGCTGAGAACTGGAGCCCTCTAAGGACAATAGTCCCAAGTAAGAGTCAAGGGACATCTAATCGCAAGAGATAAATACACAAGTGTATGTCCAAACTGTCCACTGCTTCCTCCAAAAGCTTAGAAAGTCAAAAACAGCCACATTTTAAAAAAGGAAATGGGGATGAATTAGTAGAGACAAATTCTCTTTCGTCTCCCCTGGTAATTAGGTGTCCAGTAATGGAACTCAGTAAATATTCCTGTCGATGTTACAGGAACACAATGAATATGTTTTGGATGTGTAAATGAATGAACCAATGACAAGTGTTATTACTCTGTTTATTATCATTCAGTTTAAGGGAGGATGGCAAATGGAAAGACGTGGGCAAAAATGCTTTTCTGTACTTCTTGGGTGTCTTAGTTCAGCTGGACTATTAGAGTAATGTAAGGAAATTTAAAAAGATAAAGTGATTTAAATAAAGTAAATGGAGAAAAGGGAGGCAGAAAAAGACAAAAAGAAAGAAAGGATGAGCGGTCCAGGTCTGCTCTATCAAGATATTCCAGCTTTCCTCACCACTTATCCTTTGGAAAGGTAAGAACAGGCAACATGGAATGATCACTTTCTTTCTCATCTTTCTATTTTCCAAATATTCATATTGACTAAATATCAGATTGGAGAAGGAAATGGCAACATACTCAGTATCCTTGCCTGGGACATCCCAGGGACAGAGGAGCCTGGCAGACTATAGTCCGTGGGGTCACAAAGAGTCAGAAACAACTGAGTGACTAAAACAACAACAACAAACATCAGATGATGGAAAGACAATATTTATTATCAAAACAAAGGCAAGCAAACAAAGCTGCCATATTAGTACCTAAAACTAGGACCCCTGTCAGGGTAACATGAAAACATTCTCTTATTTAACCTGACAGAAATACTTTTAGAAAATCATGATATCCCAGGTATGTCCTGAAAATGACTACTTTTTAAATAAAAGCATTCAAAACTGCCTCTGGTACTCAAAATATATATATATATATATATAATGATATTAAGGATTTTAGGGTTTCCTTTTAGGAATTCTTTTAGGATTCTAATGTTTCCATAGTCAAATGTTGACAAGATCCTATGAATAGCACACATATATTGCTATGCAGTCTTAATGCCAGAGCAGCACAGAGCACTGAATACTTTCAGAAAGGTGGTGGATTTCTCTTCTTACGAGACAGGAAGAAGGGACATAATTAATCAACAGAAAAAAGCAAGATATTGCCTTTAGGCCTGTGTGTTGTGTGGTGGTTTCACTCCAAGACGAAGACTCAGATGAGGACATACAACTTTGCATCCTATCAAGAAGAGCCAGAAAGAATTTTCTAGAAAA
Source organism: Giraffa tippelskirchi (assembly GCF_054371585.1). Taxonomy (NCBI): domain Eukaryota; kingdom Metazoa; phylum Chordata; class Mammalia; order Artiodactyla; family Giraffidae; genus Giraffa; species Giraffa tippelskirchi. The sequence continues at coordinate 58,326,536 of NC_137279.1, read as the reverse complement.
CCACACTCAAGATGCAAAAGAGAGTGAGGCAAAGAATTCCCTTCCCCTCTCCTAGTAGATTATAATACAGGAATGGTGACAGAGATGGGGACATGAGGACAATACATTAAGACCCTGGGGACTCGTATCTCGCCTGTTGTTTGTCCCCAAGTGCACAGCTCTTTGTACCACAAGCTCTATCCAATCAAACTTGGTGTTGCAGAAAAGCAAGTAACATAATTAAAGACCCCATTTTTTCTTTTTTTTCCCCCTGGAGTTCAGTTACTATTTGAATTAGAAAACTAAACAAATCAAAGACAATTTTCATTAGTGAGAAAAGAAACAGATTAATTCACCCTTCAATAAATTGGAACTCCAAACAAAAGAGAAACATTTAACAAAGGAAGAAGGTTTTTCAATCTTTATAGTTTTAAAATATAGCCAGGTAGAAAAGTTAAGCTGTTTAGGAAAAATTTCTATTTACAATAGGTAGGATATCTAATATTTTTGCTATAGTTTAATATTAACAAAAGCTGTTTCACACACATTCCTCACAGCAACTCTGTGAAGCAGGGAGAAACACTATTTTTATTATCCTCATTTTATAGATGACAAAACTGATGTCTGAAGAATTTATTTGATGGCCTAAAGACATTTGGTTGTTAGGCTGTAAAGTTAGGAGGACATGAATTTCTTGTTTTTTTAATTTCTACATCTTTTATGCTCCTAATTTCATGCTATTTCTCATATATCTTGTTTCATCCTCTTAAAGAAGACACACAGGAAATACAGAAAAGTATTCACTAGCATGCATTTTTTTACCCACCAACAAACGGTTTTTTTTCAGGAAAGTAGAATAAACTTGCTCCTACCAATGATACACCTTATTCTTCTTTTCTTACTGAGGAAACACACCTTTGGGATTCCTGATCTGTATCAGGCCCTGTGCAAGTTTCCTGGGATGAACACACACAACGCTAGTGAGAATTTAAAGTACAAAAAGGAAACCTGAAGTCTTTTCCCTTCTCTCTCACTGATTTCACTCAGAAAGCTTTGGTCTAGCTCTCCATTGATTAGTTTCTCTTCCCCAAGCTTCATGGTAATGTAGCTCTAGTCTTAACTCTAGAATGTCTAAGCCAGGGAACAAGAAAACTAAGAAGGAGCAAAACCATCCCTCATTAAAAAAAGAAGCAACCGCAATTTGCAATTTGTAAAGATTTAAATGAAATTTAAAAATCACCTTATTTGCCTGGAATGTTTCCAAGATTTCCTCATTAGTAAAAAAAATAACTGTGATCAACCTATATACTGTAATAGCCTTATCAGCATCAGCGTAGTTTTCTGAGTTACTTTACTTAATCTCTCAAATCTTTCCAGAAGGCCGCAGAAGGGGACCGCACTGCATACTGCCGGGTGGTCTTGGATCTGCGATTATTATTGCTAAGAAGATCTTAGAAGGAAACATGGCCACATTTTGCTTTCTCTATTAGCAAAGATGATTAGATGAGACAATATTAGCTTTAATGGGCTCTTTCTGTGGTTAGAGCTTTCCAGTTTGGCCCCACCATTGGCCTCATTCCATCGATTGAGCAGTTAGTCCTATTCAATTATTCAATCCCAATAGATATTTTGAGATGTACAGAATGTGAACGTAAACATTCTGTTTATTTTTTACCAGACTGAATTCATGTACTCTTACTGGGAAAAGAAAGTTACATATTCATAAATAAACTCTATAGTATTGCAAGGAAAGTGTTCCCTTGCTTATAATTCTGGCTCTCATTTGGTCAGCTACAGCATTGAATGAAGTTTAATCCATAGGATAGACAGAGCACCATTCCAGCCTTCTGAGGCTACCTGAGATGCCTCTTCCTCTCCAAGCATTCTTCAGGGGTCCCCAGGCAGAATCAATGGCTCTCTCCTCTGTGGCCCACAATGCTTTGCACTCAGGGGTCTAACTGGCTTGTATCAAGCTAGGTTGTCCTATGTCTCTGTGCTTTCCATTTAGTAACTTTCTTCTTTTAATTTTCTGGGCTCTGCCTTGTAATCTGGACATTTTAGGCTCTCCATAAACATTATCCCAAGGGACAGCTGATTTGGGCAAAAACTGTCACATTCATGCTGATTGATTTTTTTTTGGAAATGAGTTTCAATGTTTCTCTGAAGAAACCCTGTCACTGTTTTAATGGGGCTAATATATTTATTCTTCCACAATGAACTACTCACTAAATGAGACAGTATTTTGACTTATGAGGGAAGGAGGGTTGTTATTGCAGAATCCCATCCCCCTTACCCCACCCAGTGAATCAGAAGGAAAATTTGACCGTATGTTTCAGCATTCCTTAATGGCACCCCACTCCAGTATTCTTGCCTGGAAAATCCCACGGACGGAGGAACCTGGTAGGCTACAGTCCACGGGGTCGCAAAGAGTCGGACACGACTGAGTGACTTCACTTTTTTTCTTAAGACAAGGTTGTACAGTGGTGCCTCCTGCTCACCCTTGTCATCCATGAGAGAGCCTCTAGAACAACTGTTTACAAGTTTTGCATCCTTAAAATTATAATGACGAATAAATCTACACCCTTAGGTGACCTGAGTGTTTTCAGTTAAGTGAATGATTTACCCAAGAGCTTGATTCTCTGCATCATGGTACTTACCTCATCTTGAGAAAGACAACAGGAAGAAAAAATCTGAAGGGGCAGTTCCTGGTGTGTTAATGAGTAACCTTTCTAGACAATATAATACACCCCAAATCAGATGCTTCTAAAGCGTTAAATATTAATGTGAATATTGATCCCCTCAAGTTAAAATCAAGCTGGATTTTAGGTTAAGAGTAAAAAAGAAAACCTCTGAAGTTCCTGCATTTTGCCCAGAGGAGTGAGATGGGGTAGAAAGAATACTGAGGAGCAACTAAGGAGCAAGTGTTCTTTTCTGTAATCTGTGACCTTGGGGTTGGTCTTTCATCTCATTGAGTTTCCATGAATAATGGGATTGGACTAGTGCAGTGGTTCTCAAAGTGTAGATCCCAGACTAGCAGAATCCAGCTAGAAATGCAGACTCTCAGGCCCCGGCCTGGACCTACCGAGGGAGACTGGACCTGAAAAATTCGTGTTTTAACAAACCCTCGATGTGATTCTGATACCTAAACCTGAGGACCGCTGGGCTAGAGGATCACTGCGGGATGCACCATAGTGCATTTCCTTGGACTGCAAAGAGATCAAACCAGTCCATCCTAAAGGAAATCAGTCCTGAATACTCAATGGAAGGACTGATGCTGAAGCTGAAACTCCAATACTTTGGCCACCTGATGCAAAGAACTGACACTGAAAAAGACCCTGATGCTGGGAAAGATTGAAGGCAGGAGAAGGGGATGACAGAGGATGAGATGGTTGGATGGCATCACCAACTTGATGGGCGTGAGTCTGAGCAAGCTCTGGGAGTTGGTGATGGACAGGGAAGCCTGGTGTGCTGCAGTCCACGGGGTCACAAAGAGCTGGACACGACTAAGTGACTGAACTGAACTGAGGGGATACACTGAGCCTGATGAATAAAGTCACGTAACAAATGCCAAAATAAATACATACACTGTTGCTGACTAAGGCTAATTCCCAGACACTTGAACTTTCAGAATACTCTAAATTTGGTTCTTTTGCTTCACTTGTATAGGTAAACTTTTTTAACTCAGCTGTTTATGCTGCAAGATCTGAAGTAAAAGATCTTAAATTTGTCAGATAACAATACGGCAACTCTGAGAGCTGCAGGCAGTGGTTCTTTCCTTGCTTTGGGTCTGGCTTCTGCCATACTTTGTCTGGTGGATGGTGGGCTGGTAGGTTAAGTTTTCCTCTGCCTCAGTTTCCTCAATTTTAAAATAGTGACTCTAACCTCATATTATTGTTCAGAGGATTCAATGAAAAGGTCTATATATAATCAGTGGTTTGAAAAATCTTGATCCCCAGGCTACACCTCAGCCAATTAATTTATAATCTTTGGCATCAGAAGTTCTTAAATCTCCTGGTGAATTCAATATGCTGCCAAAGTTGAGACTTGAGAACCACTGGTAAATTGCTTAGCACAGGACCTGGAAGCATTATTTTACTATTACTGAACCATATAAAGGAAGTGTAAGTAGAAGTATACACTGAGATATTGGATGGCTTATGTTCAATCCTGGCTCTTAAGCTAACTGACAAGTACCTGAATTGTTTCTTCTCAGTGTTATCACTGTCAAGAACAATTAACAAGAGAGGAGAGAGGATAAAAAATACCTGCCTTGCTTACTTTGTATGATTGTTGTAAAACACAAGTGAGATCATGTAAATCCAAGAGCACTGTGAGCTACGCACATGTCAGGAAAGATTATTCTTACATGTAGCCCATAAACACTGTTTCTAACATGCAGAAATCTCAGTAGCTATGTTACATGTTAAGTCATTAAATGCAAGAGACTTCTAGATTGTCACTAGTCCTGCTGAAGGGACATCACCTTTTTTGTTGTTTAGGCCTTGATAATATCCCCAAGTCCAAGGGTAATCATAGAATGAGATCATTTGGATCCATAGTGGAGTTACCTGGGGCTTTGAAAGCTACAGACGCTTGGATCTCACCCAAACTCCCTGACTCAGACTCTCTGAGATCCACACAGTAGTATTTTGGGGAAGAGTCTACTGGTGATTCCAAACTGCAACCAACACGGAGCAAGAAAAAAAAGGTGACATGAAGCAATAGGAAAGTGCCTTCAGGTAAGCTGAAAAGCATTTGTGGGCCTCGCTTTTACGTGACGTCATGCTGAGGAACGAGAGTTCACAGATCCATCCATTTATGAAATTTCATGTGTGCAATACTGTCAAGCATCCAGGAGAAAGCAGGGAACCACGTGTTTTGTCACGGAGGTGCTGAGCAGAATTTAAAAGTCTGTCTTAACACAGTGCTTTAGACCAAAAACAGATGTGAAATAGTTAAAATATGAATGTGGGATCATAAACAATAAAATTTACTCTTCATCTTCTTCCTTAAATTCTTACGCATGGTTCCAATGGTTTTACAGCCAATGTGGCTTATTTCTCTCACAGATAATAATGGTCAAATGGAATTTAATGTGGGAGAAAAAAAAAAAAGTAGAATGAGTGGGGCAAAGTACTAAAGGGAAGTAACTAGACACCAGATCTGAGAAGTAAAAAACAGCTCCCTTATAAAGAGAAAGTTCTAGAACTTTCAAACTCCTGGCAGATTCCTAAGTATACATCCTCATATCTCATTTCTCTCTGCTTTTCCCTAGTCCGTCTATTTAGCAAAACCCTGCTGCTGCTGCTACTGCTGCTAAGTCGCTTCAGTCATGTCCGACTCGTGTGACCCCATAGACGGCAGCCCACCAGGCTCCCCCGTCCCTGGGATTCTCCAGGCAAGAACACTGGAGTGGGTTGCCATTTCCTTCTCCAATGCATGAAAGTGAAAAGTGAAAGTGAAGTTGCTCAGTCGTGTCCAACTCTTCGCAACCCCATGGACTGCAGCCTACCAGGCTCCTCCGTCCATGGGATTTTCCAGGCAAGAGTACTGGAGTGGGTGGCCATTTCCTCCTGCAGGGAATCTTCTCGACCCAGGGATGGAGCCCACATCTCCTGTACTGGCAGGTGGATTCTTTACCACTGAGCCACTGGGGAAGCCCGTCATCCTTCTAAACCTCCACTAACCAAATGCTACTGACTTCTTCCTTCTGTTTGCCTGATTTGTCCCATGACTATAAGCTTCTTGAGGATAAAACTTGTATCCTGTTCATCTTTATAAATAATCTCAGCTTCTTAGGACAAGTGCACAAAAGGTGATCTCCAAAGACACATTAAACTGAATTAAAAAGCCCCTGGCTGTAGGGAACAAGAAGGAATTTCTAATTTCTAATAAGGAAAGAATAAGCTCCAGTATTCTTGCCTGGAGAATCCCGTGGACAGAGGAGCCTGGCAGGCTATGGCCCATAGGGTCGCAGAGAGTCGGACACGACTGAAGCGGTCACGCACGCATGCAAGATGTCAGACAATTATAGCTTTAATTTTTAAATAATTTTCAATTATTAAATTAAATGTTTAATATTTTTTTCTTGGCAAATAAGCTTCCTATACATAAACTGTCTTCAGTGATCTTTCAGACTTTCTTCTTGAGGTTAAGCAGCAGAGCTGCCAAGGACGCTTGCTCAGGGGATTTTACCGGTAGGAGCTTTGAGATGATAAGGCTTGATTCTCTAGGGATTGACATATGGGGTTTATACCAGTGGTTCTCAAAGTGAACCATCAGTGTTACTTGGAAACTGACCATGTCAATTTCAGACCCTACCTGGAGAAACCCTGGGGGCGGGGCCCAGCAATCTGTATCTTATCAAATCTTCCAGGGGATTTTAACACAAGTTCAAGTTTGAGCCCCACGTCGGAGCTCAGTGGTAAAGAATCTGCTTGCCAATGCAGGAGATGCAGGTTCAATCTCTGGGTCGGGAAGATGCCCTGGAGAAGGAAATGGCTACCCACTCTAGTGTTCTTGCCTGAGACATCCCATGGACAGAGGAACCTAGCGGGCTACAGTCCATGGGGTTGCAAAGGAGTCAGATATGACTTAGCGACTGAGCAGAAGTATGGTCCAAACAAAAGGATTTAGAAGAAAAATGAAAAAAATGAACTTCTTTTCAAAGTCAGTTTCTATATGGGCCATGGAGTCCCAAACTCAGATAAGCAAGTGCTTCAGAACAAAGACATAGCTAAACTTAAAATTCCCACCTCTGGCTCCTTAAGAGAATGAGGTTTAAGATGCAGATAACAAACCTGTCTCTTTTCTATAGTCTATCCAACCAGCCACCTTCATCCTTCACCATTTTCCCTGCAGATTGCCTTCTAAATGTGGCCACATCTTAAGTCCTAACTCTGACTCCTGACCTCGGGAATGTTAGTCCCTTCTGGGCTGAAGAACACCCCTTGGATCACTGACTTGCTGTATTATGCTAGGCTTAATAGGCCTGACCTGTGCAATATTTTTTATCTGGCTATAGTCCTATCTCTAAATTCTCTATTTTGAATGAATACCGATTTTGTGACATGAAGTCTGCTATATAATGAAATGCAAACAATGAAAAGGCTAAATCAGTTTACAAAAAATCTATTTGTCAAACAGTGTGGAGATGTTCCCAATTTAGTCTGGGCTGTTCATGCAGTTCTTGATAAGGGAGTTAAAAATGTTGCTGTTCGCCGAATGAAAATAAAGGCATTTGCACCACAGATATATTTTCCTTTCAAAAGTCTTTGTTGTAACTTGTAGCTAATTAAATGCCCTCACACAAGAGATGTACACACACAGCAAAATCAGAGAATTTTCTTACAAGGGAGCTTGAGTTAAAAAAGAGAGCAAGGCTAGCTTACCACATACATCCTTATATTACATTTACATTTCTATACAGCTTCATCAGCCTGACAAAAAAAAAAGCACAAGGGGAGGCCTTTTCTGTTCACTTTTGGACTAGAGAGATTTCTAAGGCCTACAAAGGAACGTGCTTAACATTAAAAAAATAAAACGAAGAAGAAAGAAATAGTAACCCTGTCTTAGATGCCTGTAGAAAAATAATGCTTTCCACACACCTTTCTATATACCCATCAGAGGAACTAAAAAATGACTGAGAACTTTAAAAAAAGGTTCAAATTTTTTATTTGTAACTATTTTCTTCACTCCTGGAGCTTATTTGCTGGCAGAGGTGTTCTGTATTAAACTTGACATTTATTGGAGTGGTTTTGAACTTACCATGTCACACTTATCAATATGGGATTTAACATAGATTGAGATTCTTTAGTTTTTCCACCTTCTGAATGTAACTGTTTCTGGGGCAGAATTTATGTGTTAATATTCAGTTGAAAAATATTTGAATCAAATAAAAAATTAATTCTCCAATAGAACTGGCATGGAGTTATCACAGTTCCTAGCCTATTGTCTTCTCTCACAACCCTGTCCCCCTACAGGAAGGCTGTCCTGACATAATAGAATCACATGGAATGTAAAAACAGAACATTGTCCACACAGAGGAGCCATTACTAGAGAGTTGAACATTCTTTGGGGTCTGTGTGAAAGTGAAAGTGTTAGTCGCTCAGTCATGTCAATCGTGTCCGACTCTTTGTGACCTCATGGACTGTAGCTGGCCAGGCTCTTCTGTGCATGGAATTCTCTACATAAGAATACTGGAGTAGGTAGCCATTCCCTTCTCCAGGGAATCTTCCCAACTCAGGGATCGAACCCAGGTCTCCTGCACTGCAGGCAGATTCTTTATGTCCAAGCCACCACGGGTCAGTGTAATGTACAATTATTTCTTTATATCTGGTCATAATCCTATGTCACTACACACATGGGTTTCCATAGCACTGGCCCACACACCTACACATTTTTCTTCATCTGAAAACTCAGAAAGATCTCCTCTTCCCTGAAGGCATCTCTTATTGTGCCATCCTTTGGGGTTTTCATACCAGTTTGTACATAATTGTATTTCTCCTGTTAAACTGTGAGTTCCTTGAAGGTAGGAACCCTGTCTTAATTGTCTCCACAATGCTTGGAACACAGCTCAGGGTCTGACAGAGAATAAAGGTTCAACAGCTGTTTATGGAATAAAGGAGTAAACACAAACATATAAGGGCACTTGTACTTTGAATTGTGACTGTTACAAGAAAGAGTAATTTATACAACACTTTTAGTCACCAAAAAAATGCCATGCTTTTGCATAGAAGTGCTTGGAATAAATTTGTAAGTTTCTAAGACCTAGTGGTTCTAACCTCAAATCATCTCTGGGTTCTCAAAGCTTTCTGCCTGAATCTCCAACCTACTGGCTGAACTTTTCTCCCTCCATCTATCTGTGCCTTTCTAAACCAACTCACGTGGTCTTCTCAAGCACTACTGTTCCCCCGTACCCCGTGTCATCCATTGCTACAGAACAAAATCTAGATTTCTGTAACCTGAAATTCAAGTCTGTTCACAATCTGACCTAAATCCTCTTTTCTTGCATATTTCTGCTTCTAGAAACCTAGCGACAGTCATCTCAGCTTAACCTGGAAGTACTGAATAAGCTTTCTTCTTTCCAGGGTTTTTGTCCACCCCACCCCTGTATAATGCTCTTCAAAGATGTGCTATGTCTTTATAAAGTAGGTTAGAGTCTTAGGAAAGGACATCAACCATTCTGCTTGGCAGAGGGGAGAGAAGGTAGCAGGTTTTCTGAGCTAAGTCTTAAAAGATAGTTGGAGAAGGAAAGATTCATGATAAGCGAAACAATCTTCAAAGACAGAAGAAAAGCACAGAGTCATAGTTCTTCAGTAGACTGGAAGTTCCCTGAGGGCAGGAGTTGCCTGGTTCATCTTAATAATCCCAATAGTACCCACCAGAGTATCTTGCATGCAGAAGTTGACCAGCACACATTTCTTTAATGAGTCTTTATCCATTCCTGTACTAACTTCCTCCAAACTTTTAATATGGTATCTTGCATATAGTAGGTACTCAATAAACAACCAGGTAAATGAAAGAATGATTTCATAGTCTTTCAGTTCTTTGAAAAATGCAAACACGGGGAAATGGACAAAGTGAATACAATTTCAGTAGCTAGAAAAAGATTCTTAAGAAGAAACATTAATGGTTAGGAACACAAAGTATACTTATTATGTTCACACACCAAAAATAAACTGTATTTAAAAACTAGTTAAAAATCTTGTGTTCACATCGCCCTCTGGTGTCGGATTCTCCCAGACATCAAAAAAACTTCAAAATTTTAGTTTGGGGAGAATTTACCTCAAAAAAAAAAAAAAAGGCTCTACTTTCATGATGAACGCAACTTGTAGCACTGAATGAGAAGAGTAGTGCCTTTCAATCTTTTTCCAGTTGTTAAGGATTGAATTCTTAACCCCAACAAGGTGTGGAGCCTTCAATATTTTTGCTAAGTATTTGTCTAAGTCATAATCTTACTGTGAGAGTCACTAGAGACCAATAGAATGGGGCTGCTAGCGGTATCAGCTAAACTACAAAACTTTGTATAAAAGGTGTGCTTTAAAACCCCACCAAGATAAGACTTTGCACCAGTAGCTTACAATGAAAGTTTATCTCCTTGCTAAATTTTGTCACGTATCAGAAAAGTTGTCAAGCAGAGAACAAAAGTTACAACACAGCACAATCTATGCATCTGCTGTTAGTTGTAGAAGAGGTGGCCAAGGTGGCTGAAATAAAAACACCATCCTCAGAGTGACTCTTGGTGTCATGAAGAGAACCCTGGAATAAACATCTCAGAAGTAATAAAACCATTTTGGGGGGCTATGGCAGAGACTTCTGTATATCCCTCATATTAAAAATATACAGCTATTGGTCTTCAGAGTAATTTAGTAATTTAAGTTAGAGAGCTGATTTAAGGTTTCTCAAAACTAGGAGGTAATTTGGAGAAGTCTTAGACCCAGAAACACAAACTAGAAACAGATTTTAGCATGATTCCTTTTAAGTTTGTAAGCTGACTGCCACAAAGTACTCTAACCCTCCTCACCATCTTACTTGTCATCAGCATCCTTACTGTCACCATCATGAGTACCAGCATTGTCACCATCATCAGTGTTGCTAAGTATCACACATCTATCATATGCTAGGACTGTGCTCAACTGACATAATTCATAATTCAGCTCATTTGAACCTCATAATAATCTTTATAATATGTCAGTTTTACTGATCTGGAAACTGAGGCTTCATAACTTTCTGCAACTTCTCTATGAGCTGAGGCAGAAACAATTCTAACCCTGCTCATAGGACTCAACCTGTGCTATTAAACTTTCTATTTATTGCCATTAGGTACCAGCCCTTCTTTTAATGACAATGGCTCTGAAGATGGTGCCACGTGGAATGTGGCTCTATTCATTTATTTGCTGCATCCTTCCTTCTAGCTAACTGTGCTGATAGGAAGGCTTGAAAGGGTTAAGTGCTTTAAGGGAACAAAGCCAAAGAGATCAATCTTGGGTGGACAAGGAGCCATGAGGGAGTAAGAAATACATTGTCTGCTAGAGTCTCTTTTACTTTGTCTCTGAACAAATGGCAACAAAATAAAGAATACCAAACTTCAGGGTGTCAAATCAATTTACTTATACTATATTTGGCAAGCATTTGTCACATTGTTGTTAGCACTGCACTAGGTGCTAAACAAAATATTTACCTACCAGAGAAATGCAAGCCCACATCCCATCCTTGGAAAGTAAACATTCACCGTGCAATATTCATAGAGTAACTCACTGGATGTTTTAATCAAATCTTTGATCTCATCTGAGTCTAGTCTTGAACACTTGGGGATGCACACACTCACCTACCCCTCTCAACACAGTTCTGAAAACAAAGGTCCAAGAATGCCAGGAATCCACAAATTTTATTAGTCAAAAGACTTTCAAAAATACATGCAACAATTAAAAAAAAAATACAACTGACTTTAAGAAATGCACACATATAGGACTTATAGAGGTTATTCCCACATCTCACCATCTTCATTCCTGGCAATGCATGCTGTGTTACCTATGAATAGTCTCTTTTTGGCTACAAATGTGTCCCATCTTCCATCTGTTCTTCTAGCAATACTGCTGGCCTCCTGCCACTGGAGCGGCATCAGCCTTCATGATGTCACTTGACTAGGTTTTCTCTGGTCCCCATTTGTTTTACTCTCCAGGCGAGATCAGGCAAGTATACTTTTCTGTTGCTTTTTGACCAGGTTGTAATTGGGGTTCCATATTAGCAAACATTTATGTTTCTGCTCTATTTACCAAAGTTTGTAGCCTACTTAGCTCGGGTCAAACAGAGAATCTAAAGTTCCTCAAGAAATCACTGGCTGAGCCATCAGAGGATTCAGCACAGGGCCTGAAGTTTCCTTTTATAACCAAATATCATTTAGAAGTGTGTCTATTAAAGATACTTCTCCCTGAATGCTTTCATCATTTTTCTGATTTTTGCTTTCCCTTCTTTCATTTCTTTAAGAAATAATTGATCCAGTACCTGCTCCGTTTCAGACACTGTGCTAGACCCACGGATCTCTCGCCCCCTTGAGCTGAAAGCTGGGTTTCCCCCAACCTTCCCTCTTCAAGGATCTCACTGTAAGTAGTTGTTCAGGCTGCCCAGCCCACTGGTTCAGAGGTTGCTAAGTTTCCAAGTCAGCTTTGTTCCTTGCTAAGGGTTTGTCCTTGGGAAAGTTACTTAACCTCTCACTAGTTTCCTTATCTCTGAAGGACATGTCCAACAAAGGGTGCCTATCATTTCTGAATTGTATTATGGTGATTTCTATTTCTATTTCCATCTTCCCAGTAGGACAGTTGTGTGTTGTGCATACGTGCTCAGTCCTGTCCAACTCCTTGCGACCCTATGGACTGTAGCCCACCAGGCTCTTCTGTCCACGGGATTTCCCAGGCAAGAATACTGGAGTGGGTTGCCATTTCCTTCTCCAGGGGATCTTCCCCACCCAGGGATGGAACCTGCATCTCCTGTGTCTCCTACATTGGCAGGCAGAGTCTTTACCACAGCGCCACCTAGGAAGTGTATTAAACTCATTCTGTAAAATTATAAAGGAGTAAACAAATAGAAGGTGGTGTGAGTGAGTGAAAGTCGCTCAGTTGTGTCTGACTCTTTGCAACCTCATGGACTATACAGTCCATGGAATTCTCCAGGCCAGAATACTGGAGTGGGGAGCCTTTCTATCTAATAGGGCTTCCTAGGTGGCGCTAGCGGTCAAGAACCTGCCTGCCAATGCAGGAGACACTGGAGCCTGGGGTTTGATCCCTGGGTCGGGAAGATCTCCTGGAGGAGGGCATGGCAACCCACTCCAGTATTCTTGTCTGGAGAATCCCATGGACAGAGGAGCCTGGCGGGTACAGCCCATGGGGTTGCAAAGAGTCGGGCACGACTGAAGTGACTTAGCACAGCACGCACATTACTATCTAACACAGGATTTGGGGCTTCCCTGGTGGCTCAGTGGTAAAGAATCCACCTGCCAATGCAGGAGACACGGGTTCCATCCCTGATCGGCGAAGATCCCACGTGCCTCGTAGGAGCTAAGCCCGGGCGCCACAACTCTTCAGTCTGTGCTCTAGAGGCCCAGAGTCACAACAAAAGAAGCCACCACAATGAGAAGCAACTACAGAGTAGCCCCCGCTCGCTGCCACTAGAGGAAAGCCTGCAGAGCAAAGAAGACCCAGCACAGCCAAAGGGGGGGGAAATACACAGAGTTTGATACAGGTTTTAACATGGAGTTTGTATTAGAGAAAAATGGAAAACATGTGTCCAGCCCCTACTGTGTGTCAAACATGGCTGCATTCTTTCCATATATATTTTGGTTAACCTCAAAAACGCTCAGTGAGATCAAAATAACAACAGCTTTCTTTATTGTGTGATTATTTAATAACACTGAGTTGGCCAAAAAGCTTGTTCAGGTTTTTCCATAACATCTACATGCATGTGATATTTCATATATATGTAGGTTTTTATGATGATTCCATTTTGTGACGAAATGAAAAGAAGGAGATGAAGCTCAGGCATTCACTTAGCCAAGAAAACTCACCCAGTGAGTGACAGAAGCGGAGTATGACCCCAGGACCTCTGCTGCCAGAGGCTGTAACTCTCCCTGCTACAAAACATACTTCTCCTGAATGGGAAAAGGAAATAAGGTAGGCCCAGATTAGGCTGAATAAAAGAAAATAATACCAACCTGATAAAACATTGATCCTGACAGGCAAAATGTTCTAACTGGCAAAAAGACTAATGTCATGTATACAGTGTTTTCTGTCTCAAAAGTGAAAGTGTTAGTCGCACAGCTGGGTTGGACTCTTTGTGACCCCATGGACTGTAGCTCACCAGGCTCCTCTGTCCATGGGATTTCCCAGGCAACAATACTGGTGTGGGCTGCCATTTCCTCCTCCAGGAGATTTTCCCAACCCAGAGATCGAACCTAGGTCCCCTGCATTGCAGGTAGATTCTTTACTGTCTGAGCCACAAGGGAAGCTCATTCTACCCCAAAGAGTTTAGTATTTGTGCAAATGTAAATTGCAGAATATCAAAGCCAACTTTTAAAATAATTCCTTGTTTAAAGTTCTTAATTTTCATTGTGTTCTCTTTTGCCTGATAGTAGAACAAGAATTGGATCAAATTTGATAGATTTATTAATTGTAGAAGTATCACTTGGAACATTACACCATTAATTTACCTTTTTAGCTGACAACCGGCCTGTGTGAAGAGGTGTGTAGTACACTTTTGATGAAGTAAAAACACCTAGTCTTTACCCATTACTTTGGAGATCTTTGAGAGCCATCAAATGCTAATCAGCAGACAAACACTGGCCTAATTCCAAAAATTGTATACTTATCAAAAAAACAAAATAGGCGCACACACACACAAACACCATTCTGCCTTCTTTCATGGCATACCTGTGTATATAAAATTCTGAATATTTTCCTTCAACAGCCTAATTTAACCTAAAATTCATTCTTCACCCTAGTCAGAAGGCTTTGGATTATTAGTAATAATTATCAGTATGACTTTGCAAAGGAAACCTAATCTAAGAACCCCTAAAACAAGTTTCATGGAATTGATACATTTTATAGTCCTGTGACCTCATTTCATTCATTTCTAGCACAAACATATCACTTTAAAGCTTCCCAAATCCTAGTTCACACATAACCTCATTTAGTCCTCTTACCTATCTGTGAGATCCACAATGTTAGTTTTCTAGATTCGGCAATAAACATTCTGAGAGGTTATTTACATTGTCTTGGAACATAGCAACCCGTAAGTGGCAAAGACAACTCCAAGATAATGACCCCAATCCCATCAGAGTTCCCCCATCTGTCTCAGCAAACCCTTCACGCTTCTACCCAACTCTCAAGACTATGTGATAAAATAAAATAACAGCAGTGAAGTATACCTCTTTGTCACAGTGCTGGTTCCTCACGAGATCATCGTAGGGTCGTTCCTCTGCAGGGTGCTTTATATCATCACATGGGTGTCCTGCAAGGCCCACTCCCTGTTCCCTCCCCCTGCCCCCCGCCGCCCCCAGCAGTACAGTTTCTCTTTGATTTCTCCAGATACGCCTGATACAGGAATGCAGAGGAACTGGACCTTTGGGTGCAACCATTGCACTTTTTTCTAAACTAGATATTACGATTTTGTTAAACATTTTATAGACGTTTAATACTCAAATATGAGTAGCCTCTTTCCCATTCTGGTTCTACAATAAGCAATCCGGGTGACTGGGCAAATTAGTCAATCTTTTTAAGCCTCCATTTACTGATTTTTACAGTGAGAGAAATGGATCACTTGAGGCAAAGAGTCTATTCAACCCCCCCGATATTATTAGTCTTTGAAAGTATATTTGTTAAAATTCAAGGAACAGGAGTGTTCAGGGGGCCAAAAAATACAATTAAGGAGAAGAGTCCAGTAAACATTTACCCTTATTTTGTGTACTATGTTGCTTAATCCATCAACCCCATTTTGCTTCAATTTCTTGCAGCTGAACTAGAAAGGGGATTGGATAAAGATTATATCTATGATGTTGGTAACCCATACTTTGAATAAGAAATACTACTGAGACAGAGTGATGACTTAAAAATAAGAAAAACTTAAATTTGTGAATTCGAAGAGGACTGTATTGGGATTAATTATTGATTTATAACTATAGTTTAGAAATGAAGAGACTTTTTTGAGGCAGAAGGTAAAGCTGAAATTTATCATACATAATGGACCCTCAATTTCCCTGTAAATGTGTATCCTTGATCAAGGCCTGCTCCAAACAGGTTACTGGTATCATGCTTTTTAATTCACATTACCTGGACAGGAAAGAAATGGCCATTCTGTGATACCAAAATGCCAAAGTACTCTAAGTTGACTGGCCTTATTTTTTATTTTTACTTTTATTCAGAATTAGCAGAATATGGAAAATACAGAAAACAGTCAAATGTTTTTCCAACTGCAGAAGCAAACACTTTCCTAGTAATTTCAAGTAATTTAAAATGTGGTCTTGCTTCTCTAGCTCTTTTATTTTTTTACTATCAGTACCAAACCAAGAGTCTGAATATTAATAGAACAATTTATATAGGCTGTTTTCCACCTTAATGCAGATATTCCAAATTACTTCCACATTGTGCTCTATCAAAACACACAGGCCCCTCTAAGTTTTTCTGCAGTGTGTGCTTAGGGTACACAGGTAAGTTCATGAACTTTTGGCAAATTCACAACTTCCTCTTCCCTACGGGGAACAGAAGTTGTCCCTGGATTGATAAAGAGATAGGATCTAGGAGGATTCTGTAGGATCAGCCAGCTTTTTCAAACTCAGTTTAATCAAGTGTTGTTATTGTGGGGAGGGGTGATCCCATTTGGTAAGAAGAGCAAGCCCACGAGAGGACAAAGTGTGATTTGCAAACTAGAAATAGTCACGAAATGTAACACAGGAGCATTGTCTGCTAGGCTGCACCCCACATTCTCGGACACAAGGACAGACCAGGACAGTGACACATTCAATTATGTCTATGCTTATGTGGTGGCAATCTTCAGTTGCCTATTTTCAAAATAGGAAGGTTCTGCTTAAATCAAATGTGCCATCCAGCCTTTTTTATTTTGAACAGGTCCACACTCTTTATTCCAGGCTTTTCTGTTCCCAGCACTCCACAGAACAGGGGAGCAGGCAACAGACATCCAACCACAGTCTGTTTGCAGGGGACTTGCAAAGCTAAGGTGTCTAAATATGCTTTGCGCTGTGATGCCGTCACTTAAGGATCCATCAACTGCTCTCTGTAGCGAACTACTGTTTGGCAACTGATGCCAACCCTGTGCAGTGGGGCAAAGAGATGCTGCCACCCAATGCCCCCCATTGTTTGTCGAGTTTCTCCGATTCCCTAAGACCTGTACCAATGGCACCTGTTAAAGCTGCTTCTGCTAAGCTGTTCTGCATTTGTCTGGCTGGATTTGGACTTCCTGGCTCTCTGGCTAAAACACAAAGTGATTAGAAAGCCCAGTGTTTGGCAACAAGCACGATGGGGAGGACGCTTCAGGTAGGTCTAAAGGAGCAGGATGTGTTTTTCAGAACTCAGGGCAGGGAGCGCCCTGCTAGAGACCTTGCTGGGGGATCATGACGCTCTCCGTTGCTGTCAGCTGTTTCACAGCAGCTGTTTCATGTAATTCCAAATGATCCACTTGGATGAAGTTGTCATTCTTGCTCTAATCTTTCATTTAGTCAAACACATAGCTGAGCAACGTTAATTTGAATGTTATTTGAGTTCCAAAAAAGTTTCCAATGTCTGTATTTTCCATGTCGACACCAGGTAAAAATCATTACTGAGAAATAGAAGTTGTGCAAAAGAGAACATGAGATAACATCAGTATTTTCTATTAAAGTCAGTTAGATGCTGATGGGGATGGACATATACACACTGCTATATTTAGAACAGATAACCAACAAGGACCTACTGTATAGCACAGGACAGTCTGCTCAATGTAACAACCTAAATGGGTAAAGGATTTGAGAAAGAACAGATACAGGTATATGTATAACTGAATCACTTTGTGGTACACCTGAAACTAACCCAAGATTGTTAATCAGCTCTACTCCAGTATCAAATCAAAAGTTAAAAAAAAAAAATGCTGATGTATAAATAGAAGTGTACCAAAACAAACAAGCAAACAAAAAGTAGAATGAAGTTAACAGAATACCTTTTTCTATTGCTAACCTGTCTTCCTCATTGCTTAATTTAAATTGCACCCTTCTGCTGAGGAGGACTTTCTATGTTAAACTCAAAGAGCTAGGAGAGAAACATTTAACATGCTTTAAACATTGGAAAATAGCAGAACGCTCATATAATACAAAGGTGAACACAAATCAATCATTTTTTTCCCCTTTCTTTCCTTCCTTCCTCCCTCTTTCTCCCTCCCTTCTTACCTTCCTAACACCACCGATTATCATCAACCACGGGCTGCAGAGTAGCCGGTTTACAAGGCAAAAAAGCCTGGCCTGCTCTCCCGCGAGTCTGCAATTCTCTTGCGGACAATAGAGGGCGCTGATGCTTCTGGTCTGGCAGAGGCAGCGCCTCCGCAAGAACAAAATTGCACCTCTGCCCGAGGCTTGCCTTCCAGCTTGCCTACCTCTCCTCTGGAACCACACTCTCTTTGCTGTAGACGTTCTCTCTCTCCCAAGAAAGCTGCCTTTATTCTTCCTCTATTAGTCTATATTCTACGGTCTCCTTTTCAAAGCACTGCTTTAAAAAGCTGTTATTCCGTAATAGCTTGTGATCTTTTTTTTTTTAAAATATATCTAGGCTTTTCTGATTATTAATAGCTGTTCTCAAAGCATTTCTTCTTACCTTACTGTTCTTCTCCTAACCCCATCTAAATGCAATTCATTCAGAAAAGATACTACTGCTGGCATCTCGGCTTAAAGAAAAAAAAAAAAAGAAGGCTCTAGAAGCTATGACCCTTGAGTCTATGTCCCAAAAGCCTACTGTTTGGTGACAGAATAGCTACTGAAGGTCACAGATTGATAAATTGATAGATACCAGGCTACCCCCCCGCTCCCCCCCACCCCCCGCCCAGAAGAACACATTGCAGATACAGTTCTTTACCAAAGAGAGCTATTTACTTTTTTTAAAAAAGCTCAGAGCCATAACAATTTAAACTGTTTCACTTGAATCAAATGAGATGCATCATCCATTTCCCTGATGTGCTTTCAGTAAAGAGGAAAAGCATTCGTATAAAATACCTTCGGAGAGTGCTCTGTGTTTAACCATTTTCTCCCCATAAAAGCTCAAATCACCTAATCAGAAAACACTCTATCATTTTACACTGAATGGTTCGTAAGAACATAAAACTCCATTTAGCACCACTACTCGCTCTCATCATCTACCCTTTTAAAATGCTTACCCATCTTTCTCATTGCTATTCAAAGAAACAGATTTATTTCTCACCCTGGAGTTGGGAATTTTGGCATGCCAGATTGAAAATGTACCCAACGCAAGTAGTGGATGGGTTATTCTTAGTCTCCTTACACGCTTAAGAGAAAATGGGGCAGGGTATGTCTCTAAATCAAATAAAGTTCTTTGGAAAGTCTGACTTCAACTAGATCTACATTAGTGAGGCCCTTGTCGTATTAGAAAAAGAGCTGGAATTGTGAACGATAGGCATTTTAGCTCTATGAAGAGAGGGGAAGGGGCAAAGTCATGGAGATTTTTGAGCCAAGGTGGCAGAATTATCACCATATTCACTGTACATCTGATTTTTTTTTTTTAAATTTTGGTTATGGAAATGAGAAAAATTTCTCCAATGTATTTTTAAAAATTTTATGGGAGTCGAATGCCATGGACAGAGGAGCCTGGTGGGTTACAGTCCATAGGGTCACAAAGTGTTGGACACAGCTGAAACGACTGAGCACACACACACACAGTTGCTTTACAATGCTGTGTTAGTTTCTGCTGTACAGCAAAGTGAATCAGCTATATGCATACGTATATCCTCCCTTTTGGGGGGATTTCCTCCCCATTTAGGTCACCAAAGAGCACTTAGTAGAGTTCCCTGTCTTATACAGTCGGTTCCCATTAGTTATCTATTTTATACATAGTATCAATAGTGTCTGTGTGTGTATCTATCTATCTATCTATCTATCTATGTATTTATCTATCTCAATCCAATCTCCCAATTCATCCCAACCCCCACTTTCCCCCTGGTATCCATATTGTTCTCTAAGTCTGTGTCTCTATTTCTTCTTGGTAAATAAGATTGTATATACCAATTTTTTCCCCAACTTATTTTTGATGTTTATCATTTACAATGGAAAAGGCAGCTACTAACTTCTGATGGAGGTATTTTGCCTCAGTTCAACTGTGCAAACCCTCCTTATTGTTTCTCTCCTGTTTCTTCCAACCATCTTTTATCCTTTCCTCACTTTTCCTTCCCTAGTTAGGCATCCAGACCTGGGAGACACAAGTTACAAGTGTGGCTAAAATGGTTGCTGCCTCTCCTTTTAGAAGGTCAGGGCGAAAATTCTCCCAGCTAGTCACAGCCTAGCCCGTATCCTCTTTCCTCAAAGTTGATGAAATAAAATCAGAATGTCTTTGTAATCTTGTGTTTTAGACTATTTATCATATGAAGAAGAAGACAATTGGGTTAATGATTTTTCTTTTTTTTTTCTTTTTGGAAGAAGCGGTTTCCATGCTCTGTGGCAGCCAACAGCCCCTCTGATTAGAAGGCGACTTCATAAATTACAAACCACCAGAGTGAGAGTCATTATGTAGAATGGGCTCTGCCATCTGGTCGTCCACTCTCTACATGAGAAAGGCCATAATCTTTGCTCTGTGGCTTGGTTACTTCAAGGAACCCTCAGTCACACCGAAAGAAAAGAGATGTATTTTCATTCCACACTCACTTGGCCTTCTAACGCTAGAAAATCTAGGCACTTGGAAAGGCTATGATTCCCACTGAACTGATGAGAAAACTGAGAAAAGCAAGTTCAGTGTTTTATCTCTAAGTAGGCTTTACAAATCAAGTCCAAAGAAAAAGAAAGCAGGATGTGCTCTTTGTTTCAACAGGAAGAGAGTAAGTTCTCTTTTTTTTTTCCTGCTTTCTCTCCATATAAGAAATTTCACATCTACTTCATTTCCATTTTCTGAAAGGTTCTATCAATGCAAGTTACAGGTGCATGTGACAGGAGAGAATAGATTTCTTATTAAACAGGTAGACACTTTGCAACAATTCATCCCAGCTGCCTCTAGGGGAAAAAAATAAAAGTTTTTAGTGAAGTTGATAAAATGCCAGACAGGAACTAATTCTTTACTTTTATGTATGCTTCTTTCCTGAAGCAAACAGGAGAAACACACCTCTCTTTACCTCTGGCAAGCAGTTCAAAATACACTGCCAGAGGTCCTATTCTCTTCAGAAAGAACCACTGGGCATTCAAACTAAAACCAGCAAGTCAAAGAAAGATTTAGCCCTGCATGGATTCAGTATGATGGGGATTACTAATTCAGGCTTTCACATATCTTCATTTATCTATAGCTTCCCTGTATTAGAGTGCTTTAGAAGCAATATAGCATCATGCTCAAGAGCATGGATTCTGAACCAGATTCAGGGTCCTCTGATGCCTCTTATTCACTGTCTGGCCTTGGGCCAGTGATTTAAGATTTCTGTACTTCAGTTTCTCCGTCTATAAAATGAGTTTATAACAATACTAACTTCACTGGATTGCTGGGAGAATTACAAATGAAATTGTTATGATGCTTAGAATAAAACTGTCCAATGACAATCTTTTGTGATCTTTTCACTCAACTGTGGTTTGTTTTTTAAATTTTTATTGGAGTATAGTTGCTTTACAATGTTGTGTTCATTTCTGCTTATAGCAAAGTGAACCAGCTACATGTATACGTGTGTGTGTTAGTCACTCAGTCGTGTCTGACTGTTTGTACCCCATGGACTATAGTCCATCAGGCTCCTCTATCCATGGAATTCTCCAGGCAAGAATACTGGAGTAGGTTGCCATTTCCTTCTCCAGGGGATCTTCCTAACCCAAAGATTGAACCCAGGTCTCCTTCATTGCTGGCAGATGCTTTACCATCTGAGCTACTAGGGATGCCCTATATATATATACATATAGTCCTTCTTTTCCAGATTTCCTTCCCATTTAGGTCACCACGGAGCACTGAGTAGAGATCCCTGTGCTACACAGTAAGTTATTAGTTATCTACTTTATACATAGTATCAATAGTCTGGGCTTCCCTGGTGGCTCAGTGGTAAAGAATCTACCTGCCAATGCAGGAAATGCGAGTTCGATCCCTGGGTCAGTAAGATTCCCTCCCTGGAGAAGGAAATGGCAATCCACTCCAATATTCTTGCCTGGGAAACCCCATGGAGAGAGGATCCTGGTGGGCTCAAGTCCATGGGGTCACAAAAGAGTCAAACACAACTTAGCGACTGAACAACATCAACAACAAATCAGTAGTGTATGCATGTCAATCCTGATCAATTGTGTTTTTATATAAAGACTGAAAAGAAAGGCAAGCTTAAGAACTAGAGGTAAGTTTATACCAAGATGATGTCTTACTTCCATTTCTGGAAATTATGTATTTGTCTTTGGTCTCATAACCTGAGGGCATTACTAAGTAACATAGGCAAACAACTGAAGGCAAAGGGACACACACACAAACACAATATCATTAAAAGTTCCTATGCATGTGTTTCTAGTATAAAGAGTTTAAAACTGCACACCAGCACCCATAGGTATGCTTGCTGCTACTGTTGTTTAGTCGCTAAGTTGTGTCCAACTCTTTGCGACCCCATGGACTGCAGCCCACCAGGCTTCTCTGTCCATGGGATTTCCCAGGCAAGAATACTGGGGTGGGTTGCCATTTCCTTAACCAGAGGATCTTTCTGACCCAGGTATCGAACCAGCATCTCCTGCATTGGCAGGTAGGTTCTTTACCACTGAGCCACCAGGGAAGCATAGACATGCTTCCTTCTTTGCAAAGAGCTATCAATTCAATGAGCTTCCCTGATGGCTCAGCAAGTAAAGAATCCACCTTCAAAGCTAGAGACACAGGAAATGTGGATTCGATCCCTGGGTCAGAAAGATCCCTTGCAGAAGGAAATGGCAACCCACTCCAGTTTCTTGCCTGAAAAACCCCATGGACAGAGTAGCATAGTGGGCTACAGCCCACAAGGTCGAAAAGATTTAGACAGGACTGAGCGATTAAACACATCAATTCAATTGGATGCTTTTAATTAACACTCAGATGTTTGCCTGGTGTATAATATCAGACTTTTCTCATGATCAAAGGAGATTGGTATTTATGAGATATGGCCAAAGAAATTCATCAAAGGATATTTTAAAATTCCATATTAACTATTATCATTGCCTGCCTTCGAAAAAAAATAAAAATAAAAGAGAATATCATGAAAGGAGTTCAACAAACTAATACTACTGTTTACAGGTTTCTTTCTATCTTAAGTCTAAGTTCTATTAAAAAAATTAATCTCAGATGTATGTTGGGCTTTCTACATATTTTATAATAGTTGTGCAAATACAGTAAGTATATTCATATACTGTAGCCCTTTAACAAAGTCTAGAGGTATAGCCTAAATAAACTTAAAGCATACAAAATTTCCTAGTTAAAAAGCAAAGACTCAGTAATCTGGGTTGTAGATTATTCTCTTTCATTCCATGTTCGATGCATGAGACAAAGGCTCAGGGCCGGGGCAATGGGATGACCCAGAGGGATGGGATGGGGAGGCAGGTGGGTGGGGGGTCCAGGAAGGGGAACACATGTAAACTCATGGCTGATTCATGTCAATGTATGGCAAAAACTATTACAATATTGTAAAGTAATTAGCCCCCAACTAAAATAAATAAATTTATTAAAAAAAAAAAAAACCCTACATACAACTAAATAAAATATTCCACAGCTGAAAAAAAAAAAAAAAGCAAAGACTCTTTGGAGATATTAAAGATTATGCATTATGACTCAGGCCAGTACGTAAGAAACCCAGGTTTCAGATATCACAGGAGGGTGGGGATAGGCGTGGGGAGTGGCAGGAAAGATGGCTAGGTGTGCATGTAGTGTCTCCATTTTCTTGAGAGCAGGAATAAAATCAGTCACCAGTGCTCTTGCATGCAACATAAAGCTGGGTTTCCAGGGCCTGCACCCGTTCAGCCATGACTCTTCTCCGTGTTATCCACTCCACGTTGCATTTGGTTATCCTACCATTGTCGCTCGCAGGCCTTGAGTCAGAAACCATGCTGATTTTACTGCCACTTTTTTCTTCCCAAACCATAAGAGCTTTCAAAAGTAACTTAATGGGAAACAGCTAGACATTTTAAAAGAGAAGGAAAAAAATCCTTCCTCCCAAATAGTCTGAAACCCAAGACCAAGAATGAATGTGACCTTGACACAACAGAGTCATTTCTCCAGGGGGTCGAGGCCTCTAGGGAATCTCAAGCCTTCCCTCCGGGGCACACATCCACCTTCACAAACAGACTCCTATCTTGGGATTTATTTTTTTGAGAGATGCACAGAAATATCTCTCACCCCAGAGGCCAGTATCTGGAAGTACTCCCTGATCACTGGATCACTGAAATTGTGTTTTCCCTTCTCTATCCCCTTGCAAAGGGGACAGTCAACTTTTCTTGTTCAAGATTCTCTCGGGGGCATCCTTCCTTCTGGTCCCTGAGTTTAAGTTTACCAAAACTCTTAACAAATCCTCCCCTGAACTCTGTAGGGACAATGAACTGAGCTCTATGTAAGGCCTAATCTATTACTCTGATTATTCAGAGATAATCTTTTAGCCTCTGGGTTGTGTCTAGATACTTGTTTGAGTCCCTAACTTAGAATTTTATCCCTTAATAGCTAAGGCAGCAGACCCAGGAAAAAGAGAAAGAAATCACATGTAGCCATTTTTTCCACATTTTAATCAAGTTGGGTAAAAGATTTGGTGGGAAACTTTGAAAGTAATGGCTCACATGAACTTTCTCTATGATTTGTGGATTTCACTCTCCAATGTTCCTTTCCTATTTCAACTCTATTATAATGGATAATTGAGAACTGACTATACAGATGGGGAATGCATCCATCCATTCATTCAACAAATATTTCAAGATGATGACAGGGACATCAAATTTGCCAACATGTAACAAGGCCTCCTTAAAAGAGGCAGATTATGAGAGAATATGGAAGACAGACAGTATATCTTTTTTCATTTGTATATTTCTGGTACTCCACGCACACATTTACAAAGAACAAAGAAGGAAAAGGGATGAATTAAGGATATTTTTATGTGTTCCAAAGCCATTCATGTCTTTATATTTCCTACTATTTTTTAATGAGGCAGCATATTTTAAAAGTAAACTTTACTTTTTTGAAAGCAGTGAACTGGTGAATTTTTGATGTTTTGTAACTTCTTAAATGATGGTTTTACATTAAGATCTCACTCAGAGTAGTAGGAAATTCCATGACTTGTCTTCAAAGGAGAAATTAATCTGGGAATTTCAAGGCATGATTTTTCTTCATTCTACCTAGACCAGAACTCTAGATCTTAGAGTCCCCTCAAAATCAGGTACTATATCTTATTTTAGGAAAATGGAGCATTTGGTTAAATAAATGACTAAATAAACTGTCAAAATCACTGCATCATGCATCTTTTATACAGTATTTTTTCTCTTGAATTTTTGGTTCTATACATATAGTAACATTGTACTGAAAAACCTGAATGAACTTTCTGGCCAACCCTATTTACTTATTTATTTATTATATAGAAGAGGTTTCCCGGGTGGCTCAGTGTTAAAGAATCCGCCAGCAATGCAGGAGATGTGGGTTCAATCCCAGGGTTGGAAAGATCCACTGGAGGATGAAATGGCAACCCACTCCAGTATTCCTGCCTGGGAAAGCCCATGGACAGAGAAGCCTGGTGGGCTACAGTCCGTGGGGTCACAAAGAGTCAGACAGGACTTAGTGACTAAACAACAATGATACATAACAGTATATTACACTACTGCTGTGAAAATCAAATTCATTTTTAATCAATTTACTTATATTTGCCTCTCATGATACCCACATATCATGGAAGAATGACCTTGAACTTAGCCTCTGAGGTCAATCCTCCCACACCCAGTCTCCAAGTCAGTAGGTCCTCTGTGATTCTATCAGAGCACACCCTCGGTAGGTGTTTACAGAGCTAACTCTTCTCTCTTTAGTGTAAAGTGATCAATGGGCTAAGATAGCAAGAAGCAGTGTGTAATTTACCTTAAGGATTTACTTTGCAAAACATCATGTGAAAAACAAATATATGAT
Organism: Giraffa tippelskirchi; assembly: GCF_054371585.1. Taxonomy (NCBI): domain Eukaryota; kingdom Metazoa; phylum Chordata; class Mammalia; order Artiodactyla; family Giraffidae; genus Giraffa; species Giraffa tippelskirchi. Next base: position 58,300,746 of record NC_137279.1, on the reverse strand, counting down.
ATTGCTTGTATGTGGAATCTAAAAAAATTGCACAAATGAACTCATTTACAAAACATAGAGTCACAGATGTAGAAAACAAACTTATGGCTACCAGGAGGGAAAGGCAGGGGGTAGGGATAAAACAGGAGATTGAGACTGATATATATATATAATACTATGTATAATAAATAACTAATAAGGACCTACTGTATAGCACAGGGAACTCTATTCGGTACTCTGTAATGACCTAAATGGAGAAAGAATCTAAAAAAGAGGGGATTATATATACATGAATAACTGATTACATTGCTGTACACCTGAAACTAACACAACATCGTAAATCAACTATACTCCAAAAAAATTTAGAGAAAAACAAAACTTTGACCTGAACAGTAATAAATACCATGTTAAAATGTGTGGGGGTACAGCTAAAAAAAATCACATCATGTGTTAAAAGCTTTTGGACTTCTGTGCCAAGGGCTATTTGCATACGTTAACTTCAAGGAGAGTTGGACCATAAAGAAGGCTGAGCACTGAAGAATTGGTGCTTTCCAACTGTGGTGTTGGAGAAGACTCTTGAGCGTCCCTTGGACAGCAAGGAGATCAAACCAGTCAATCCTAAAGGAAATCAACCCTGAATATTCATTGGAAGGGCTGATGTTGAAGCTGAAGAGCCAATACTTTGGCCACCTGATGTGAAGAGCCGACTCACTTCAAAAGACCCTGATGCTGGGAGCTATTGAGGGCAGGAGAAGGGGCAGCAGAGGATGAGATGGTTAAATAGCATCACCAACTCTATGGCCATGAATGTGAGCAAACTCCAGGAGATGGGGAAGGACAAGAAAGCCTGATTTGCTGCAGTCCATGGGGTCACAAAGATTTGGACACAACTTAGCAACTGAACAACAACAACACTTCAAGAATTCTAGTTAAATCCCCCCTGGATGCTGAGCTCCTCTGAGCAGCAATCCAGAGACGCTTCCTCCTGAGCCTGGCCACTGTGGGTTACAGGGAACTAAGCAGACTAACTTGCTCCAGAAACCCAAAGGGCTTGGGATCCCTGAGTAAGAAGCCTCCCCAAATCTCATTTTCCCCAGATAACTCTAGCTTCGTGCTGCCAGACCTTAAGGCAGCCTGTGTCCTTTAATTTTCTCACCTGAACAACACAGAGAGCCTCTGCTCTAACTTATAGTCATGTGTGGGAATAGACGCCATAAAATGGAAATCTCTGGCATTCAATACAATCCATTTTACAACCCCCCAAAACAATCAGAATTGAATGACTAGCAAAAAGTGATGTATCAATTAAGGTTCTTTCTCTCTGTTTCTCTGTGTTCTAGGCTATCAGAGTAGTATGTTACAGTAGACATAGCAAAGACCCCGGAAACAGCACTTTCTTGGTCTTGGAATCAGAGGATGATTTGCAGTTCGGGTCTTGAGAAGACGTGAGCCAGGAGAACAACTCCCTCATCTCTCTGCATGTCACCACAGCTTGGAAACAACAGGAGCTTCAACAACAGGAATGTGTACTTATCAGAATCAAGAAAATCAGGTTCTCCCTCTTTGACAGAGAAAGCTCTCAGAATGGGTCTTGATAAAGCCTCTTTTCCTTCTTGGGAACTGAGAGATAGCTCCTCTGTGGTACTTCAAAAGAGGGCAAGCAAGGGCTTCCCTGGTGGCTCAGTGGTAAAGAATTCGCCTGCCAAGGCAGGAGACATGGGCTCAATCTCTGATCCAGAAAGATCCCATATGCTGCAGACCAACTAAGCCACAGCTACTGAGTCTGTGCTCTAGAGCCAGGACCTGAAACTACTAAGTCTTCATGCCACAACTACTGAAGTCTTCATGCCCTGAACCCGTGCTCCACCACAAGAGAAGCTACTGCACCACAGCTGCAAAGTACTGGAAAGTAGCCCGCACTCACTGCAACTAGAGAAAGCCCATATGCAGCAATGAAAACTCAGCACACCCAAAATAAGTAAATAGATAAAATTATTTAAAAAACAGAAGGTAAGGCAAGAGAGGGGAGATGGGTAAGATTTCCAAAAGTAGGGAGCCGGCAAGTATCTACCAATAGCTACCAATAAACATAGAAGCCAGTATTTATTTCTAGAAATTCAAGAGTGAAATAATGACAGTGGACATAACAAAAGTCACAAAAGAATACTCCTTGTAGCACTCACTTTATTTTTTGAAATTTAAAAAATTTTGGCCTTGCTGTGCAGCCTGTGGGATCTCAGGTCCCCAACCAGGGATTGAACCTGGGGATCCCTGCTTTGGAAGTGTGGAGTTTTAACCACCGGACAACCTGGGAGGTCCCTATCATCACTTTAAATGTATGCAATTTTCTATACCAAAAAATAGTCATTTTTTAAAATTTTGAAAACATACATAGGGAGCAAGAGGAAGAGAGGTCTGAGTGCAGAGGTTGAAAAACACTATCATAAACCTATACCTCCAAACTGGTGAGTTTCTGTGATATCCACCTCCACCTCCCTAAGAGCAAACAGAGAAAAGCAGGTATTCAAAGGCCCTCCCTGCTCCTCATAAAGGCATTGCTCCAGCTTCCTGAACTCCCATCTAAAGGTTGTCATTGCAACTTTGTGCCATGCATGGCTCCAGACAATTCACTAATTCAAACTGTAAATCTTTATTATAAAGATTTCCTTCTCCTAAGCAGTAATTCTCTCTGCTCTGGTGGGGAGAGGAATGATTTGTTTTTTCGTTACTGGTTATTTATAAGATATCTACTCTAGATTAGTCCTGCTTGAGTGGCATCCTAAATGGCTCCATTCCCCAGCAGTACTTTACTTCTGATGGGAGACTGACAACCGCTACTTAGAATGTCTTTCATGATACACAATGAAGTGAAAAACTGCTGTGAAAAAGCCCATGTTTCAAAACAAACCATCTCTATAATAAGCACTTAAAACCCTTTTCATTAATATATTTCTTTGTGGATAAAACAAAAGCTTAATGCTGCAACGTGGCCTTTGACAATTTTTTTTTTTTTTTAAATAAACACTGTTTCAATTTTTAGCTGGATCCAAATAATGGAAATGCAAGTGAGGCTTGAGATGTTATCCACATACATCCTCTTAATGCTGGGGCAAACTGTGTTGTTTTCAACCAAAATATTGAAAGTTTAACAGAAATCTGAAAGTGCAAGCCTGAATTGGTAAGTGCAGAATCTAACCACCTCCGCGTATCTCAGGTATAAACAAACACCTTTGGTGGAAAGAGATACAGTCCTGTCTAATCCTTATCTGAATTTGCAATTAAGACAACAGAGCAGCAGATATCTGTGCACAGTTCTGCTCGCTTCATTTTAAATGGCTGGACCTCAATCAAATGGGGCTCCAAGTAGATCGAAAAGCAAATGTCTAATGTCTAACTGAACTCTTTTTAATACACCTAATGCTTAGTGCCAGCTTCAGGCTGCCAAGAGGTGGGGGAGTAGGAGAAATGAACAAACAAATAGCATTAAAAAAAGAAAGACAGATAGAAAATCTCCTTGGAAAACTTGTCAGGAAATGATGATTACTTAATTCCTTAATACAAATATAAAAGCCAGCCATTTTACACTGATGCTCCGCTGTCTCCTCTCCCCACCCCTCTTCCCTCTCTGCGCTCAGAATTAGGGGTCCGGTCACTTCCATTCACTATCACCTCCCACAGAATACCCTGAGAGCCTCAAAATGAAGCACTTCTGAGTCTTCTTTTTCAATCTGTGTGAGCCTCTCTCAGTTTATCGCAAATGAACAATCATGTTGGAAGGGGCCCCGTCTGTTTAATGTCATTAGCGATTGTTTCATAAAACAAACAGCCGCTCCACCGTTCCGCTGCAGTTAATCTTAAATCTAAACGTGGCGGCACTCGGAACTGGTTTGTTCTCACCAATGCAGGTCTCTTAATCTACTGCAAGTCAAGGCGCTTATCTCTCTGCTCAGTTCAGGGATTTTTTTTTCCTCCAAATACTAAACCAAACCCAGGGAACAGTGGGCCTCCAGAATTTTTTTTTTTTAATCCCCTGGGCATTTTTTTTTTAAGCGACTCAAAGTCTACAGTATATTTATTTATTGATGGTGCTATTTTACAAATATTTTCCCAATACTGACAAAGTCAAATGCTTTCGCAGGTTGGCGCCTAAGTGCCAGCCTAATCAGTGACTTTGGGAATCCTGATAAAATGCTAAACTGAGAACAAAAACACACTTATCAACTTTGGAATGATGCGTACTTGGAAAGTCAAAGACTTCAAGTGGTTATATACTCGTGGAAGGGTCTGATTAGATCTGTACACTAGGCTAATTTATTATTATTATCATTTAACAATATTTTTATTTAGTATATATTTTGTCACAGGTATGATCCCAAAATTCACTGGATGATCTTTTATTTTTTCATTGACTCAGTCAAATAACCCTCAAGAAGGTAATATTATCCCCATTCTCAGATAACAATATTATTATTTAATATATATTTTGTCACAGGCATGGTCCCAAGATTCATGGGATGTTCATTTTTTTCATTGACTCAGCCAAATAACTCTTAAGAAGGCGTTATTATCCCCATTTGCAGATAGAGTAACTAAGGCTTTGGTAAGAGATGAAGACATTTGCCAAAAATCACACTGCTGGTACCAGGCAAACCCATTATTTAAAACAAGGGCACATTGGTTTAAAGTCTATATTCCCAGCCCTAAGGTCCCATTAAAACTGGTCATCACATCAGTTTGAAAATTCATGCCTATAATGATCATATATTCTGGAGTTCCTAGGAGGGTTCTAACTTAGAAAGTTTTGTACCTCTGCCCAACAATGTGCCTGAGATTTTTAATGGCAATATTACTGCTGTTCTAGGCTAGAGATTCCAGGAGTAGAAGGCTGTCTGTTGGTACTTCAGGCTCAGAGAATAAAGGTCACTTTCAAGTTGTAACAAGTCACCACCCAGTCTCCTCACCAGAGCCTGCTTAACAGAGGGAGAGGGGCTCATGACCAAGCTGACTTAATCTCTGTAGGTGGAAACTTTTGGGTCCCAATTAGAGCCCTATTCATCACACCAGTACCTGCCCCGCCCCCCATCCCTGCTTGTCTCCTCCACTCACCACTTGGCCATCCACCAACTCAGACATTTAAACCCATTAAAACCAAACTTCGTTGACTTCTTACATGATTGTTAAAACCTTTTTGTTGTTAAAATTTTTTTCCTCTAGCCCCATAATAAGATGAAAAGATACTGAAAGGCAGAAATCAAAGTGTGAAGCTCTTTACATGGTACTGAATAGTCATTCTCATCGCCAATCAGCCAGAAAATGATTACTAAGTACTTTTCATGTCCCAAGCACTAGGCTGGGCACAAGCATCCCAATATTGCTGCCTAATACACCTACTATGGGGTACTCAGGTAACTCAGTGGTAAAGAATCTACCTGCCAAAGCAGGAGACTCAGGTTGGATTCTTGGGTTGGGAAGATCCCCCTGGAGAAGGAAATGGCAGCCTGCCCCAGTATTCTTGCCTGGAGAATACCAAGGACAGAGGAGCCTGGTGGGCTATAGTCCATGGGGTCAAAAAAGAGGTGGACACGACTTGGTGACTAAACAACAACACCACTTACTATACTAATGTAACAATTTTCTCCTGCGGCACTAATTTGTTAGAGAGAATTGGAAGGTCATCCTCATTCGTATCCTTCTGTTCTGACCATTGGGAATTACTTTCAGCTTCTCAGAGGGGACAAGTACTTTCACATCTAAACATTCACACCTACACTTTCCTCAGTCTAGTACTTTATCCTCCTCCTCCTCACTTGGATAATTCCTGCTCCACCTTCAGATCTTAGGTCACATGTCATTTCTTCAGGGCGATGTCCCCATTCACTGCATTCCTGAATGGGGTGGGTGTCCATGGTTTCCATAGCATCCAGGGTTTTCCCATGTCATAGCACTTAGAGCCTGTGTACGTTCCCCAGGAAACTGTACGCACTGAGAGAGAGGAAGCTGGTCTGTCTTGTTCACTGGTGCCCCCACCCAACATGAAGAATGATGCTTGGTATGGAGGTGGTGCTGAAAACTTTTTGCCTGCATGGATGGATAGATGAATGGATAGATGGATGGATGGAAGGGTAGCTAAGAGTATATTATTTTATTTTTATAACCAAGCAAAAATATCTCAAATCTTTAAAAAATTAAAATATGTATCATCTGAAGAATGGCAGTTAATTGATATCCATGGGATTTTGTCATTTTAAAATTAGAATTAAGAGCAAATAAAGGACATTGTAAATGGAGTTTCAAAATTCCAGAGAGGATAAGGGAAGATTTCAGCAGAGGGATACAGGGATCAGAAGACAGAAAACAAGAACACTCTTTGGATTTTGCAGTCTTGACCAAGGAAATTGATGTGTTTTTTTTGTTTTTTATAAATTTATTTATTTTAGTTGGGGGCTAATTACTTTACAATATTGTAATAGTTTTATAAAGATATGTCAATTTATTTGACAAATCATCACTGGGCCTCAGCTGACAGGACAAGCACACTAGTGGGCATTATGAGGTGATCAGAGATGATTAAGATATTCTAATTCTAAGAATGTATGAGCAAACAATATCACTAATTGTTAGATAAATGCAAATGAAAAGTATAATAAGATATCACCTCACACCAGTGAGAATGGCCTTTAAAAAGTCTATAAATAATGAATGCTCAAGAGGGTATAGAGAAAAGGGAACCCTCCTACACTGTTAGTGGAAATGTTAATTGGTGCAGCCACTATGGAAAACAGTATGAAGTTTCCTTAAGGAACTAAAGAAAGAACTATCATATGATCCTGCAACACCATTCCTAGGAGAAAACTAATTAGAAAATATATATGTGCCCCAATGTTCACAGCAGCACTATTCACAATAGTCAAGACATAAAAGAAACCTAAATGTCCATCAACAGAAGAATGGATAAAGAAGATGTGGTACATATATACAATGGAATACTACTCAGCCATAAAAAAGAATGAAATAAGGTTGTTTGCAGCAACATGGATAGACCTAGAGATTATCATACTAAGTCAGGTAAATCAGACAAAGACAACCATCATATAATAACACTTATATGTGGAATCTAAAAAAAGGATACAAATGAACTTATTTATAAAAATGAAACAGGCTCACAAACATAGAAAGCAAACTTATGGTTACCAAAGAAGATGCAGGAGGCAAGGGGAGAGATAAATTAGGAGTTTGGGATTAACATATACACAATACTATATATAAAACAGGTAAACAACAAGGACCTACAGCATAACATAGAGAACTATACACAACATATTGTAATAACCTTTATTGGAAAAGAATCTGGAAAAGAATACACACATACACACACACATACATGGGTTTCTCCAGTGGCTCAGAAGTAAAGAATTCACCTGCAATGCAGAAGCCCCAGGAGACATGGGTTCAATCCCCTGGGGGAGGAAATGGCAACCCACTCCAGTATTCTCACGTGGAGAATCCCATAGACAGAGGAGCCTGGCAGGCTATAGTCCACAGGGTCGCAAAGAGTTGGACATGAGCAAAGTGACTTAGCACACATGATGCACATACATACATATAACTGCATCAGTTTGCTGTACACATGAAACTAACATAACATTTTAAGTTAAGTATACTTCAATTTTTAAAAATGTATGAGCAGAGAAAGAGACAAAAAAATACATACACTCTCCTTTGAAGGAGTACAAAGATGTCATTGGTTCAATCTCTTTTTTCATAGTCTAGCAGCTCCAACCCACTGTTCCAGTTCCAAAGCTCATTTTAACTCCCTACTAGATTTCCCTGGTGGCTCAGATGGTAAAGAATCCACATGCAATAAGGAGACCTGGGTTTGATCCCTGGGTCAAGAAGATCTCCTGGAGAAGGGAATGGCTACCCACACACTCCAGTATTCTTGCCAGGAGAATCCCATGGACAGAGGAGCCTGTCAGGCTACAGTCCATAGGGTTGCAGAGAGCTAGACATGACTGAAGTGACTTACCACAGCACAGCACAACCTCCCACTAGGGAGAGACCATAACATCTAACAGAGGGGAAAAAATTAGATTTGGAAAGTAAGTTCCCCCACTTCACCATGCACTTTCTTTTCTATCAATACCTGGCATTCCCCTTTTGCAAAGTCTGGATCTTTTGGGATCAGGTCTGAGTAAAATGATTATTAATTTATTTAGTTCATGCAAAGAGTACACTTCAGAATCAAACAGTATTTTATAGTGGCAAACTTCACTAATGGAAAGTAGGGAGGGATCTTATGAATAATCATAATTCCTGACCAAAATGTTCATTGAGTGAATGAATGACCTACAATTTTATATTCACTGCAAATGTCTACAAATCTTTAAATCAGGATGGCTGCAAATACCCAAATGCTATGACTTGGATTCATTGTATTCTCATTGTATTCATTGTATTCTACCCTGGCCAATATCTACTATCTAGATAAAACAACACTTAGAAACAAGAACAGTAAAAATAAAATACTTTGAAAAGAAGCAACATTAATTTTTTACCTGTATTTTCAAGCCCTGAAAAGCCCAGGCTTTCTGTAGTAGGCTTAAGTACGACCACCATTTGAAATACTTTAATACGTGTGAAGTAAACGAAGAAAAACAATGGCACTCATTTACAAATCCTATCTTTGAACTAGTGTGCAAGCTGGTTCATGACTTGAGGTTTACAACTTGCAGCTGTCCAGCTCTTAAATGCATTGCTCAGTTTTCATAAAATCAGTTTTGTGGCTTACCATCCAAGGGTGTGTATATCCAGTTCTCCAGCAGTCTGACTGTGAAGTTCTAGATAATACCCCTTGGTAGTGGCTGCTAACAAAATAATAAAATGAGCACTCTGCCAAGTGTCATAGATCTATTGTTTTATTAATTCCCATAATAACACTAGATCTAGAGTGGGCTGTTATTCAATGCCTCTTTCTCTTACAGATAAGGAAAATGAAGCTTGCAGGACCGCATAATTGCCCACAGCCATGAGTGAGCAAGAACTAGTGCCCTACAGGAGCTAATCTGGTAAGAGAGGACTTTTTCTACAACAAATTCTTATTCTACAAACCTGACATAATTCTTGAGCTGAAGATGCTTTTCCAGACGTAGGTCCTGAAGGACAGTATATAGTATAGAAGTTGCAGTACAGAAGTCCCTTATACAAGTGGAATCTTGAATTATTATTCCAGTGAAATTCCCCAAACTGTAAATCTTTGACAGCCTATGTGGTAGGTAGGCATTTAATGAATGCTTTTTGTATTAATCTCACAAGTTACTTAAGAGCACCAACTCTTCCAGGATTTTTTTTTCAGCTCCATGCTCATTTACAGATTACAAAAGCAATTAAAAATAGATTAGTGGAGGCCAGAAGGGGGAACAACTACAGCAAGTCCCCCACATATGGACAAGTTCCATTCTGAGAGCGTGTTTGTAAGTCCAATTTGTTCAATAAAGTTAGCCTAGGTATCCAACTATCACAATTGGCTATATAGCACTGTACTGTTAATAGGTTTATAATACTTTTCACAAAAATAATACCTAGAGACAAACACACAAAATATAAAGAAAACATTTTTAATCTTACAGACACATGGACTAACTTATGTGATTGGACATGGGAATGCACGTTCACATCTTTGAAAGTTCACAACTTGAAGGTTTATATGTAGGGGATTGACTGAATATAGGGGACCATTTACACAGGGGTATGGCATTCATGTGAGAAAATCAGTTAGCTCATTTTCTACACATCTTCGTTTTGGTTTCTTTTCTAACTATACTGAATACACTTTCATATAATACTTAATTAAAACAATGGCTAGAGGATGAATATCTTCAGGCCATAACATGCTCTCATTGGTCATGGGGCCTTTTCAGAATGTACTACAATTTTCAATAAATCACTAAGAAAAACAGAATCTTTATTACTTGAAAAAAAGTTTTTGCTCAATTGTAGTGCATATGCTTATTTTGAGTGCTTTCTCTTTACACATCACATTTTAGTTCAGATTATTGATCAGTAAGATACAGTGGAGGATAAGGAATAGAAAGGGAGAGTGAGGGGGCAGGAGGGGGGAGGAAAATGAGAGAGGAACCTGAAAATAAATCACCAAAGAGAAAAGTGGTTACAAAATGAATGTACACCTAGCGTTTTTGGCTGCTTAAAATCAACGATTTCCTCCCTGAATACTGTAAGGCTGAGTTCAATTTTATGTATATAATTTTCTAGTGCTTAAATTCACTCAAATATTAAGTTGGCAAACTTTTCACCATGCATGGGTAGTAGCACACCCATGAGAAGAACAAAGCTTTTGGATCCCAACAGATGTAGAAGTGATTGATCTCAGAAAACTACCAGCTCTGAGTACATGACTCAAGGTATCCTTAGTTTTGTCATCTATAAAATAAAGAAGAATATGTTTAGGTTTGTGATTATTAACTATAATAAATCTAAAAACTAGAACATAGTAGGCATTCAATGAGTTAAATGAGTTATAGTCTTGTTAGAGAAGACAAATGCATAAAAAATAAATTAATAAAATTGAAAAGAGGTTGAAATAAATGCTAGGATGGTTAAAAGTACTGTCTTATAAGCTATCTTCCTGGGCTTCCCTGGTGGCTCAGTTGTAAAGAATCTGCCTGCTAATGTAAGAGATGTAGGTTCGATCCCTGAGTTAGGAAGATTCCCCTGGAGAATAAACTACAACCCACTTCAGTATTCTTGTCTGGAAAATCCCATGGACAGAGGAGCCTGGCGGGCTACAATTCCTGGGGTCACAATAGAGTCAGACATGACTTAGCAACTAAACAACAGCAACAACAATAAGCTGTCTTCTACAGCTATCAGAATCCCCTGAGGTTCTTATTAATTATGTAAATTTCTGGGTTCCACATCAGACCTGCAGAGGGGAGCCTCTAGGGTTTAGATTCTGGAATCTGTAAATCTGCATTTTCAAAACCCACTCACTCATTCTTTTGTTCACTCAAGTCTGAGAATTTCTTCTAGTTACTCCAGTACTCTTGCCTGGAAAATCCCATGGACGGAGGAGCCTGGTAGGGGGGGTCGCTGAGCTACTTCACTTTCACTTTTCACTTTCATGCCTTGGAGAAGGAAATGGCAACCCACTCCAGTGTTCTTGCCTGGAGAATCCCAGGGACGGCGGAGACTGGGGGGCTGCCATCTATGGGGTCGCACAGAGTCAGACACGACTGAAGCGACTTAGCAGCAGCAGCAGCAGCAGACAGGGTAAACATGTTGGTAAGAGGATGAAAGGACACAGACGGCACACTCAACCTGGATGATTCCAGAAGGCTTTACTGGCAGAGGGACTAAATAAAAGGGAACTAATGACAGCAAGTATGGGAACCACAAGAGATCATGCAGAAACCCAGGGTTACCACCCCAAGGATGGACGCAGACCCAGGAAGGGAGACATTTGTGGGGAGGAAACTTCAAGAGAAGCAATGACCTTGGTTGAGGAAGGCAGCTGGAACAAGGTTGGCAGGGAGCGGTCCTTTGGAAAATACATTGTTCTTACTTTTCTTCCTCTCTCCAGGCTCCAGTGGAGCCTCTGCAATGGCCAGAACCTACTGGAACCCAGAGGGCAAGGAGCCTTATGGATAGGGTCTCTGGAGGACACCTCTTGGAGCAGAAGCCAGTGGAAAGGTTGGAGGTTAACCTGGAGTGGAAGACTGCTGACAGGGATGGGAAGACTCACAAATGAAAGAGCCTTTGAGTCTGAGGATGACTAAAAGATCAACAGTAATAATGAAAATCATAATAGCTATATCAATGGGGTTTTCAGTGTGCATTACTTTTCGAAGGACTTCACGTGTATTCAGTTGTTTAATACTCACTACAGCCTTACAAGTCTGGCCCCATCACAGATCAGGATGCTGAGACAAGCAAAGGTTAACTTACCAGCCTAAGGTCACGGCTAGTTAAGAGAAAGCAGAGGTAAAGGTTGGCCAGCTGCCCCCTGGGAATGAGCTGAGAGCTCCACTGCTCCACTGTCTCAAAAGAAGTTTCTAAGGCAAACGATTATATACAGGATGGATAAACAACAAGCTTCTATTGCACAGCACAGGGAACTTTAGACAGTATTCTCTGACAAACCATAATGGAAAAAGAGTATGTAAAACAATAAAGAATAATTGTCTCTCTGCCTGCCAAGGCAGGAGACTCAAGAGATGTGGGTTCGATCCCTGGGTTGGGAAGATCCCCTGGAGAAGAGACTGGCAACGCATTTTAGTATTCTTGACTGGAGAATCCCATGGACAGAGGAGCCCCTGGGCTGTTAGAGTCCATGGGGTCACAAAGAGTCAGACATGACTAAAGCAACTTTGCACACTTGCCTATATGTAATAGTATATATGTGTAATATAGTATATAACTGAGTCACTTTGCTGTATGGAAGAAATTAACACAACATTGTGAATCAACTACACTTCATAATTTTTTTAATTAAAAAAAGAAAAAAGAGGTGTCTCTGAGGGAGAGTAGGTTCCAACCTATGGGAAGAACAAATAAATAAGAGAGAGAAAAGTGCCCCGCCTGGCGTGTGAGAAAACCAGGAAGATTGCAGTGTGGCCAGACCCTAAGGGACCTGGAGAGGCAGCAGAAAGCCTTGAACTTCATCCCTTGATGCTGCTTAGCTTCACCCTGGCAGTGGGGAGTTCCACGCACCTACAAAGCTTTTCAGCATGCCGTTCCTACAACCTGGGCACTGACTAAGCCCTGGGCTTTCGCTGAACTGTGTGTGCTGAGGTGGAAGACAGCTTTATTGTTACTCACAAATGGAGTATTACGGATCCCTGGTTCTTTTTCACCTTTCATTGCTTGCTCCTGATATAACTTTTTATAACAGGAGCCATAGAAACACAAACTCAAAATATCTCAAGGCAGCAGAGGTAAAAATAGAATGTAATACTAAAGCCCAGCAATCTTCGAAACAAATCTTGTAAAGAGAACCTGTCGGGTTTTGATCTCTTCATTCAGCACACTTGTCCTCACAGAGGTGCACTCAGATGTAAAACTGTGACAGAAGAACCTGATCCTTACTATTCTGTGAGTATTATGTCTCTCTCTCTCTTTCTTTTGCTCCATCAATTCTCAGCCCACCACAAGGATGAAGATAACTCCTCCCCCAGGATATGTGAGTTTACAGCTGCTTCTGTTTGGGGGACCCAGGAGGTACAATTATGCAAAGAAGATATGTGTGTATGTGTGTGTGTGTGTGTGTGTGTGTGTGTGTGTGTGTAGAGAATTACTTGCAGAGGAGAAAGACAGAGGAAAGAATTACAGGAGCAGAACAGAAAACAATCCAGATGTGTTCTTCTTAGCCATTTGATTTTCATCAGTACTCCTACTCAGTCCAAATTTGGGGATTACTGAAATGAACAAGGGCTTCCCAGGTGGCTTAGTGGGAAAGAACCTGTCTACCAATGCAGGAGACCCAAGAGACAAGATTTTGATCCCTGGGTCGGGAAGATTCCCCTGGAGGAGAAAATGGCAGTATTCTTGCCTTGAGAATACCATGGATAGAGGAGCCTGGTGGGATACAGTCTGTGGGGTCGCAGAGAGTCGACATGACTGAGCAGGAGCATGAAATGAAAAAAGAAATGAGAAAACTGTTGATTCATTCCCTGGAACTTCCCCAACACCCTATGTGAACTGCCTTGGGATAGCATCCCGTCCCATGCTTTCAGTGATAAAACATATTGTCATTTTGAAAATCTTTATCTGACGTACACAGAAAAGCAGTGTGATATTTGATGAGATGACAATGTGTACGTCATCAACCCCACGGACTACACAGTCCATGGAATTCTCCAGGCCAGAATACTAGAGTGGGTAGCCTTTCCCTTCTCCAGGATTAAACCTCCAGAAGTTTATTTATTGATATCAGAAGTTACACCACAGACACTAACCTACTGTCAATATTTACAGAAAAAGAGAGTCATGCAGCAACACAGATGAACCTAGAGATGATCATATTAAGTGAAGTTAGAGAAAGACAAATATCACATGAATGACATCACTTATATGTGGAATCTAAAATGACACAAATGAACTTATCTATGAAACAGAAACAGATTCACAGACACAGAGAACAGATTTGTGATTTCTAAGGGGGAAGGGAGGGAGAGAAGGATGGAGTGGGAGGTTGGGGTTAGCAGACATAAACTATTATATGCAGGATGGGTAAACAACAAGGTCCTACTGTATAGCACGGGGAGCTATACTCAATATCCTGTGATAAACCACCATGCAAAAGAATATGAAAAAGAATACATTTATGTGCATCACTTTGCTGTACAGCAAAATTAATTTCACAGCAGAAATTAACACAACACTGTAAATCAACCATACTTAGATAAAATGAAAAGAAAAAGAAAGGCCGAGTCTGCTTAGAAGCCTCTATTTTCTCCTTTCTGATCTCCATGATTCTGCCCTCTTGGGTCAGCCATGACTCAGACCAATATACTTCTGGCCGGAGATCCAGGGTTCTTTATCCATTATTCAGGTAATGTAGCTGTCACATATTTGATTGTGGTTATTGCATAACTTCTCTTCGAATCTAAACCAATTTCTCTTCTTCTACAAATAAAACTTGATGACGGTCAATCACTTATAATCACTGAATTTAAAAACTAGAAAAGATCTTCTGATCATATAATTCAACTCCTTGTTCTAACAGATAGCTGAGGCCACAGCAAAGGGAAAGACACTTGTCCAAGGTCATAAGAAGCAGTAAACCTGACTCAAATTGTTGTGTTTGATTCTGCTCAGCACACTGACTCAGCAAACTGTCCCCGTTAACAAGATTTTCCTTTCTTTCCTTGTTCCTTATATTTTTAAAGTTATACTGGCTTCTTTAAAAAAAAAAGGGGGGGGACACACAAAGGAGTGTACTGGTCAAAATTTCAAAGACATAATTTCTGAAAAATAAGGGCATAAGGAAAGAAGGGGAGAATTTTTAAGCCTACTGCCTAAAATGCCATCCAGATAGGTTAACTGTAATCTAATCACCTGCAATGTTTATCCTGCATTATGGTGAGTTTAAAGCTATATGAATAACAAGATACTGGGATTTTGTCAGCTCTAGCTCCATGATGTCTGCAATTTTCAATATATCTCATGGTGGAAAAATATAAGCAATCACTGAGCCTTTGATTTCAGCTAGTACAGTTTACTTAGATAGATATTAATACATAATGTATACCATGCCAAGCAAATAGCTGAATCAGTAGACAGCAGTCACATGCACATGGCCGTGTGAATATCTAAATGGCGTGGAGAGCCTTTTCATGGTTTTCCTCTTCAAATGATTTTCTTATTATGACATTTTATATTTATTCTGGGCTTTAACATTTAGGTATGCATTTTGACAAGATCTGGGGACAAGATAGGCAAGAGAAGAACTGATTCAATTATCAGTTGACTTTATTGGTAAAACAATATTTCCATGAGAGGACTGTAAGCTATTGGGTTGTTACACCTGAGTTTATTGCTTAAAATAAAATTTAGAAACCCAAGGACAGAAGTCAACAGAGCCTTTGCACCTACCCAAATTGTTGGCTGGCTTTATTATTGAAAGTGACCCCTGATGTAATTGGCATTTAACACATATATTCACTGGTGGCTAAGATGGTAAAGAATGGGTCTGCAATGCAGGAGACCTGGGTTCAGTCCTTGGGTCAGGAAGATCCCCTGGAGAAGGAAATGGCTACTCACTCCAGTATTCTTGCTTGGAGAATTCCATGGACAGAGGAGCCTGGCAGGCTACAGTCCACAGGGTTGCAAAGAATCGGACACGACTAAAAGGTATGGGCATCATTGTAAGTCATAATTATTCAAAATTTCTACCTTTTCTGAAAAAGCTGATAATAGAGCAACTGTCAGGACCATGCTATAAACACCTGTGCATCCATTTATTCATCCATCCCCTCATTTACCTGTCCATTCATTCATTCATCACATATGTCTATTCTATGCCATGTACTGGATAGGATAAAGTAATCAGCCTTGTTCCCTCATCCCATTTTGTTACACATAAATTCAAAGATATAATTCTTTGTCAAATAAACCAACACCAGATTTCAATTAATGGGAATTTTTAAAAGTCCAGATAAATAAGAGAAGAAAATGATACTTGCCCCTTATATTAATGTTACTCATCTAATAAAGATGCTCCACAGTTCTTTAACATAAATATACATATGCTTATAGCAGTATGAAAAAATTCAATTGAAAAATTTAAATTAGGCACATTTCTAATTTAATGCCTTATTATCTTTGCCATAGCATGTGCAGACAGTTATCTAATAAGTAAAATATGGAGAACAAGGAAGAGGGGCTCTGCCCTAAGGGAATTTATAATACATTCTAATGTATTCTAATGGTGTGTGAAATATACATCTAAAGTCAGAATTTGTCAAAATTTCGTAACTGGGAGACACTGATAACTATGTCCAAGTATGCGTCTAAAATATTCCTGCCATAGGAGAAAATATGTCTTATTCTGTATTTAAAAGCTTCTGAACTGCTAGAAAAATAATTAATACACCTATACCTAGACGTATTTTGAGAAAATAATGTGGGAGAGCGTTGTGGAGTTTATTTACTGCACTATGTTTTTTTCCCCCTGTGATATCATTAGATATGCAGGTGGTAAATTTATTTATAGTATTTATTTTTAAAGCCGCATGCTTTCTTTTTTTTTTTGAAGACATAGCTAATGAAGTAAATTTAAATTTCAGACCCCAAATTCTGTGGTGAAAGTGACATTGCTCTAACCTTCAGGGGCCCCAGTTCTTATTTTAGCTCTGCAGACCAGAGGTGAACACAATTTCTCTTAGCCTCTGAGACCATCCCTTTATAAAAAGGAGACGACCAACAACATAGATGGACTGAGAGACCATCATACTGAGTGAAGGAAGTCAGACAAAGACAACATACAACATCACTTATATGTGGAATCTAAAAATAAGGCTACAAATGAACTTACGTACAAAACAGAAATAGAGTTACATATGTAGAAAAAACTTATGGTTACCAGCAGGTAGAGAGGAGGAGGGATAAATTGGAAGATTCATATTGATATATACACACTACTGTATACAAAATAGATAACTAATAAGGACCTACTGTATAGCATAAGGAACTCTAGTCATTATTCTGTAATGACCTACTCAGGAAAAGAATCTAAAAAAGAGTGGATATATGTATATGTAGAACAGATTCACTTTGCTGTACATGTGAAACTAACACAACATTATAAATCAACTATACTCCAATAAAAAATTTAAAAAAAGGAAATGATGAATTTGGGATTAACATATACACATTATTGTATATTAAATTGATAAAAAAAAAAACACAGACCTACTGTATAGCACAGGGAATTATATTCAATATCTTATAACCACCTATAATGGAAAAGGATCTGAAAAAGAATGTATTATGTGTGTGTATATCCCAAAGAAAGGCAATGCCAAAGAATGCTCAAACTACCACACAATTACACTCATCTCACATGCTAGTAAAGTAATGCTCAAAATTCTCCAAGCCAGGCTTCAGCAATACATGAACCGTGAAATTCCAGATGTTCAAGATGGTTTTAGAAAAGGCAGAGGAACCAGAGATCAAATTGCCAACATCCACTGGATCATCAAAAAAGCAAGAGAGTTCCAGAAAAACATCTATTTCTGCCTTATTGACTATGCCAAAGCCTTTGACTGTGTGGATCACAATAAACTGTGGAAAATTCTGAAAGAGACGGGAATACAGACCATCTGACCTGTCTCTTGAGAAACCTGTATGCAGGTCAGGAAGCAACAGTTAGAACTGGACATGGAACAACAGACTGGTTCCAAATAGGAAAAGGAGTAGGTCAAGGCTGTATATTGTCACCCTGCTTATTTAACTTAGATGCAGAGTACATCATGAGAAACGTTGGGCTGGAAGAAACACAAGCTGGAATCAAGATTGCCGGGAGAAATATCAATAACCTCAGATATGCAGATGACACCACCCTTATGGCAGAAAGTGAAGAAGAACTAAAGAGCCTCTTGATAAAAGTGAGAGAGGAAAGTGAAAAAGTTGGCTTAAAGCTCAACGTTCAGAAAACTAAGATCATGGCATCTGGTCCCATCACTTGATGGGAAATAGATGGGGAAACAGTGGAAACAGTGTCAGACTTTAATTTTGGTGCTCCAAAATCACTGCAGATGGTGCTTGCAGCCATGAAATTAAAAGACACTTACTCCTTGGAAGGAAAGTTATGACCAACCTAGAGAGTATATTTAAAAGCAGAGACGTTACTTTGCCAACAAAGGTCCGTCTAGTCAAGGCTATGGTTTTTCCAATAGTCCTGTATGGATGTGAGAGTTGGACGATGAAGAAAGTTGAGCGCCGAAGAATTGATGCTCTTGAACTGTGGTGGTGGAGAAGACTCTTGAGAGTCCCCTACACTGCAAGAAGATCCAACCAGTCCATCCTAAAGGAGATAAGTCCTGGGTGTTCACTGGAAGGACTGATGTTGAAGCTGAAACTCCAATACTTTGGCTACCTCATGTGAAGAGTTGACTCATTGGAAAAGACCCTAATGCTGGGAAGGATTGGGGGCAGGAAGAGAAGGGGACGACAGAGGATGAGATGGCTGGATCGCATCACCGACTCGATGGGCATGGGTTTGCGTAGACTCCGGGAGTTGGTGATGGACAGGGAGGCCTGGTGTGCTGCGATTCATGGGGTCGCAAAGAGTCGGACACAACTGAGCGACTGAACTGAACTGAAGGGTAAGTTTCAGTTCAAAATGGGGGGCCTATGATGTTGCGGTCCCCAAAGAATTCTTCCCGCTTCAAGTCCTCACTGCTCTCTCTAATATCCTACAAGAATTCAGCAGCTCAGGCAGAAGCTGCATGTGACAAATTCTAGAAGTTTTTCAACTTCATAGCATTTCGAAAACATATAGAGTTATACAGTTCTACCTTTATCCAACAGCTAGAACACAATGTGAGAAACCCAATAATTCTGACACTAAGATATAACACTCATAGCTCAGTTGGTAAAGAATCCACCTGCAATGCAGGAGACCCTGGTTTGAGACCCTGGTTTGATTCCTGGGTCAGGAAGATCTGCTGAAGAAGGGATAGGCTACCCACTCCAGTATTCTTGGGCGTCCCTTGTGGCTCAGCTGGTAAAGAATCCACCTGCAATGCAGGAGACCTGGGTTCGATTCCTGGTTTGGGAAGATCTCCTGGAGAAGGGAAAGGCTATCCACTCCAGTATTCTGGCCTGGAGAATTCCATGGACTGTATAGTCCATGGGGTAGCAAAGAGTCGGACACGACTGAGAAGCTTTCACTTTCAAGATGTAACCTCTGAAATACCTAAACCTTCTCTCTGATATAATTTTTCAATATCAAAACATATTACTTGTCACTACTCAACATCTAAAAGCAAACTGTTTAGTTTGAAAAGTCTGTGCTAATGACTTCAGAGAAAATTAGTTTTATAAAGTAAATAACATACTGAGTTATTTTTCGCTTACCAACATCTTCTAGCTTTGGAACTGGATTCCCAAATAGCTTAGTGGATGTGACCCAGTGTCAGATTACCCAAAGACAGGCTAAGAAATGTGCTTGGGCAGCAGCAAAGCAGGGACTCTGATACTTTTTTTTTTTTTAAAGAAGCCGATATTTGATGTTTTAAAATGAACAAAAATGAGGTACTCTTTGTTGGATAAAATCAGAACTTTGTTGATTTCCAACGCTATCCTGCAGCTTGGTATTGTTTTTGCTTCTAATTACCTTTAGGTAGGAGATGAAGAGATGGGCATCCTCTTTAATGCTCAGCAGGGTTTTCTAAAGGTTTTAATCTGTCCTTGATCTGACCATTTGGATGAAGAGAGAAGTCAATAGGCAGGCGAAGGTATGAAAAAAAATTTCAGTCAGGGACATTGTGATCTTAAGTAAAGAATATTTACACTTAAACTACATATGCTTTCTTTAATATTCACAGTAAAAGAGTGTAAACTGCTTTTATTTTTAAGAGATTGGATTAGAAATTTGGACAGTTTACCAAGCAGATAAGATTCATTAATAAATTCATGGATTTTTTACACAGTTACAGCTTGCTTTCGATTTAAAACTTCCACTAGAAATGCAATGATATAATTTAAGCAACAAATAGTTTTCTTTATTCCATAGACTGTTCTTGATGTAGATATGGTATATCTTACTTAGGGAATTTATTTCTGCCTTTCTGACCCCCCTGGTGATGGTGGCTTAGTCACTAAGTTCTGTTTGACTCTTTGCGACTCCGTGGTCTATAGACTGCCAGGCTTCTCTCTGTCCAGGGGATTTCCCAGGATAGAATACTGGAGTAGGTTGCCATTTCCTTCTCTAGGGGGATCTTCCTGACCCAGGGAGCCAACCTGCATCTCCTGCATTATAGCCAGATTCTTTTACTGCTGAGTCACCAGTGAAGACCCTGAAGCACACCAGAAACCTTAGGGCTCTTCCCACTCTTGATGAAACTGTCAGTTGCAATTAACCATGCAAATGCTTTGCTATAAGTGGTATTTGATAAACTTAATCAGGAGTAAAAAAAAAAAAAAAAGAAAGAGGGTATTAGGATTTGACTAAATATCCAAAAAGAGAAAAAATTCATAAATCTCCAAAGTCAGCCTCTAAGTTCTTTCCTGAAGAAAAGAGATAGATCCTTTGAATGGAAAAGAGTCAGACTTAGTAAGCAGCTGCAGATGGAGGCTAAAGAGGATAAAATGAACAATGCAGGGTAAAGGCTATGACTAGGCTCATGAGAAGTCTTGTAACCCAGCCCCAGGAGACCGACAGCTTCCTCCACAGGGATACTGTTTCAGTCATAATATGCCAAAGTACTAAAGGGATTTGCTACTTAAAAAGTAAGTACTAAATGATGATAATAATAAAAGTAATGACACAGTAACTAATGTTGAAGCATGACATTGTTTATATGTTATTTCATTTAGTCTTCATAGCAATTCTGTAACAGGGAATTTCACCACAAGTTAAAGACACAGTATATTCATATCCATGAAGACTGGACAGTTTAGGAGTGGTAGAGCCAAACCTCAACCCAAACCCCAGCCTTCCTGGCATAAGGACCTGTGCACTTGGACCCAGGTTTCTTGAAAGACCTTGGTCAGATTCTGCTCCCAGAGGGAACAGACCTGGCATCTTGCTGCTCTCCCAGGGTCCCGCTTCTTTGGACCTTGGCAGCAGACCATGTAGGCAAGTACTAGGGGACACTGGTTCCTCTGGAGGTGGCAATTTACCTCCTGTCACACATCTGTGGCCGGCGCCATGGTTTAGGCTGCAGGAGAACACTGCTCATGTCACGGGTGTGATGGCACACAATGTTCCACTCTACAGTGTGGTCGGAGGTTACAAATTGCAAAAGCAACATGAAATCTTAAACGCAAGTCTCCTCTGTACATCAGTCATGCTGCGCCATCATCCTATTACTCTCTTGCTTTATGAATGAAAATCGTAGTTGCTAAACCCTCCAAATCCCTCCTTTTTTTTTTTATCCTCCACGTGGAATAGCTTGCTCTCTCCTAAAGGCACTGTCATGGTTCAAAGGCACTGTTCATAAATGAAACCTCCAAAGTGACGTGAAAAATGCTGATAATAGATTAATGAAAAGGACTAGAATGAGGCACTAAATCCACACTCCGATTAAAAGTGTGTGAAAACTGTGAATATATATGAATGAGATCTGCAAAGGAATGTGGAAACAATTAAGATCATGGGACAGTGACTGATTTTTTCTATTTGTTGAAAATTGCTGTTATTTATACTGTAGTAAAGATGTGAACCCAAAACTATTGCCCTATTTTCAGTCTGCCCTCTGCCACCTGTTGCTTATCTATTTACTGTGTAACAAGCGTGATTTCTAGGTCCCAAGATCAGTTGTCTTGTTCTCCCACTCTTCCTGTGTGAATCCACCCACCTCATCCCTTTAATTACTGTGTAAAATAGTAATGGTTTTTGTTTCTAGATCTTGAGCCCTGCAACCCCGTAACCAGTGGCCTTAGTGGCTAACACGACTCGAAAGTCTCTTGAGCACCTCATCTGCAAATGTTATCATCCCCTCTCCACACCTGTCCCTTTTCCTGCGTCCTCATGCTGTGAACCTCTCCACACTCCTCTGATTGCTCAAACCTGACACCATGGAGCCTTTCCTATACAAATAAAATATCATCTCTTTTTAAAAATAATACTATCCACAATTTATCAGTCATCTCTCTTCCCATCATCACTGTCAGAAATGGGGTTACTCTTGGCTTTCACCAACTCCACTCAAAAGATGGCAACCCCATCTTCATTCCTCTCCAAAGGAGGTAGAGTGATCATTTTAAACTATGGATCCCCCTTGCCACTCTTCTATGTAAATCCCTGTAACAGCTCCCTGTTACTCCCAGGATTAAGGTCAGACTGCTTAATATGTTTGATAAGGTTCTTTTTGACTTGGCTTAAAAGGCAGAGCATCCAGAGATCAAATTGCCAACATCCACTGGATCATCGAAAAAGCAAGAGAGTTCCAGAAAAACATCTATTTCTGCTTTATTGACTATGCCAAAGCCTTTGACTGTGTGGATCACAATAAACTGTGGAAAATTCTGAAAGAGATGGGACTACCAGACCACCTGACCTGCCTCTTGAGAAACCTGCATGCAGGTTAGGAAGCAACAGTTAGAACTGGACATGGAACAACAGACTGGTTCCAAATAGGAAAAGGAGTACGTCATGGCTGTATATTGTCACTGTGCTTACTTAACTTATATGCAGAGTACATCATGAGAAACGCTGGGTTGGATGAAGCACAAGCTGGAATCAAGATTGCCGTGAGAAATATCAATAACCTCAGATATGCAGATGACACTACCCTTATGGCAGAAAGTGAAGAAGAACTAAAGAGCCTCTTGATGAAAGTGAAAGAGGAGAGTGAAAAAGTTGACTTAAAGCTCAACATTCAGAAAACTAAGATCATGGCATCTGGTCCCATCACTTCATGGCAGATAGATGGAGAAACAGTGGCAACAGTGGCTGACTTTATTATTTTGGGTTCCAAAATCATTGCAGATGGTGATTGCAGTCATGAAATTAAAAGATGCTTACTCCTTGGAAGGAAAGTTATGACCAACCTAGACAGCATATTAAAAAGCAGAGACATTACTTTGCCAACAAAGGTCCATCTAGTCAAGGCTATGGGTTTTTCCAGTGGTCATGTATGGATGTGAGAGTTGCACTATAAGGAAAGCTGAGCGCCGAAGAATTGATGCTTTTGAACTGTGGTGTTCGAGAAGCCTCTTGACAGTCCCTTGGACTGCTAGGAGATCCAACCAGTGAATCCTAAAGGAGATCAGTCCTGGGTGTTCACTGGAAGGACTGATGTTGAAGCTGAACCTCCAATACCTTGGCCACTTGATGCGAAGAGCTGACTCATTTTAAAAGACCCTGATGCTGGGAAAGATTGAAGGCAGGAGGAGAAGGGGACGACAGAGGATGAGATGGTTGGATGGCATTACCGACTCAATGGACATGAGTTTGGGTAGGCTCCTGGAGTTGGTGATGGACAGGGAGGCCTGCCATACTGCAGTTCATGGGGTCGCAAAGAGTTGGACATGACTGAGCGACTGAACCGAGCTGAACTGAAGCCAACATTTAAACTGTGTTCTCCCTGCTATCCCCTCTCCCTAATCATTTCAACAAACCCTAATAACCACCATCACTGGGTTATAGGCTTTCCAGGTGGAGCTAGTGGTAAAGAACCCGTCTGCTAATGTGGGAGACTTAAAAGACTCAGGTTCGATTCCTGGGTTGAGAAGATCCCCTGGAGGAGGAAATGGCAACCCGCTCCAGTATTCTTGCCTGGGAAATCCGATGGACAGAAGAGCCTGGTGGTCTACAGTCCATATAGTTGCAAAGAATTGGACACGACTGAAGTGACTTAGCACACACACACTGGGTAACAGTTCTCCTTTGTGCAACTCTGCCCCATATCAGCACAAATGTCCCCTGTCTAATCCCAGTGTCTCTCCGTTATGGCTGTTTCAGCCTCCAAAGGCTGACTTAGATGCACCTTAGCTGGTCCCCAAGACCCTGGGCCTGTCTGCATCCTAGCACTTACCACACGTGGTTATAATTGCCTTATTCTGAGTCTGCAGTTCCTCACTGGACTTCAGACTTTTTGCAGGTTTGGGCTGTGTCTTATTCAGAGTTGTATCCCCAGTACAGTTCCCCATACAGTTACTGTAGCATAAATAAATGCTATTTAAGCATTTGAAGGATTAGCAGAGATAGTATTTGCATACTAAGTTGCTTCAGTCTTGTCTGATTCTGTGCATCCCTTTGTACTGTAGCCCGCCAGGCTCCTCTGTCCATGGGATTCTCCAGGCACAAATACTGGAGACACAATTGGAGTGGACTGTCATGCCCTGCTCCAGGGGATCTTCCCAACCCAGCGATCCAACCTACATCTCTTACATCACCTGTACAGGCAGGTGGGTTCTTTACCACTAGTGCCACCTGGGAAATAAGACAGTATTTAGATACATTTATATTATTTATACTTGGGCTTCCCTGGTGGCTCAGAGGGTAAAGAATCTGCCTGCAATGTAGGAGACACAGGTTCAATCCTTGGGTTGGTGTGATTCCCTGGAGAAGGGAATGGCTGCCCACTACAGTATTCCTGCCTGGAGAATTCCATGGACAGAGAAGCCTGATGGGCTAGAGTCCATGGGTCGCAAAGAGTCGGACACAGCTGAGGGACTAACATTTTCACAACACTTTCAGATATATATAATATAGGGCCACTTTAAAATATATTAACAGTGAGAGATTCTACAGGGTTTAGGAGATACAGGAACAGTCCATGACTTCCAAAAAGATGTTATGGGAAAGGGGGGCAAATTATTATACTGGCTTTTTTTTTAAGTAAAATCTGATTAAATACTGTTTATAAGAGATTTCAGTTTACTTTTTTTGGCCATACCATGCAGCTTGTGGGATCTTAGTTCCCTGACCAGGGACTGAACTTGGGCCCACACAGTGAAAGCACCAAGTCCTAAACACTGGACTGCCAAGGAAGTGCCAAGAGATTCACTTTAAATACAAATATACAGACAGATTGGAAGTAAAAATATAGAAAAAGATATCCATGAAACACTAATCCTAAGAAAGCTAGGGTGGTTCTATTGACTCAGACAAAGAAGACTTCAAGACAAGGAGAATTACTAGAGATGAGTAGGGTCATGTCCACATGTCAGGTTCATACCAGCTGGACAGAACATGTTCTAAAGAGATGGAGATAAAAAGTTAGAAGATGAAAGACGGTACCTGTAGGTATTTTTAATGTAGGTTTGTCTCCCTACTCAGTCATCTTTTAACCTCTTGAAGTGCATCCATCATTGTTTTGGATTTATCCTCCTCTCTTCCCAGCCAGGTACCACTGGCATGATGGATGGGAAGGGGTGTAATTCACCAATGTGGCTTGCCCACATGGGCTGTAATCAACAGTGACGTGTTTTGTGACAGTTCTGTATAAAAGATGACTAACATAAATAAAACACATTGTATATTATGGGGTAATAGAATATAAAGCACCACAGATATACTTGCCTGGCAGCAAGGATCCAGGATTTAAGTCTGTGAGAGACGGCATTCCAAGCGGAAGTTAAAATTCTACCTGGCAGCTCATCCCGTCACCCAGTGGCTTCCAAGAAGTCCAGCTATCACTTAGCCCCACGTGAAGACCTCTTCAACAAGGGGCAACATGGAATTTTTGCACATTTTTATGACCTCAAATCAAGCATCCTGAGTGCAATTTTAGTTTTCATTTGATGCATTTTGTCATAGAAGCTTTTCTTCATAATACGTTACAGAGAAACATGGGCTTCCCTGGTGGCTCAGATGGTAAAGAATCTGCCTGCAATGCGGATTCAATCCCTGGGTTGGGAAGATCCCCTGGAGGAGGGCATGGCAACCCACTCCAGGATTCCTGCCTGGAGAATCCCCACGGACAGAGGAGCCTGGGGGCCACAGCCCACGAGGTCACAAATGGTTGGACATGCCTGAGCAACTAAGCACAGCACACAGAGAAACACAATTGAGAGGAATCAGCAAGGTCTTCTGTAAAGGCCAACAGTATTGGAGTCAAGTTGAAGTCCGAATTCTGACCCCACAAGTGAACACTTGTGTTACTATTGAATAATGATGGAGACAGCTTCTTAATCTTAAAAATAAGGATCTTGTCATGTTCATTTCTAAAGTCTCAACATCTAACTCAGTGTAATAGACCTATTGCAAATAATTTATATTCTTCCCCTTCTCTCCTTCTCTTGCTCTCTGTTTCAGATACACATACACACACACGTTTGCTCTTGTGAAACTCAGACAGAAATGTTTCCCTGAGATCTCTAACTGTGGAATGATACATGGACTTTCAATATTATTCACATTAAAGTATAGTTTTGCAAAGTTGTGTTTCAAGTGTACAGAAAAGTGGTTCAGTTGTACACACACACACACACACACACACACACACACACACACACACACATATTTTCAGATTCCTTTCCCTTATGCTTCATGCTTGCTCAGTTGCTCAGTCAGTGTCTGACTCTTTGCAACCACATGGACTGTAGCCTACCAGGCTCCTCTGTCCATGTAATTTTTCAAGCAAGAATACTGGAGTGGGTTGCCATTTCCCACTCCAGGGAATCTTATGGATCCAGGGATTGAACCTGCATCTCCTGCATTGGCAGGTGGATTCTTAATCACTACACCACCTGAGAAGCCCCCTTTTCTCTTATAGGTTATTAAAAAATGTTGAATATAGTGCTATATAGTAGGCCCTTACTGTTACCTACTTTATACATCGTAGTGTGTGTCCCCTAATCCCAAACCCCTAATTTATCCCTTCCCCTTCCTCTGATACATGGGACTTTTATTCCATGATCCCTTCCATGCTGACTTAGGAACCCAACCAGGGCTGCTTTCAACAGAGTTGCCTGCTGCTTTAAATTCAAACAATAACCACCTTTAGCTACCTGGTACCTGTCACTGCAAACTACTTCTCAGAAAAGCAACACGCTGGGACTCATATTAACCAGTAAGAATTCAAGAGCCATTCAAGATATTCGGGCCACAGACCTGTGGAAATGATAAAACTGACCCAACAGAGGAACTTGCTGAAGGTGGTCAGTGGTTGGCTCCTTGAGAAACAGATCCTGGGGTCTGCACCAGAGGGCTGGTAGGAGGTGCTCTTAGGAGCTGGGGAGGTGGGAAGCAAAGTGGGAAGAGAGAGGAAAACAAGTGGGACACCGAGATCCCACCAGGAGCTCGGGACTCAAATGGCCCTTCGGAGTTGTCTCTATTCGAGGTGAGGGAGCGGGGCCTTTGGATTTCTGCATGGATGAGTCACGGAGCCCTCAGTGAGACGGCGTGCTTTGGCAGAAACTACTTCCGGGACAGGACTGTACTGTGAAGCCGCACTTCTGGCACCTGTGGGCGTGAATTTCCTGGTCCTAGAACGGGGACCTGGACCCTACACCACAGCACCCCCTCCAGAGATGTGAGTTGCACCCTGGCTCTCCAGTCTGCGAGTCCAAGGTCGCCTGCAGTGAAACACCGGTCTCTAGTTCCCTTTCCAGTGCACCCCAGAGGTCAGAGGCTGCGCTCCCAGTCACCCGGAAGCAGTTCCTGACGAGGCGGAGCTCACCAGGCCCCAACAGGCTGCAGACACAAGAGGAGCTTGCCTTTGGCTGAGACGTTCGGCACACCTATTGTAATAAATGAGGGGCATCTAGATGGGATTAAACCCGTAAGCAAGAAAAAGCCAACTTCATTGTACTAAGAGGAGGAAATACCACGAACAGAGGCTCATTATGCTGATAAACACACTGGAAAAAGAAAAACCCCCCACCCCCAAAAAAGAAAAACAAAACTAAAAAATCTAATTAAAAAAGAGTAGACCCAAACTTTTTAATAGAAATCTACCCATGGCAATAGGTCCCCAGAAGGACAGAGTGAAGCAGTGATATTAATCTGTGATCCCGGGGCCTCTCCTCAAGGTCACCCCACTCAACTCTGACATGACAAAACAACGCCAGAATACAAACTTTAACTGTGAAGAAATACCTTTTTCAGTAGTTATTCAAATGTTATTTGTAACTCTGTTATTATGAGGAGGCTTAAAATTTATACATGTATAAACTTATAGGGCAAAACATTTATTCAATTCACCTTCAAAAGACTTTCACTATAGGGCTTCCTTGGTGGTCCAGTGGTTAGGGCTCTGGGCTTCCATTGCAGGGCGCCCCGGTTCAATCCCTGGTCTGGAACTAATATCCCACATGTTTTGAGGAGAGGCCAAAAAATAAAAAAAGAACCCTTCCACTAGCTTTAAAAAGCACTATTGGTTATACTCTTACTTTTTGAAACATAATGGATTTAAAATTATCTTAACACATCTTTCTAACAATCTGGTCACAAACGTTATCTTTGAGATCAGAAAAGGGGAGGTAAGGTTCGTCTAGTCAGATGTTTAGAAGAACACTGTAATAAGAGGGTGTTGTTGTTCAGTCACTAAGTTGTGTCCGACTCTTTGCAACCCCATGGACTATAGCCTGCCAGGCTCCTCTGTCCATGGGATTCTCTAAGAAAGAATACTAGAGTCAGCTGCCATTTCCTTCTCCAGGGGACCTTCCCAGACCAGGGGTTGAACCCGTATCTCCTGTATTGGAAGGTGTTTTCTTTACCACTGAACCACCAAGGAAGTCCATAATAAGAGGTTAGAATTCAATATTTGCAGAATGACCTTGGACTACTGTGTTATCCCTCCTGAGACTCAGTGTTTCACCTGTACAAAGGGTGCAATATGCACATTGATTGATGTTAAGGATCAAATGATGCCATATACAAAGTCATAAGCACCCACTATATTATATGCACTGTGTATAGAACAATGTTAGTTTCTTCTGCTTCATCTCCTTCTACACCACGAGGCACTTTTTGTTGAGGCATTTTCTAAGGACGTGAGTTTTTAAATATTTTTTAAAACATGGAGGATGTTTCCATAGCTCAGATCTATAGCAAAAAAAGAAAAAAGAAAAAGCATCAAGAGTGCAAAGAAATTGTGGCTCATGTGCTACAGCCAGTGATTAAACTTTAACATAACTTGACAGTTTTTATTTTTATATAAATACCACCAGGGCCAATCATTCACATTATGGATTTCAAGCTTAACAAATGTAATTTAAAAACAACAAAGCTACCTTTAAAGGAGTACTGTCAAAGCCCTGACATTTGCAAAATGCTCCATGTGTAAGACTTGAAATGGTGAACCACACAATTCTCTCTCCCTGACAGAAGTTATCATGATGGACCCGGGAATGCCCAGACATTTTTTATGTTGAGTTATTCATTGGTTTGGAGAAGGAAATAGAAACCCATTCCAGTATTTCTGCCTGGGAGATCCCATGGACAGAGAAGCCTGGTGGGCTACAGTCCATGGGGTCACAAGAGTTGGACACGACTTATCGACTAAAACCACAAACCATTGATAAGCTGGTACAATTTCTCATGAAACTGTATACATTTAGATATAGAATAAAAACTAATAATTGCTGGGATTTGCTCAGTGCTTATTGAATGAGGCTCTGTGCATAAATTCTCTCTTTAACTGTCACAGAAAAGTTATGGGTTTGTGTCAACATTATCTTCAGTTTGCCACAGACAAAACTAGAGCAGAGAAAGATCTGGAGGGCCTTCACTCAGATTGCTCTCCTCATGTCTATATTTTCTCTATAATATAACAAGTCATGTGGTGGGAGTGTGGTTTACAGAGGGGGAAACAGAGGTTCAGATAGGAGAAGGGATGTGCAAGGTCTCATAGCTGGTTAGTGACAAGGCAACGACTGGGACTCAGTTCTCAGACTTGTTCTTCTTCATGAACCTTATGTCATTTCTGGATTGTGGCTCCAGAACAAGAGGTTAGACTGTGTCCAGCAAAACAAAGCTTTATGTTCATGACAGAGAACTAAGTTCCACGAGTACTGTGACTCATAGATTTATCAACAACATATGTAGGTCCCATATCCTTCTCAGTTCAGTTCAGTCACTCAGTCATGTCCAACTCTTTGCGACCCCATGGACTGCAGCATGCCAGGCTTCCCTGTCCATTACCTACTTCCAGAGCTTGCTCAAAGTCATGCCCATCGATTCAGTGATGCCATATCTTTCTACTTCAGTACTAAATTCAACTAGTAACTGTCAAAATAAATAATTTTGTGAGGTGGTCTCAAAGTGCTAGCTATACTTATTAGTTTAACTAAACTCTAAATAATAAGCAATATTATTGTCTTATCAAGAGTTACCATGTGATACTATAATCCCACTCCTGGGCATACATCTGGAGAAAACTCTAATTCAAAAAGATATATGCAACCCAGTGTTCATAGTAGGCACTATTTTCAATAACCAAGACATGGAAACAATCTAAGTGTCCATCAACAGATGAATGGCTAAAGAAGATGTGGTATATATACAATGAAATATTCTTAGCTATAAAAAGAACAAAATAATGCCATTTGCAGCAACATGGTGGACCTAGAGGTTATCATGCTAAATGAAATAAGTCAGACAGAGAAAGACAGATATCATATGACATTGCTTCTATGCAGAATTAAAAAAAAAGATACAAATAAACTTATTTACAAAACAGAAGACTCAGGAACATAGAAAACAAACTTATGGTTACCAAAGTGGAAAGGGGAATATAAATTAGGAGCTTGGGATTAACAGATACACACTACTACATAGAAAATAGATAACTGACAAAGACCTACTGTATAGCACAGGGAACTATACTCAATATTTTCTAATACCCTATAAAGGAAAAGAATCGTAAAAATAATATACTGAATCACTTTGCTGTATACCTGAAACTAACATGACATTGTAAATCAAATATATTCCGAATTAAAAAAAAGAACTGAAAAAAGAGAGCAAAAAGAAATATACCTGGTTTGTAGGTAATACATCTATAGAAAAGGACAATACATTATTACTATTTTAACTTCTCCACTACTTGCCTAACATATGCATTCTTTCATTAAGCAAATATTTATTGAGCACCTATTGTGTGACAGACACTGTGCTCAACACTAGAAATACATCCCTGAACAGCAGGAAAAAAAGCAACTCTTGCTTCAATCTCTGCTGGAGAGTAAGACCACAGACAAATCAAGGTAGATTTATTTAGCTGTTGCTACTTTTTTTTAAAGAGCCGTAATGAAAACAGCAGACAATAAATATATTTGCAAGCTTCTTTATATAGCTTTCAAATGTTTGTTATTTCTCTTATGTCCAACGAGGGGTTTAACCACAGGAACATATGCAGAAGTCCATCAACAAATGAGTTAATGCTTATTTAATATCATCTGCATCCCAAATGTTAAATGAAACATTGTCACAGTTCCAAAGAGCTTATATTTTAGTGGACTAATCAATGCAAGCATAATGAATCAGCCAAAATACATACCACGCCCAGTGCCCTAATGCAGGAGAGACCACCTTTGCAGGTGCAAATATCCCTCTTTTCACTTCTGCCTCTGCATGGCTGTCTCAGAAAACCAGGTATGATAACCAGGTAAGACAGGAATCACAGGGGAGTGCAAGACCACCTTTGTAGCTCAATTCCAGACAATTCCTGGGACTCATTAACGTGCAAAGTAAGAGCCAGACTGACCAGATTCATATTTATGTCCTGCACAGGGGTATACAGACATGCCGTGTGCAAATGCTGGCCATTTCAAGGTGACAAGCCTCTGATTGAAAAGTCTGGAGGTCGATAAGTCTCATTTGGGGTCACCTGGCCTAGCTGTCACCTCGGCTGACAAAGAGGAAATTTTTAGAAAATAAACCCCAATAAGCTTTGAACAGCTTGGCCTCCATCTCCAAAATAATTATGACATGCCAGGTCTTCAGGCTTAAAAAAAGAAACTGACTTCACATTTCTTTCTGTTCAGAGCAAGTCTCCTGTGAGTAAATAGTTACAGTCTGGATTACAAAGGCCTGGGTTTTCAAGCCAAACACAAGAGCACTTAAATATAATAGGGCTGGTAGATGCCTTTTAAATCCCTTTTCTTTTTGATCAGAGAGACAGATTTGCACTTGTTACAGGATGACTGAGTAAGTCACTCATGGCGTTGCCACTTGTGAGTAATAGCACGATTCCTTCCTTCTTGGGGTGTTAAGTATTTTCTCTCCGTCTCTGTCTTTCCCTGTATATATTAATATCTAATTTCCATGTTGGAGATCAAAATGCAGGCAAACATTTTCTGCTATTGCACCGGGAAGGCAGAGGACATTATAGGAACTCTGAGAAATTCAAGCCTCGATCATGTTCTAACTTATTGATTTATGTGAATCAATATGCATTTTTGCAAACTGTCTTTTTTTTTTTTTTTTAAAGTTCCGCACTTAGCAGCAGAATTAGGTAATTTTCATTAGAAAGAGATTCTAATTAACTACTTCTTTATTTAAAAGAATACAAATTCTGCTCTCAAGAATGCTATAACGTTTTGTCAATAGTTCAGAACAGGGGTAATGACCCTCATTAATGAAAGCCCAGTGTGAGTCTGAGATCTCCATTTGATTCCTTTTATCAAAGTATGGGATCCTAGGCGAAAAAAAAAAAAAAAGCTTTACAGGAATCATTCTCTACCTCACAAATAAATAAAACCAACATGCCAGAGAAGGTGACAGGAAATGTATGGTGCGAAATAAAAAATATCCCTTGTCAGGTTTAACAGGTATTCCATCTTTTGGACCAATAAGAAATTTGGGGAAAATATTTTCTCCTTCTTTGTTTCTTGTTCTCTTTAAAAAACATCTACTCGGATATCCCCTGTTCATTATAAATGATCTCATGTAGAGATATGAGAAAG
The DNA here is from genome assembly GCF_054371585.1 of Giraffa tippelskirchi. Taxonomy (NCBI): domain Eukaryota; kingdom Metazoa; phylum Chordata; class Mammalia; order Artiodactyla; family Giraffidae; genus Giraffa; species Giraffa tippelskirchi. The sequence continues at coordinate 58,267,725 of NC_137279.1, read as the reverse complement.
TGGGATAAAGAAGGAATGAAATAACTTCAATCTTACATTTCTTTTAAGAAAAGAGGGCATCTTAGAGTCTCCCAGGGAGCTTCTGGGGTTTGAGGGAGTTGGGGGATGGGCCATGTAGTTCAAAAATGCTTTTCAGGTGATTCTAATATAGCTTCTGGTTGAGAATTTAGAATTTATTACCTGGGTTTGCCTGATCATATGTCTCAATTATATTATGAATGGATCCAATCTCTATTCCCTTAGAACAATACATCCTCTAGGAGAGGGTCTTTGCAATGATTGTATCCAAGGAAATAGGGCTAATTAACTACCGTGTGTGTGTGTGTGTGTGTGTGTGTGTGTGTGTGTGCACATGTGTGAGATCAATATTATTAGTACTTTTGCAGCTATGCTTACAAAGTACCTTAGCTTTTACAAATATCCTCACGTGTGTGTGTGTGTTTTGTCTGTTTTTTGAGTGATACTTATCTATATTGACATTAATACAAAACAAGGGAAGACTAAAAGTTGCTGCTGCTGCTAAGTCGCTTCAGTCGTGTCCGACTCTGCGACCCCATAGATGGCAGCCCGCCAGGCTCCGCCATCCCTGGGATTCTCCAGGCAAGAATACTGGAGTGGGGTGCCATTTCCTTCTCCAGTGCATGAAAGGGAAAAGTGAAAGTGAAGTCGCTCAGTCGTGTCTGACTCTTAGTGACCCCATGGACTGTAGCCTACCAGGCTGCTCCATCCATGGGATTTTCCAGGCAAGAGTACTGGAGTGGGGTGCCATTGCCTTCTCCAAAAGTTGCTAGTTAACAGGAACAACCATTGGTGCAATTTCTTTCTTGGAGAGAGTATGCACTCAGATCATGAGACCGTAACTAAAAGCCAAGACTGGAATTTTAAGAACCAAATAAGGGTCAAATTTTACCTATTAATACACAAATTGCTAAAGGTAAAAGGAGAAGTTTAAAAATATTCTCCATGCTAAATCACATAAGCAAAACAAAAGATTAAAACTCATCTTAATCCTGAAATTTCATCACATAGGATACACACACACACACACACACACACACACATACACATCCATATGGGGATATTTGTAAAAGCTATGCAATTTGATTAGCTGAATGATTTCTAAAATGAATGTACTTAACAAGAGCACAACTGCCTTGTAACATCTGCCTAGCTCCGTCAGAAGTTATTTTTTTAAAGGTCCAATTTTTTTCATCATTCATTTGTAATTAAAATAATTTAGATTATTTTACCTCCTAGGAAATCTCATTTCCTGATTTTAGCTTTAGTTTCTGTTGTACTTATAAATATATATCCTCATGCTACAAGACTAGTGGCTTATGGATTCATAGTTTCCCAACCTCAACTAATCTACTCCCTCTTCAGTTTGTCACAAATTCCTAATGGGATTCAAATCCTCCTGTGTCCCTTTCCAGTCTGGACAATATTGTCATGATATCTAGGGTGACAAAACTTCATTCGAAGGGGCCATCTCAAGACCATGTTCCCATGGGACTCCTGCCTGAGCTTTGCCCTGACTCTTCACATATTTCTAGTCTATATTCCATTTCCCACTGTTGACTTGTAAAATCTTTTGCAGTCTCTCAAAGAATTACAAGAAATAAATAATATATTTGATTTTAAAATTCAAAATCTTATCTTGCCTTCTTTTCCAATACTGGGTGATGCCACCATCATCTGGGAATGATTACCGTTGGCTTGTTTTGCACCCTGCCTTTTGCTTTCATTTCTTGATCTCTTCATTAATACAGTTCTTCCTGAGCTAATTACAATTTCATTAGTTTAAGCGAGGTCCTTAAAAGCAGTGTTTGTCCATTCATGACACTAGCTACAAGTTCCTGTCACCCCATCATATTCTTCAGAGAGCTTCTTTTCCATAATTTACATCTTATTTTTTTTCTCTTTCCAATGTTGAGTGTTTTCTCAATAATTTACCATTTTTGTCCATTTGCCATGCCTCTCCTAACTTGTTAAAACATCCGTGATGTTCTAGCTAATTGTAGTCAAGGATTTTCCCCTTTTGGCTAAGAATAGCTTTTGCTAGAGGTTAAAAATAAGTTCCTTGCAGAGGCTTTCATTCTATTCCACAGTAGCTCTAAATCTAAGTTACATCTCATGAGTCATAATAAAAGAAACCCTTACATACTTTATTTCTGTGAACAGAGAAACACACACACTTATCCTAGAATTTTTGGAAAATATATATATAAAACACTAGATTCAAATTCTGAGGTCCAATAGAGAAGAGAGTTCCTAAAACACTACAATTATTCCAGATGATCTAAAAACAAAGGTATACTAGAAAAGTCATAGATACATGCGTATGTATAACTGAATCAATTTGCTATATACCTGAAACTAACATAATGTTGTTAATCAACTATCCTCCAATATAAAATAAAAAAAAATTAAAAGATATAATGAATTTTTCTGTGATTTGATTTCCCTAGCTTCAATGTAGTTAAGGAATTATCAAACAGATGATCACACCAATGTCTTTCTGAATACACTCCATCTCTCAAAGATGACTATTTGGCCCTAGTTTCCTTTCTTCCTTCCTCCTCCCTGTAGCCCTAAACCCCCACCAAAAAGCTTACCAGTTGGTTAGTCTCTGTGTTATTAGTTCATGGAAATGCAAGTATTATTTAACTATAAAAATAAAAATCGCACTCAAGCGAGTCCTGAATTATTCATGCACTCTGATTTTACATAATTTGGCCATCCCTCTTTTTATTGCTATTTCAGTTTCTATCACTAAACAATTCTCCGCTAGGTCCACCTTGGATTCCTGTGAACAAGGAGATAACACTTGCAAAATGTTCCCTTGGAGACGATGTCCTGAGCTGATGTCCAAACATTTACAGCCAAAGCCTAAACTATGAAAAACAGCAAGGAATACCCTCAGTGCCCAGAATGAAAAGTAGAGTCTTAACAAGACAGTTTTTTAAAATCAAATTTCTTTAGAATTTCAAAATCTGGGGTGACACAATAGCTAGCAAAATGGAACCATCACAGGAATAGACCTTTGAGACGGCCATTGTCACTCTATGTTTTCATCATGAGGACACACAGACCCAAGACATCATGGAAACACAATTAAGGCACTTAATGTGATTTTGCCATTAACAGTTTTAATGGGCAATGTCAGTCTCCCTGTTTGGTAAGCAGCAGGAGGAAGAGAAGGAGTGCATCTGAACAAGTAAGTGTTGGGAAGATAAAATATAAGATTGGGAAGCAGCTTGTACCCTCAGGAAAATAGCAAGAGCTGGCAAGATGAGTCTTCATGATGGCCAGTATTTTTGAAAGTCTCTATTGAATTTGTTACAATGTTGCTTCCATTTTTTATGTTTTGGTTTTTTGGCGATCTTAGCTCCCCAACCAGGGATTGAACTGGCACCCTCTGCACTGGATGGCTAAGTCCCAACCACTGGACCGCCAGGGAAGTGCCCTATGATGATCAATATTTTATTTTCTTAATTATTTTTAAAAAACATTTATTTTGTATTGGGATATCAGACACGACTGAGAAACTAACACCTTTTTGACTTCCCAAGTGGCGCTAGTGGTAAAGAGTCTGCCTGCCAATGCAGGAGACTCAAGAGGTGGGGGTTTGATCCCTGGGTCGGGAAGATCCCCTGGAGGAGGAAATGGCAACCCATTCTAATATTCCTGCCTGGAGAATCCCTAGGAGAGAGGAGCCTGGCAGGCTACAGTAGAGGGGGGTACGAAGAGTTGGACAGGACTGAGTGACTTAGCATACACCACAGCCGATCAACAATGCTGTGATCAGTTCAGGCGAACAGCAAAGGCACTCAGCCATACATACACATGTAAGATGGCCAATATTTTAGACATCACGATGTTAGGTGCCTGGCCTGCTGCAGTCCATGGGGATGCAAAGAGTCGGACACCACTTAGCCAATGAACAACAACAACAACAATATATTGCGGCACAGTTTGTGCAGGTCTGTATCTTACAAAGCAGGCTCTCTGAACTTCACCAGAATCTTGCTCAGAGTTGGAAGGAAAAGCTAGTTTTAGGGGCAACATCAGATAGAGCTGAATGGAGCAAGAAGAGACAGCAAAGAACCATGCCAGGCAGGGCAAACCAGACAACTCAAAATAGTGATGAGCACAGCCTTGTCTAGCAAGAGCACGGTCTCCTTTTTCCAAATCACTGTTTACTGTTTTGCTCATTTCCAAAATATCATCTTTAGCAGGTCATTAAGGCAAGGAACTAGAAGTGTAAACTGAACCTTTGTGGCAACATTCTTGAAATGTTAGGTGTGAAGCATGGAAAAAGGAAAAAAAAAAAACACCACAGAGATGGAAAATACTGTCATGAACTGACATGTTCTATTTAAAAACTGTTTGTCAGCCGTAGTTAAGTTGATGCTGTCAGCATGGCAACAAATCATAACATTTTGCATGTTTTGCTGCATGCTTGAAGCAGGCAGAGCACAGAGCATGCCTTGATCATAGTTGGGTAGGGGGGAGTTTAGGAACCAAGCAATCAGTGGAGCAGAACAGAACAAGTCTGATCTGCTAGTCCCTAAAGGTCAGCCACTGGGAAGAGGACAGCGCCTGATGCGCTATCTCTCTGTCTCTCTGAAAGAAAATTGCTGTGCTGCTGCAGTGAAAGATTTTAAAGAGGGAAGCCTGTAGCCCAGGAGTACTAAGGGGAATCCCTCCTCTATCTTGCTTGTTTGTTGTGTACCACTCAGTCATGTCTGACTCTGCGACCCCATGGACTGTAGCCCACCAGGCTCCTCTGTCCATGGAATTCTCCAGGCAAGAATAACTGGAGTATGTTGCCATTTCCTTCTCCAGGGGATCTTCCTGACCCAGGGATCGAACCTGGGTCTCCCATAGTGCAGGCAGATTCTTTACCATAATATCTGCAATTAACATAGAGATCCAAGCCCTGTCAGAATGACATCCTCCTTTTCGGCTTTATCACAAGGGAAATAAAGGGCAACACTGAGTAATTATCAGCTAGCACCAGACTTGGGGGCCTCAGATCTGTATGCCTGCTCTGGGATGGACAAGACCCAAGAGGAGGCTGCATTCCCCAGGCCAGCAGCTAATAAGCCACATGACCATTCTTCAGCCAATGAGTGATGAGCATCAGTGCAGTTTCCACCTCGTGTACTTGGGAGAAAAAGATCTGACCTGGACTTTGACCTTGTCGCCTTTCCTTGGCTGATATGACCAAGGTCAGGGCCACCTTAGAGGTTGTGTATTGGGGATGGCAAAACTACTGGCAACCGGGCTTGCTAAAGACCTGTGGGGCAGGGCCACCTACCCACCTCCAGCATTGGCTTTACTCTTTCACAGAAGAAACAAACTTTTGTTTTTTTTAATTTAAGAAAATTTATTTCTATATTAAACATTTTTATAAGACTGCTGTTCAGTCCCTAAGTCGTGTTTCACTTTGACCCTATGAAAGCTTTGACCCATGCTGAAAGCATGCCAGGCCTCCCTGTCCTTCACTATGTCCCAGAGTTTTGTAAGACTACATAGTATTTATTATTCTGCTTCTAGATATAATGATTTGCATTGCTTATGGAGACAGATTCAAGGCATGACAATTCAGAAGGCAGGTTTTTAACAGTCCTGAGGAGTACATTGGGTACTATTGCCCTCTTTTTTTAACTTTTTATTTTATACTGCAGCATAGTTAATTAACAATGTTGTGTTAGTTTCAGGTGTACAACAAAGTAATTCAGTCATATATTCTTTTTCAAATTCTTTCTCCCGTTAGGTTGTTACAGAATATTGAGCAGCGTTCCTTGTGCCATACAGAGTAGGTCCTTGTTGGTTATCCATTTTAAAAAATAGCAGTGTGTACATGTCAACCCCAAACTCCCTAACTAACCCTCCCTCTACTCTTCCCCCTAGTAACCATAAGTTCATTCTCTAAGTCTGTATGTCTAGAAACCAACATTTATATTCTTTACTCCACACTCTTTTGGAGTGTTTGTTACAGAAGTTTATCACCCATGGCTCATTCAGGTCCTGAATCTAACACTGGACAGTTTGATGCCTTGGAAAAGTCACTTAAACACTTTTGAGCCTCTTTTCCATCTGTAAAACGGGCACAATTCATATTTGCCCTTATTGATTTAATGTTTTTACTTTGGCTGCGCTGGGTTTTTGTTGCCACACAAGGGCTTTCTCTAGTTGCAGTGAGTGGGTTTAGTTGCTCAGTGGCATGTGGGATCTTACTTCCCCAACCAGGGATCGAACCCATGTCCCCTGCATTGGAAGGCAGTTTCTTAACCACTGGACCACCACCACTTGCCCTTTTTTAACCTAAAGGAATATGGACATAAATAATTTGTAAAATGCTGTTATACAAATATAAAATAGAAGCTAACATAGGAATTTGAAGGAAAAAGCAATTCCTTCTAGCTGGAGTGATCACAGGAGATTAAACAATAGAAGCTGAGGGGTAGGGGAGGGAGGGAGATTCAAGAGGAAAAGGATATGTATATACCTATGGTTGATTCATGTTAATGTATGGCAGAAGCCAACACAATATTGTAAAGCAATTACCCTTCAATGAAAAATAAATAAATTGAAAAAAAATATGTAGATTCTTCCCTCATGTACTTTATAGAGAAACAAACAAATTAAAAAAAAAAAAAAAAAAAAAAAAAAACTTCCAAAAGAGAGAAGAAGTTGAGCTAAATCTTAGTAACATTGGATAGAATTTTAACCTGCAAGGAGGATGGACAAGGATGGAGAAAAAGCAGAGGACAAAATTTGAAATAAACACTGCATTTTTCAGAGTAAGGTAGCAGGGAGTTTGACTATAGTTAAGGAATCTAATGGAAGGGTAATAGAAAATAAGGCTAGAAGATAAGTTTGAGAGCTGGACTGTAGGAGGGTAAGAGAGCCTTGAACACTAGAATAGTGAATTCGATTAATCCTAGTAGTGGGGGTAATCTCATCCTCTTTACCTATGCTTGGTTGAGGACAATCACTGGCTTGAGACACTGTTCTGTAGAGATGCAGTGATCTCTGGGATCTGGGAGAATTAACTTGTGATCTGAATGGAAAGAACAAGAGTATCAAAGATGCCAATCTGGAATCTTAACTCTGTGGAGCAACCGAATAAACCTGGAAGCACTTATCTCTAACCTTCCTGTGATATGGGATAACTAAATGCTTATATTTCATCCAACACTAATTGGCATTTCTGTTACTTGCAGCTGAAACATTTTTATTTTTTTTAAGAGTCTTTATTGAATTTGTTACAATATTGCTTCTGTTTTATGTTATTTTTTTTGTCTTTTGTCCATGGAGCATGTAGGACCTTAGCTGCCAAACCAGGGATCAAACCCACACCCCTTGCACTGGAAGGTGAAGTCTTAACCACTGGACTGCTAAGGAAGTCCTAAAAAGCATTTTTAAAGAGTAAGCAGTAAAAGTGGTTCACTTAGAACCATGGAGAACAATGAATTAACATCTGAAAAAAATATCTGATCTCTAAATAGATTATTTGCAAAACCATCACTTTAATTTCTCAGACATACACCCTTCATGATCAATACACTGGAGCTATTTTTGTTGTTGTTCAGTCACCAAATCGTGTCGGACTCTGATGCCTCATGGACTGCAGCATGCCAGGCTTGCCTGTCCCTCACCACCGTCACAAAAACATTCTGAGATATATTTACAGAAACAATCTAGAAAGGGACTTTTAAAGGAACTTTTTGTCACCGGTAAGTTTTACTTACAAGCATAGCACTTTTATGTTTGTAAAGTGTGTAAAAATTACAAATCTTCAGAAGAAAGTCAGCCTGTAAAAAATTATTTTTAGAAAACTTTAGACCTAGAAAAACCCAGATAAATCAACTAGATCTTCATAACTTTACAGAGGAGAAAATTTAGGCCTCGGTATCGTATTACACGCCTTGCTAAAACCCATGACTAGGACACCCAGCCTTTACTTTTTTTTCTCCCACAAAATATCACAATTTAGTTGCACTGCTGTCAACTAGATTTCTTTTTGTTCCTAGTATAAGAAATACAGAAAAAATGTATTTAAAGATCAAAGAGTGAAGGTCAGGTTACCTGGCATTACCTATAACTACTATGCATTTTACCAGGAGCATATGAATCTAAATCTCAAATTTGAAATGGAATATTTGAGTTATATTTAGACCAACAGGACTTATCCAAGCACATACGCATGGAGCAGAAGCATGTTGTCAGTATTCTTCATTATCTCCATGACACCCATGCACAATTTGCTAAATACCTCATTTCGTATCATGTCCTCTATCTGGCCATTTCCCTAGATCTAGTTCTAAATTAAGCAAGGATTGGAAGTCATTTTGAACATAAGTACAGTACTAGAAAGTAAAACCAATGTCATTTATTCTTCTTCTCTCTTTAACTTCTCCTGTCCATGTACTCCCTAGGTTCTTGCCAGGTTAAAGGAGGGGAAGACCAGGAGAGAAAAGCTGTTTTTGATATTTAAAACCCTCAACCACTGCTTCAGAAACAAATATTCAGAAGAAAGGGGAAGACACAAATCAGATCTATTATATCCGTGAAGTAAACTTGGGGTGGAGGCCACAGGAAAAACGCATAGAGTACTCTTGGTGTATTTCCTCAGCTTGAATAAATGCTATTTAATAGGTGTCTTTATGTAAAATAATTCAGTCTTTGAGAGGAGAACTAAGTAGCAGAATTTGATGCTTTAGCCCAAATCAGAAGTAGTTTTATAAATGTGGTCATGAAATTTTTTCTTAGATGATCGTACAACAAACCCTTCACTGGTTTGTTAAATAGAGTGCTTCATAAAGAAAAACTGGTCGGCTATGGTTGATTCTGATGCTGTATCACAGGAACCACGGAAGGGACTCATTCAAGTACAGCCTCTCCTGAGGTTCCCATTTCAAATTTCATAAGGCACAGTGATCCCTTGGTGAAAAAGAATTGCTCGAAGTCTGCTGCTGATGGGAATATGATCAGTGACCTTAAATCCTTTCCTTTGCAAAATCAGTCAAGTCATACAGAATTCAGAATTTCTGTCTAACAAAATTTCCAGACTTTCTCAGCTGCTGTCCCTTTTGGCTGGCCCATCTTTATCTTTCATGTTTAGCACCCCATCTCCAAATACAACTGTTTTCTTCCCAGGGTGGTTGCTGACATCTGGATATATTTAATCACACTTCTTCACTGCTAATCTTGGAGACTGAGCAGGTCAGTATTTTTTTTTTTTTTTTGGTTTGGCCATGCCTCATGGCTTGTGGAATCTCAGTTCCCTGACCAGGAACTGAACCCTGGCCATTGCAGTGAAAGCCTGGACTCTTGATCACTAGGCCACCAGGGAATTCTGGAGCAGGTCAGTGTTTGGACAGAAGACTGTGACGGTAAGTGTCCTAGATGCCCCCTCCCCAAATTCCCCCTTCTGTGTTCATATCTGTGTGTAGTGCTTAGTCACTCAGTTGTGTCTGACTCTTTATGACTCACCAGACTGGAGCCCTCCAGGCTCCTCTGTCCATGGGATTCTCCAGGCAAGAATACTGGAGTGGGTTGCGTTTCCTTCTCCGGGGGATCTTCCTGACCCAGGGATCAAACCTGTGTCTCCTGTGCCTCCTGCATTGGCAGGAGGATTCTTTACTCCTGAGCCACCTGGGAAGCCCCATCTTTGTGTGGGCCCCTCCCATACTGTACCAGGAGCAGTCTGTGTGACCAACAGAACACCTCAGAAATTATGGCATGTCACTTCTGAGGCTGGATTATAAAAGACACTGTGGCTTCTCTTTTGGCCTCTTTTTCTCTCTAATTGTGAGCTTTGGGGAAAGCCAGCTGCCTCACCCTGAGCAGCCATCTGGAGAGCCCCACGTGGTGAGGATCTGAGGCCCTCCAGCTGGGAGCCAGAGGAGGGAACTTGGAAGGAGACCCTCCTGCCCGGTCATGGCTTCAGAGGACCTCAGTCCTGGCCACCACCTTGACTGAAACCTCATGGGAGACCTGGAGCCAGAAGTAGATACCTAAATGCTCCCAGACTCTGGACTCTCAGAAGCTTTGTGAGATAATAGACAGCTGCTGTCTTAAGCCATTACATTTTCTAGTAATTTGTTCTGCAGCTTTAATGCATGCTAACAGGCACTGTAGGGTTTTTGTTTTTGTTTGCTTTTCTTCTAATCTTTAAGTGACTTGAGGATAGGACCCATATCTTATTCTTCTTCAGGTTCAGTAGCGTGCCTTAGGACACAGCAGATCCAATAACCATTTTCTGAATGAATGATCATCTTCCTGTTTTTATCACTAAAGTAAATTCAATGACAATTACACTTCCAGACTTCTGGCTTAACTGAAGATTTTTTTTTTTTTTAAATAATGTGGTTTAACCCAGAGAATATAGAAGAGGGAAAAAATATCTGAAATGAGATCACCTTTCAAAAGCTTCAATTTTTTTTAATGCTCCCACCATTAAGAGCTCAATATAAATTTACAATAAGGCTCAGTGAGCAACTTAGGAAGCCTTGGCCTCCTGCCTTATAAGCATTCATGATTACAAACTAAAACTTGGCCTCGCCAGCTAAGACATGACAGCAGGATGGGAAAGACTAAAGGCTGACATAAGTGTGAAAAAATAAGCTCCTGGAGCTCTTGGGTCTCAGGGTACAGTAGAATAATTCTCAAGATGACCTGGGGAAACCACTCCTAAAGGTTAAGTGTCTGTTGGTAACTTGACAACTTGGGGAGAAGCAGGGATCAAACACCTTCCCAGCTTTGTCTGTAAGTGGGAACTGTAAATAATTCATGATATATCCATCCCTCCAGATCCACCAACTCCCAAATTCTAATGTATTCCTATTGGGAAAACACAGCTTAAAGAGTGGGGTACAAGAACCCATTACCATGCTGAGAAATGAAGATGCACCCGTTCAGTTCAGTACAGTTCAGTTGCTCAGTCGTGTCTGACTCTTTGTGACCCCATGGACTACAGCATGCCAGGCTTCCCTGTCCATCACCAACTCCTGGAGCTTGCTCAAACTCATGTCCATCAAGTTGATGATGCCATCCAACCATCTCATTCTCTGTCATTCCCTTCATCTCCTGCCTTCAATCTTTCCCAGCATCAGGGTCTTTTCCAGTGAGTCAGTTTTTCGTGTCAGGTGGCCAAAGTATTGGAGTTGCAGCGTTAGCATCAGTCCTTCCAATGAATATTCAGGACTGATTTCCTTTAGGATTGACTGGTTTAATCTCCTTGCACCCATTAGGAAGCCTCTTAGGAGACATGCATGACATTTACTAACAGGGCAACATTTTCTTTCCCCACTGACTAAACCCCTTTCCTAGGGCTTCCCAAGTGGCTCAGTGGTAAAGAATCTACCTGCCAATGCAGGAAACCTGGGTTCAATCCCTGGGTTGAGAAGATCCCCTGGAGAAGGAAATGGTAACCTATTCTAGTATTCTTGCCTGGGCAATCCTGTGGACAGAGGAGCCTGGCGGGCTATAGTCCATGGGATTGCAAAGAGTTGAACATGACTTAAGAGACTAAACAATAACAAACCCTTTTCCTAGACAGTGATCTCTTCTGGGAGAGAGTTACTGCAGTTATTATTCATGTATATTTGTAATTAGTAATTATTATTACTTTGTACTGAGTACGAAGAAGAAAAGTAAGGTTTTGCTCAGCACAGTTGAAGTTTTACCGAAGAAAAGTTCAAGGTGCATGAATGAAAAAACAAAACAAAACAGCATTTTACTGGGAAATAATTTCCATGGATTGCATGAACTATATCTTTAGAGACCACAAACTTGGGTAATCTCTAGCCTTCTTTTGGGAAAGAAAAGACTCAGGAAAAGCTGTCTTCCTTTCCTTCACCCTCAACTGGCTGACAAACAAATACAGCTCAAGAAACCAAGAGCCAGAATCATTTTTTTGTCACTTTTAAAAATTCACTAAAATGTTAAAAGAGGAAAGAACTGGCTAGGGTCATACAAGAAAGGGCCTCAGGTTCAGTTAATTTCCATTCCAGATAACAAGCTTGGATTCCTGCATCACTTGACAAAAGACTGCCTACTCTCAAAAATGAGAGGACTGCCCCAAAGGCATAAGGTAATATGCTCCAAGGACTAAACTTTAAAACCAACGGACTTGGAAAAATAAAATGACAGCTCTGTTCCTTAATTACAATTGTTTTTCCACTAAAATAAACAGACAAATAATCAGACTGTGTAATACATTAACTTTTAACATCTTCTTTAAAAACACAATCACTTATATAAGAAAACAAAGGTGATTTTAAATGTAGGATCCTGGAATTTTGATTTTAAGAAGGTAAAGACTTTTCTGTCCCCTTCATCTTAGAAATTATCTGCAATACAACAATACAAACAGAAACACATTCTCCATCATTGATAAAAATAGGAGACGTACTTGAGCCTGAACCATGGTACATAAAGCTGAAAAGCAGAGTTCAGAGGAATAAATGTTCAAGAGAGACACAGGAAGTGAACTGCAAACACAGACAAAATGGGATGCCAACAAGAAGCAGGACTCTACACTCTGGCTCAGGAGTCAAGGGCATTGGGTATACCTAGCATCCCTTGCTGAAAATGAGGGCATTGCAGGAAAGCCTGCATTACCCTCATCTCCCACCAACCCCCAGGCTCCCAGAATGTTCTGAGGCAATTGTATATCCCCAAAGCAAGACATTGTAGGACTTGGAGAGAACAGAAGGATCTAGAGAAAAGACCAACAAACACCAGCACTTTGGGATTCTCTTCAAGAACAACAGCAAAACTGATCTACGAAATCACCCTAGAATAAAGGCAACCCATTCACGATCTCTATTCACGAAGCCATCAACTCACCATCACTTTTTTAGAGCCTCACTTTTTTTTTTTTTTTAAATAAATTTATTTATTTTAGTTGGGGGCTAATTACTTTACAATATTGTAGTGGTTTTTGCCATACATTGACATGAATCAGTCATGGGTTTACATGTGTTCCCCATCCTGAACCCCCCTCCCACCTCCCTCTCCATCCCATCCCTCTGGGTCATCCCATTGCCCCAGCCCTGAGCATTTGTCTCATGCATTGAACATGAATAGAACAAACATTTGAGCAATTTCTTCTCCTAAGTTATGGATTGTTGTTGTCTTTAAGTTGTCTTTCAGTTCATGTCTGACTCTTCACGACCCCATGGACTGCAGCACTCCAGGCTCCTCTGTCCTCCACTGTGTCCAGAAATTTGCTTGAATTCATGTCCATTGAGATGTTATGGATAAACATACATTTTTCCAAATCTTGAAACAATCTTTCCCTGGCATCTACAGTCTATCCTGGCTCCAATCGAGTTCCATTCCTTCCTTTCCCTGCCTGCCTTTCTGTGGCACCTTCTCTTCCTCAGGCCCTAGCATCTCCTTAACCCTGAGGTCACCACCAACCCCTTCCGTGCTTCCTAATGTTCCAAGCCAGTTCTTTGGCCATCTGATGTGAAGAACTGACTCACTGGAAAAGACCCTGATGCTGGGAAAGACCGAAAGCAAGAGAAGGGGATGTCAGAGGATGAGATGGTTGGATGGCATCACTGATTCGACAGACATGAGTTTGAGCAAACTCCAGGAGTTGGTGATGAATAGGGAAGCCTGGCGTGCTACAGTCCATGGGGTCACAAAGAGTCAGACATGACTGAGTGACTGAACTGAGTGACTTCTTGGCTGTCTTTTGACACTACTAACTCCGCTCAAGTCATTCAACCTCAAAACCGAAGCAGCTTAGGGTTTCTTTTTTTAAAAAATAAAGTTGTAATTTTAGTATAGTTTTAAGTTTGCAGAGACTTTTAAGTTTGCTGGTCCCGTGGTTAAGACTCCACAGGCTCTCAATACAGGGCCCTGGGTTCAATCCCTGGTCAGGGAACTAGACCCCACATGCCACAATGAAGATCGAAGATCACGTGTGCCACAACTAAGACCTGGTGCAGCCAAATAAATAAAGAAATAAATCTGCAGAAAAGTTGTGAAGATAGTACCAGAGAGCTCCCTTCCATACATCTGGTATCCAGTCTCTAACTTTCCACATGTAACATTAGTAAGGGTACATTTGTCACATCTAATGAACCACTGTTGATCCATTATTAGTAATTTGCACTAAACCTCAACTAAACTGCAATTAAACTTATTTCCTCAAATGTTCTTAATTTGTACCTATTGTTCTTCTTCTGCTCTAGGACCCATCTACGATGTCATATCACATCTAGTTATCATGAGGCTTCAGGTTCCTCTCGAATCTAACATTCCTCAGACTTTTCTTGTTCTCAATGATCTTGACAGTATTCAGGCGTTCTGGTTAAGGACACAATAGAATTCCTCCACTGAGATTTGCTTGAGGTTTGTTGCATATTTAGACTGGGGTGATGGGTTTGGGGCCAGAAGAGCACCAGGGTAAACTGCTGTCACACCATCTCAATGGTACATTCTATTGACATGATTTATCATGGTTGGGGCTGACCTTGATCACCTGGAAGAGATCTTATTTGTCAAGTTGCCCCCGCCTCCAGTGTGAAGTTCCTCTTACCCACCCCTCTTTCCATAGGGTACTTCTGGGAAGGCGGTCACTATGCATGGCCCATACTTAAGAAGTGGGCAGCCATGTTCCTCCTGCTTCAGAGCAAAGTATCCATAGAGATTATTTTGAATTCTTCTCAGTATCACTTCTGACTAGTCTTTTGCCCTCAATCTCCATTCCATGCATTTTCTCAATAAGTAAGCAGTACAGGGGGATTCAGTTTAGCTATGGATACTCCAAACTCTGAGTCTTTTGATGGAAATAAACAGACTGAATTATTCCTGGTATCTTAGAGCTTCCTTCTTTCTTTCCCTCCTTCAACAAATTTGTGGTGTCTGGTATACATTAGGCCTTGAATTAACTTTAGGAACATTGCTAAGTCACAGGGATATGAGGGCTCAAAGCTTATTAACAGTGGCCTCTAATTTAGCTAAGGAGTCAGAGAAGGCTTCTTGGAGGCCATGACTTCTGAGTTAAGATCTAGTGGGGAGAAATATGTCTATGAAAAGGAGATGTAAGAGAAGAGAAAAGTCTGTTTAGGTCATTCATTTTTTGAGAACTCAAAGCCACTAATTAAGACAAATGCAAATCAAAACTACAACGAGGTATCATCTAACACCAGTCAGATAGGTCATTATCAAAAAATCTACAAACAATAAATCCTGGAGAGAATGTGGAGAAAAGGGGACCCTCCTACACTGTTGATGGGAATGTACAGATAAACTGATGCAGCTGCTATATAGAACAGTATGGAGGTTACCTAACAAAACTAAAAGCAGAATTACCACATGATCCAGCATATATCTGGAGAAAGCCATAATTCAAAAAGATACATGCATCCCAGTGTTCACTGTAGCACTATTTACAGTAGCTAGCACATGGAAGCAACCTAGATGCCCATCAACAGAGGAATGGATAAAGAGGATGTGGTACATATATACAATGGAATATTACTCACCTAAAAAAGAACAAAATTGTGCCATTTTCAGAGATGTGGATGGACCTAGAGACTGTCATACAGAATGAAGTAAGTCAGAAAGAGTAAAACAAATATTATATAATACCGCTTACATATGGAATCTAGAAAAATGGAACAGATGACCGTATTCACAAAGCAGAAACAGACACATAGATCTAGAGAATAAACTTATGGGGGAAGAGGAGCTGCAATGAGTTGGGAGATTGGAATTGACATATATACACCTCATGTTTATAATAGATGACTAATGAAACCCTACGATATAGCACGGGGAACTCTACTCAATCCTCTGTGTGACCCAAATGGAAAGGAAATTAAAAAAGAAGGGATATATGTATACATATAACTGATTCACTTTGCTGTACAGCAGAAACTAACAGAACATTGTAAAGGAGCTATACTCCAATAAAAACAAATAAAAAAGAGAGAGAGAAAGAGAGAAAGGAGAGAACATTCTAGATGGAGGGACAGCATGAGCAAAAGCTCTGACAGGGGAGGGAGTGTGGTGGGAAGTTCTGCAGAACCATGAGCAAGGGAGATAGGGGGAAGAGGGCGTCTGGGGAGCCAGGAAGGGCTGTCTCCAGGAAGCTGCTTGTCTCCACAAGCAACACATGGTCACTAAAGGCAGGACTGTGCCTTGGATAGAGAGACGTTTTCAAAAGATTATTAAGTCAGCCAAAGGCAGAATCTTCCTGGGCAGAAGGGATGGATGCAGGATAGCCAGTTAGGAGGCCTTTACTGAGTCTAAAGAGGAGGTGATGGGAGCTTGGCCTAAGGCTGGGATAGTGTGGGGAGGGACAAAGGGGGATACACATGTACCTGCCTCATGGAGTTTTGTGAGGTCATGAGGTAATACACACAAAGAATTTAAGCAAGTGTCTGCCTTATATCAATTGCTAATAATAACACTGTTTATATGATCTTGAGTAGACATCTAAGTGGGAATCAACCCCCTCACCAACAAAATGAGGAGGCTTGGCTATATACTTTCCAAGATATCTGACCCTAAAGGGTTAATATTCTTAGCCATTATTCTTTGCTAGTTTAAGAGGACTATCAGCTCTTACGTGCGCTGTTCCCCAAGAGCCGATTCAGTAAATGTTACCTTCACCTAGTTACCCTATACCATTGCAATACCATCAGAGCTTTTTCAAAGAATTGACAATGGGCAAAAGGTATTTTCCTAAGTCATTCTGGTAAATATGTAACTGATTTTTCATTCCTAAACATTGCACATTCTGTAGAATTGGTCGTGCATTTCTACCCATTATAGCACCACACTATCTTGTTATTTCTGCCAGGTCTAGACAGTATTTCAGGAATAAATCTACCCCAGCAAACTTTAAACACCCAGAGATGCCACCAACACCTGTGGAACTGCAACTTAAATGTCAGATCTGATTCCTCAGGGTGTGTGTCTGTGGGGGGACCATTATAATCAGTGAATCAGTGAGGAATGAAAAGCACTAAATGGGTCTGACATCTTGCTAGGATTTATTGTCAGTACAAAGAACACAAGTCCCTGTCTTCAAGGAGCTTAGTTTATCTCAGGGGGAAAGATTATACAAGTATATGTTGTATAATCCATACACAACATAAGATTATAAAAATTATGAATGGTTTCTCAATTCAGACTCTAGACAGTGGAAAGAATTCAGAGGGGAGGGAATGAAAGTTATATAATGAATAAAAGAGTCAAGAACATTGAGATATATTATTACAGTGAAGTTTTTACTTCAAAAACTTTAGAAAATCTCAACCAAAAGGATAAAATGTATTCTATGAACTCTTGTCAAAGCTTACATCCTTGACACAAACTAGAAAACAGAATACATAAGCATTCCAGATTCTTCTACTAAACTGGGTAAATTTATCTGTAATGATAACTGCAAATACCCCATTTGCCATTAATTTAGAATTATCACTTACATAGCCTGAGAACCATGTGATATTTTTAAGAACCATGTGATATCCTCCTAAACCCACATTTATTTGTAAATAAAACTATCTTAATCTATTATGCACAGGGAGGAGGAATCTCAGTACCTTTCAAATAAAATTACACATATATAAAACATGTATTACATATATATAAAACAAAGACAGGAAACAGAAGTTTCTAAAGGTGAGAAAAACTAAAATTTCAGTTGTAAATGAGCTAACATCACAGGTAAATTTAAGGTAATAAAACAGATGAGTTTAGTGATAATTTAACAACTCTCAACACAGCTATCTGCCCAGTGGCCAGGAAACCAATAACATCTTGTCAGCAGTGCTCCAAGTACATCAATGACACAGGTTCTAAAAACATCTCAAAACAACAAAAGCAGTGTACGAACCTAGCCATCAGCTCACACGTTTTTCTCAACTGCCCTTTCCTGGCTCATTTCTAACACTGAGGAATTCACAAATAGCACAAAGAACACAGGCTTGTGAGAAAAGCAGGGAAACAATGCAGATAATTTTGAAAGGCAAGCAAGAAATATTTCAAACAACTTGGGGACATTTAAGAAACATCTTTTCAAACTTATAATTGATAAACTGGGGTATATGTGGGGGGAATGGTTAAAACTCAGGAAAGTATCCCTTTAATAATGAATGATAAGTCATTATATGGTGTCCTATTTTAATAAGAAACATCATTTTCTCAAATTAAAACACCAAAGCAAGGGTCTTTAATTACTTTTGGGCCAGAGGCTCCTTTGAGGATCTGATGAAAGTCAGACATTTTCCTCTGAAAACTACATGCTCTCATAAATTCAGCATTCAAATTTCAATATAATTTATGGACTCACATCTCTGCCCAACATCAAATCCATCCCTCTATGGGTTCCCCATTGTCTTGTAGGCTCAAGTGTTAAAGGCTTATAAACCCCCGATTTTATAAACTATTGAGCTACTGAAACATGCTTAAGACCTTGGAACGAGACTATGTGTATGCATAACTGAATTACTTTACATCTGTACATCTGAAACTAACACAACATTGTAAATCAACTGTTGTTGTTCAGTCACTAAGTCGTGTCTGACTCTGCAACCCCATGGAATGCAGCAAGCCAAGCTTCCCTGTCCTCCACTATCTTCTGGAGTTTCTCAAACTCATGTGCATTGAGTTAGTGATGCCATCCAACCATCTCATTCTCTGTTGCCCCCTTCTCCTCCTGCCCTCAATCTTTCCCAGCATCAGGGTCTTTCCAATGAGTCATCTCTTTGCATCAGGTAACTTAAGTATTGGAACTTCAGCTTTAGGACCAGTCCTTCCAATGAATATTTAGGGTTGATTTCCTTTAGGATTGACTGATTTCATCTTCTTGCTGTCCAAGAGACTCTCAAGAGTCTTCTTGAGCACCACAATTCAAAAGCATCAACTCTTCAACCTTCTTTCTAGTTCAACTCTCATATTCTGACATGACTACTTGAAAGACCATTGCTTTGACTATATAGACTTTTGTCAGCAAAGTGATGTCTCTGCTTTTTAATATGCTGTCTAGGTTTGTCATAGCTTTTCTTCTAAAGAGTAAACTTCTTTTAATTTCATGGCTGTAGTCACTGTCCGCAGCAATTTTGGAGCCCTAGAAAATAATATCTGTCATTGTTTCCACATTTTCCCCATCTATTTGCCATGAGGTGATGGAACCAGATGCCATGATCTTTGTTTTTTGAATACTTAGTTTTAAGCCAATTTTTTCACTCTCCTCTTTCACCTTCATCCAGAGGCTCTTTAGTTCCTCTTCGTTTTTTGCCATTACAGTGGTATCATCTGCATATCGGAAGTTGTTGATATTTCTCCTGGCAATCTTGATTCCAGCTTGGGATTCATCCAGTCTGACATTTCACATTATGCACCCTGCATAGAAGTTAAGTACGCAGGGTGACAATATAAAGCCTCGATATACTCCTTTCCCAATTCTGAACCAGTCTATTGTTCCATGTCTGGTTCTAACTTGTTTCTTGACCTACACACAGATTTCTCAGGAGACAGGTAAAGTGGTCTGGTATTCAATCTCTTTAAGAATTTTGTGTTTGTTGTGATCCACTCAGTCAAAGGTTTTAGTGTAGTCAACAAAGTCAAAATAGACACTTTTCTGGAATTCCCATGCTTTCTCTGTGATGTTGGCAATTTGATCTCTGGTTCCTCTGCCCTTTTCTAAATCCAACTTGTACATTTGGAAATTCTTGATAACATATTGTTGAAGTCTAGCATGAAGGATTTTGAGCATAATTTTGCTAGCATGTGAAATAAGCATAATTGTATGGTAGTTTGAACATTCTTTGGCATTGCCCTTTTTTGGGATTGGAATGAAAACTGACTTTTTCTAGTCCTGTGGCCACTGCTGAATTTTCCATATTTGCTGACATATTGAGTGCAGCACTTCAACAGCATCATCTTTTAGGATTTGAAATAGCTCAGCTGGAATACCATCATCTCCACCAGCTTTGTTTGTAGCAATGCTTCCTAAGACCCACTTGACATCACACTCCAAGATATCTGGCTATAGGTGAGTGACCATACCTTTGTGGTTATGTAGGTCACTAGACTTTTTTTGGATAGCTCTTCTGTATATTCTTGCCACCTCCTTTTAATCTCTTCTGCTTCTGTTAGGTCCATACCGTTTCTGTCCTTTATTGTGCCCATCTTTACATGAAATGTTTCCTTGATACCTCCAATTTTCTTGAAGAGCTCTCTAGTCTTTCCCATCTTATTGTTTTCCTCTATTTGCACTGTTAACTTAAGAAGGCCTTCTTATCACTCCCTACTAAAATCAACTACACTCCAATATAAAATTAAATTAAAAATTAAAAAAAAAACCTATTATTGAATAGAATACACATTCCAAAAAGCATTTCATTTTACTGATTGTGTGGTATACAATGCTATCCATTTAATTTCTTACCAATTCTTGGTCATCACCAATTCTTGGAACTCATTCCTCCCTGTTTGTTTTTCCATTTTGGTTCCCAGTCTATGCATTTTCAGCATTCAGTTGCCCAAAACTACTTTGCAGGAAGAAAGTGGAGAAAAAATTTTTCAAAGGTGAAAGGAAAATCAGTCACTCATGCTCTTGGCAGCCCTGGTCATTGGTTTAGTTGTTTATTTGTTCAGTCAACAACTTGAGCATCGACTATGTATCAGGAGGGCGGAAGGCAGCAGGCTTGAAAAAGAGAAAGCTGCCCCCTCCCCAGTGCTCCCCAAAAGAGTTTAGTGTCCAGAGCAGCGGCTGGAGAAGTGGTTAGAGTAGGTGGATATATAACAAGGTGCCGTGAGGATAAGAGGACACCCTCGAGGCAGGGTGTTTTCTGCTTGGAGACATGGAAAAATTGAGCTGAATGGAGGTTAAAGAAGGTGTAATCACGAAGAACAGGAAGGGCACGGAGATGCAAAGGAAAACTAACACACATCTTCTCTCTGGAATGGGGCGCTGAGGCAAGGAAGGTTGAGAATTGCAGTGTGGTTGGGACCCACTGGGCATTAATGGAAGGAACGCAGCAGCAGCAAGAAAGTGAAAAAAAAGGGGGGGAGAATTAGTTGAATTGTTACTTGGTGCTGATAATGCCAAAAGCTAGTTTAAAATATCCAGTCAGAGTTGTAGTTGGATCTCTATTTCTGTTTTGCAAGTAAGATCATCTATATTATTTTTCTAGATACCATATATATGCATTAATATGAACAAACATATCAATACCAAGGGCGGGAAGGGGGTGGGTAGGATGAGTTGGGAGTTTGGGACTGACATGTATATGTTATTGATACTATGGATAAAACAGATAGTTAACGAGAATCTAGTGTAATAGTTCAGGGAACCCTACTCAGCGCTCTGTGGTAACCTAAATGAGAAGGAAATCCAAAAGATAGGGGATATATATATACACACATAACTGATTTACTCTGCGGTACTGTAGAAACTCACGAAACACTGTAAAGCAACTATATCCAAATAAAAACTAATTAAAAAAAATAAAAATAGCACAGAAAAAAAGACAAAATTGTAGTTGGAAAAGAAATAGACATTTTGAGCAAAATTAAGTAACTATATTAGAACCAGCAGCCTAATTTGGGGAGCCCAATGCAAAATAAAAATGTGGGGCTGGCTCTTTGTTCAAAATTGTGAATAATTTCAAGATGGTGACAGGAGAATATTAAGCCAAATATAGGGCCCTTCTGAGCCAATGCTCAGACCCAATGTGACTACACAGGCTGTATATCCATGAATCTGGCCCTGATTATATTAGAAGGAAATTTCAAACGTTCACCATGATTTGTTGTTACCATGGGTAAACAACTCACAGTTCCAAAAATGGCAACTATAACACCAGGCTGGAAGCCTTAGAGTCACTTCATTTTCTCAGCAATTCTATGAGGCACAGATACCCCTCTTAGATACTAGGAGACAAAAAAGCAAAAAAGAAAAGTGATCTTATATCTACCTTAAAGATATTCCCTCAGTGCCTTGAGCCATGCTGTATTATAGTGAGCACTGCATGTTGACTTGTGACTAAGTGATTTTATTTCTTTGCTCTGAGTTCGTCTTTGGCTGAGCCGTGAAAGTCCAGAGGGTCTGTGAAGTCAGCCAGAGGGTCTGTGTTTATAGTTGTGAGTGAAAGACAGAAATAGAAAGGACTGCCTTTCACCATGCCAGTTACACCAGTTCATGGAGTCTCAAAACATCTACCTCTAGCAGGAATTCGAGATGGGAATGTCGGGGGAGCAAAATGCCAGCACTCTCAGAACTGTCTTTTTTTTTTAAACACAGACACAGCTCTGAGCAGAAATTCCATAATTTCCAGGAGAAATTATGCATTCAGATAGCACACACACATTACAAGGATACTGAATCTATTTTATTTATTTATTTAAATGAAGGATAATTGCTACAATGTTGTGTTGGTTTCTGCGGTACAACTTGAATCAGTCATAACTATGTAACTATATATATATATATATATATATATCCCCTTCCTCTTGAGCCCTTCACTGTCCCCGGCTCAGCGCAATCCCACCCTTCTAGGTTGTCACAGAGTACAAGGTTGGGCTCCCTGTGTCATATAGCAGCTTCCCACTAGCTATCTACTTCACACATAGTATTGTATATATACCTACCGGAAGGCATGGCAACCCACTCCAGGATTCTTGCCTGGAGAATCCCATGGACAGAGGAGCCTGGCGGGCTATGGTTCATAGGGTCGCAAGGAGTCGGACACGACTGAAGTGACTGACCAGGCAGGCAGGCAGTGTATATATGTCAGTGCTACTTTCTCAATTTGCCCCACCCTGAATCTATTTTACAAGAAGTTATTAAATCTTCAGAACCTACAGTAATTTCTGATTTCTCCCAGAAAACCTCCAATTAAGAGTTTTTTGAAACAAAGCCTTACTAAAGAGTTCAGTTTCATCAGCGTGCTCACCCCCTCCCTCCCTCCCCCTCCCTCCTCTCCCTCCCTCCAAAGCTTCCGAAGGACCTGAATCATCTATCGCCATCAATGAAATTCACTTTTTCCACTTAGGATGAGAGTAAGAACTGCCACGACCACAACAGACCATTAATTCAACAGTGAAAACCAAAGACTAAATATTTGCTAAAACTCCTTAGATTTTTATATTGACTTTTTTAGCTTACTTGAACAGCTCATCTCTTACACACTGGGGCAAGTAGGGGGCTTTTGATGGTGTATTCAGGGCTTTCTGTGGAGCCTCTGTCCTTTGGTCTTGGGAGGCCTCCACAACCCCTGTAGCTCAGAGTTCTGTGTGATTAATAGCTCTGCCAGCCATTCCTATTTAAAAACTATTCCTACTTTACATCTTTTTTTTTTTTTCCTCTTCTGTCCCTGATTTTCTCTGATCCTTATTTTTCTCCTCAGCAGAATTACCCACTGTCAGAGTTTTCTCCCTACTTTCCCAAGCCTTGTCACTTTATTCCACAGTGTCTTGCTTTGGGGGAGCTTTTGTTCAGTAGATAGCAGGCCTTATGCAAATTTCACAAGTATAACTGGCCAGAAAGTTCAACAAGGTAAATCATCAACTGGTACTTTTCTCCCCCTCTCACCACCCCCGCTCCCATCTGCCCCCCTCCCCCCTTCTCCGCCAGAATTCCAAATCCACATCCTGAGATGGAAAGAAAGAAAAAAAGCAACCCACCAAAGGAGACACTACTTCACTGCAAGCAAAGCAGTAGTTTCTCTGTTCGGCTTGTACAGTGGATGTGTAAGTGGCATTTTCAAAATTATTCTGTCAGCCCCATGACAATTTAATTAATTTATTTTTTTATCCCATGCCTCAACTCTGTTGTTTGGGTAGCAATGTCCTGTCAATATCTCACTCAGGTGTAGCAGGGACGGGTCTAACAGCCCTGGGCCGGCAGCCAAGCTCACCGGTGACTGACGCTCGCTTAACTGAGCAAAGATTTGCTCTGCGTGGAGTGGGGCTTGACTGTACAAGGACCAGTGGTGACAGCCAGGGTGCCGGCTGGAATCCTAACAAAGCTGCTTCCAACGTGTGCTCAGGGGAGCGGAACCAGCACTTAAACTGAATGTTAAGGGGCTTCAATCTTGGTGGTGTTTTTTTTTTTGCTCCATCATTTACCGTCAGAATAAACCCTGGGATTTTACAGGGAAAATAGCACATTAGGGCACTTAAATCGCAAATCCTTGTACCTTTTTAAAAGGCTGTTGAAGACGTATTAACTTGTAGGAGCAGTCATTTAATTGCTTGCCTCTGCTACCCCACACACTATTTTTTTTTTTAAATGACCAAATTAAACCTGCTGCACAAATTTGTGCTTTGAAGTTTCTGCCAAAGGATCATTCCTTTTAGGGCGTGAGAAAAAGAACTGAAATGCTCTCCTTGGGTACCAATGTCCGCAGCTTCCTTCCACCCCCTGACCCCCCACCTTCACTGTCTCAGAAGCCTTCAGACAAAGAAGCAAATCATTGGCATTTAAATGTTTCAAATTCATTTTCCAAGCCAGGTTCGAATGTCACTGTCATAATTCTCTCTGTCATTTCAATGAAAGCCCGTAAGCATTTACAAATGGAGGAATGTTGTACTTACAATTTGGGGATGTGTGATGCAGCCGTGTATCTTTTGGAAAAAAAAAAAACCAACAAACCTGTTATGTTTATAGGCTGGCTGCTGTCCTTCCTGTTCAAAGACAACACTACTCTTGGTAAAGCTGAAGAAATTAGTGAGAAACAGAAAAGTCTTTTCCACACCGTGAACCTGTGAAAACTACTCTTTGCATGGAGCCGTGGGAGCTGTTAGCAGAGTCTGCTGTTGTTTGAGACTTTGTCTCTTAGGTCAAATGCAGCCCAAAGCCAACAAGATGATTTACCATCTCACTGCTTTGAATCTGATGATATGCAACTGCCAGATGAAATATTTATACGAATTTCCCACTTCACCTATAAAAACCGTAGAGACACACATAGGTACACAAACAGCAGGCAATGTGCACATTTGTTTAGTTAGCTAGCAATTTTTGGAAGTTGTGTGTGGATAAGCAGATAGTGTCAGCGTGACAGAGGCAGTGGGTTGTTCAAGTGCTGGATGCCTTTTCCCTTGGAAAGGAGTCCTATTCCATTGCATCAGACGCCTAGTAACATGATCTCATCAACCTATGTGAGCATCAGAGGTCCGGGCGGGTCACAAGTCAAATTCTCTCTGTTGCCAATTGAGATTGACATGTGCTGTTGTCCTAAAGATCACATGGTCCGATTTGGCCAAATGGGTGATCTCCATGAGACACCAAGGTACAGTTTGTCAAACTGAAAGGCATTTGCAGGCTTGAGTGTTAGGTTTCCACAATAACAGTTGGCTGAATCTCTGCAGGTTAAAATACTGTTTCGTAATTGGGAAAAAAGAAAATCTTTTTCTTTTGGTCTTCGGTTTTGTTTTGACTTTGTTTCATTTCAATCTGATTTTTAAAGGCATGGATGCCCAGACTACTACAAAGGGGGGCTGGTTGGACCTCCCTGGCAGGGACGGGACAGAAGAATGTCTGAGTCTTGTAGGAGAGAAGGCTGTTACACTCCATCTAACCCAAACCCGGTTAGCTGAGAAACAGTTCTTCATTCCTCTGTGGGACTTGGAACCTGGATGCTATAATTGAAAGCCAGTGTATTAAGCATAACACATCAAACCACTGTTAACACCCAGCCTCCCGCAAGGCAGCCTCCTAACAGCTCTGCTTTCTGCCCACAGTCTGTGCAAGCAAGTGGAACCGTCACATGCACTGCATGCTAAAGGCCGCAGCCTTTGTCTTCTCCAAGTTCTGTCTATTTCAGAGGCTAACATGCAGCAATTAGTCTAATTAATGTGAAACAATGAGCTGTGTTACCACTTATCAAATTGATTGTTCCCCTATCAAAACAAAACAGGCTGGCTTTTTGATGTAATTTCAAGAGATGATTTGAAATGTCATGTTGCTGGGAGCCAATTACCTTATGACTAGAGTCACGGTCAACAGAATACATAATTAGCATGAGTTTGGGAAGGCTGCTTACTGCTAGTATGTTAATTAACTGTCTTTTGTCATAAAACAAAAAGGTTGTACGGAAGGTTCTGAAATAGGTCTTTTTTATTTACATTTCTCTGCACTTATCAATTCGAGGAATGACAATGCAAAAGAATAGAAAATTTGAATTCCCCTACTTCAGACGAATACTCAGCTTGCAAGGTCAGGGTCACGTGCAAACTGCAATGCCTTCACCTCACTCCAGTCCTGCCCCAGTGTTATTATATTACTCGTGGATTTTAAATAACTATCGGGTAAAACTCAAATGTAAGAAATACCAAGTCCCACGAAATAAATCCCCTAACAGACTTCTTTGGAGCTTTGTTTGCATTTGCGCATCTTATGAGGACCAGACAGCGCTTGGCTGCCCTGGGAATTCCATTCAGGTGTCGTCTATTTCAATCTTGAAATTTGGAGAGAATAAACCTGTCATCAAATGATGTTATTGCCTTTACCACACTATGACAGACAGGGGATGTATAACGGGCACCTGTGGGTTTGTAAAGGCATCCTATCCATGAGCGAGGACTCCAAAACTCATCTGCAGCTTCCTCTCGTCTGGGGGAGCCTGGCAATTCCATCTTCTTGATTAAGTAAGGAACTGATTCTGTACTTCTCTAGCCCGAATGCATTCTGGAGGTAGCTATAATCAGTAACTGACAATGAACAATCAAGTTCATGGCAGCCCTGAGTCATCATGGTTTGACAGGCACGTGGGTCAATTAGCTTCTGGTATGGAGATCAAGTTCAAGTTCCCAGAATTCGAATATAATTGTTCCACTGCCTAAAGATGGCATTGTTTGACATGCAAAAGCAGGGGGTCCTTTCTTGGAGATCTCACAATTTTTTATGAGAAATGTGCTGCCATCTTGTAAGGGTCTGCCAAATCTTCCCTTTGCTTTTTCTTGGGATTTGGTTCTAATCTTACAGTCCTATTAGGAGGATCCTCAGAGGGCAAAACAAAACAAAATACAAGACTTTCCTGGTGGCACAGTGGATAAGAAGCCACTTGCCAGTGCAGGGGATCCAGATACTGTCCTTGGGCCTGGAGGATCCCACATGCAACTAAGCCCGTGAGTTGTAACCACTGAGCCCGAGTTCTAGAGTCCAGGAGCTACAGCTACTGAAGGCCAAGTGCCTAGAGCCTGTGCTCCACAACAAAAGAAGCCACTGCCATGAGAAGCCCGCACATCACAATGAAGAGTATGAAGAGTAGCTCCTGCTCTCTGCAACTAAAGAAAGCGTGAGTGCAGCAACAAAGGCCCAGTGCCCCACCCCCCAAAAAATCCCACAAAATACAACACCTTGCTATTAGAAATAGTAAGTTTACTTTGCAAATTGGATTCTCCATACTAATTAGCTTCCATTTTTCAACAACACTTTTCCTGTTTCTAACATCATTAAAATACTATTTAAATGTAGCATTAAAAAAACATTAAATGGATGGGATGTAGTGCTTTTTCTTCTGGGGTTTGGGTTTCTCATTTTTGCAATGTAGAGTCAGGAACCTTGGGGTGCAGACAGCGGACAGAAAGGACCCATGAATCAGCTAAACTGGAGAAGAAAGTGAGTTGCTGATCAATTCTTCACCCCTCTGTGACAGCTTCTCTTCTTTCAGCCAGTTTAAAAGTTTATTCTGAATTGTGATTCTAGTTTTTAAAATGTTGGATAGCGGAGATAGAACCAACATGAAGATGCTACCTGAGAATCTGACTCATTAACAATAGCTAACCATCAGTAATCTGGAGGAGGAAATGAAAACCCACTCCAGTATTCTTGTCTGGAAAACCACATGAACAGAGGAGTCTGGTGGGCTACAGACCATGGGGTCGCAAAGAGTTGGACATGACTGAGCAACTGAACACACACACATCACTAAATGCTTTTGAAGTATGAGAGCGATGGTATTAACCCCAATATGGACATGAAAAGAAATTAACTAATTTTGACTAATTTCATAGCTGCACATGGAGTTTCTGGTGTGCTTGCCAAATTCCTTCTCTGGACTCAAGAGGTTACAAAACCCTACTGAAGACATGTGGTAGACTGAGAGACTTGGTGTTGTAATAATTTTGTCCATTATTACAATAATGTATCAGAGTCTGTCATACAGAACAGAGTAAAGAGAGGGAAAAACAGATATCGTATATTAAAAATGTATGTGGAATCTAGAAAAATGGTATAGATGACCTAACCTGCAAAGCCGAAATAGAGACACAGATGCAGAGAACAAACATAGATGCCAAAGGGGAAGGAGAGGAGTGGATGAATCGGGAGGTTGGGATTGACATACACACACCATGCCTGTGTGCGTGCTCAGTCTCAGCTGTGTTTGACTCTTTGCGACCCCATGGACTCCTCTGTTCGTGGGATTCTCCAGGCAAGAATACTAGAGTGGGTTGCCATGCTCTCCTCCAGGTATATACACACTACTATGTATAAAACAGATAACTAATGAGAACCTGCTGTATAGCATAGGGAACTCTACTAGATGCTCTGTGGTGACCTAAGTGGGAAGGAAATTCAAAAAAGAGGGGATAAATGTAAACATATAGCTGATTCATGACACCGTACAGCAGGAACTAATGCAACATTGTAATGAAAGTGTTAGTCGCTCAGTTGTGTCTGACTCCTTGTGACCCACGGACTGTAGCCCACCAGGCTCCTCCATCCATGGGATTCTCCAGGCAAAAATACTGGAGTGGGTTGCCATTCCCTTCTCCAGAGGATCTTCCTGATCCAGGGATTGAACTCAGGTCTCCTGCATTGCAGGCAGATTCTTTACCATTTGAGCAACCAGGGAAAGTAAAGTACTTTACTTTACAACCCTTGTAAAGTAACTATACTCCAACTTAAAAAAAAGGTTACAGAACCCTAGAGTTGAATGAAATCTTATAGAAACACCTTCTCCTAACATCCCTCCAAGTGGAATTTTCCCTCCACTGGCTCTGACCACTGAAATGTGATTCCTTTCAGGGATGAGCCTCTTTCAGGGAATTGAGAGAAATGTGTAAACATCCTCAAAAAGTACTTGGATCCCTGTGGATAAGAAAACAGAATTCCTGATGTTTGGGTGCTATTATTGCTCTAAAGTGAATGCATGGCTCACAGATAATGTGAGGGGTCACAATATCTGGGCTCCGGTCATTTAAGAGGATGACACAAAGTCCCTATAAAGTGAGGTCTGAAAACAGCTCCCTTCTGAACTAGAAACCTAGATGAGTCTTGATTATAGACCATCCATGAAACCAAACTGGATAATTTGGAGATTAAGCATCAGGTTTTGTAATAAGTCCAACAGACAATTTACTTGTAATCTTTACCAGCTATGGTCCCAACCTAACCATTCGTCAGTGCCTCACATTACGACAATACCAAGTTACATCTCATATGATTCTGCCAAAGGATTTTTTTTTCCTTTTTTTTTTCCCCTCAAATTGGAAGGAAAGTAGTTAAAAATAAGGAGGAAGAGGGGCAAGAGAAGAAACTCTTAAGTGGCTGATAGTTGGTGTGCTGTGCTGGCTTACATGTATACATACAGGGTGCTATGCTAAATTCATGTATTACCTTATTAAATTCTCACAAGGACCCCGCAGGGTGAGTACCATTTTTCTTAACTATACCATTTTCTAAATGTTAATGATAAGTTAAGAAGACTTAGAAAAGATCATTAACTAAGCCAAGGCTTTGTAACTAACATTGACTCTAAAATTCTAGTCCTTCTCAACTACACAGGCTGCTTGGTATTTCTGTGGTAGTTTTAAATTTTAATGCAATATCTCAATAGAATAAAGGTCTGCTTTTTTTTTATAAATACAAAAGAAAAAAAAAGACCTCTGGTTATCATCAAAACCAGAGCACATGTATGTAAATGCAATGGAATACTACTCAGCCATAAAAAGGGTGGATTTTTGCCATTTGCAACAACATGGGTTGATTTGGAGGGTATCATGCTAAGGTAAAACCAGTCAGAAAGAGGAAGACAAATACTATATGATAACACTCATATGTGGAATCTGAAAAAATACAACAAACTAGTGAATATAACAACAACAACAAAAACAGATTCACTGATACAGAGAATAAGCGAGTGGTTACCACTGGGGAGAGGGAAGGGGGAGCAATATGGGGATATGGGAATAAAAGTTACAAACTATTAGGTAAAGAATAAGCCACAAGGATATATTGTACAACATGGGAAATATAGCCAATATTTCATAGTAACTAAATGGAGTATAACCTTTAAACACTGTGAATCACTATATCGTCCACCCATAACTTACATATGGGCTTCCTGGGTGGCTCAGTGATAAAGAATCTGCCTGCCAAGCAGGAGACCTGGGTTCTATCCATGAGTCAGGGAGATCCCCTAGAGAAGGAAATAGCAACCCACTCCTGTATTCTTGCCTGGCAAATCCCATGGACAGGAGAGCATGGGGGAACCATAGTCTACGGGGTCACAAAGCATTGAATAGCACTGAGTGACTAAACAACAACAAAAAACTTGCATATAGTCAACAGCAACTATACTTCAGTAAAAAAATAAACACACAGAAGACAGAACACCATGGATTAGGGTCAGTAACAACCATCTGCTGCAAAGCAGTATGATGATTTACCTTTCTATCATTTGAAGTCTTGAAAATGAAGGATTTAAGGAAAGCTGGGGAATAGCAACATTTTTGTGCTGCACCCAAAATGTTTTCTTGAAATTTAGGACAAGTTTAAAGCAAATCAATGTTTTCAGAAAAAGAGGGCATTTTTTTTTTCTTTTATCATTAAAAGCTAAAATTCTTCAGAAATGTTTCCTTTGGGCTTTCAACAAACCTGATCACCTCCTGCAGAAAACAAGTGCTAAACCAAAAACAGTGTTTCGGGCAGCAGATTCAACAAGGAATGGAGCATTAAAGTCCAAGGGATTGTGAGCCCACTCTAGAAGGTAGACCAGAACTCTGCAGGCTGGAGGCAGTGCCCTGACGGAATGGGATGTGGAGCAAGCAGCTCCCACTGAAGTGCTGTTGACACGTCAGCCAAGCACTCGGCTTGCCTCCATCACCCTTCACATAGCTAAACATCTCTTTATGTCCAGACACACTGGGAAAGCCTCAAATCTTTCTTTTCTCTAACTTCAATTCAATGAGTGGTGGAAATGAAGGAGAGAGAGAGGGGGATGGAGGAAAAGAGAGGACCAGTTCTGTTCACATGAAAGGATGGGACCCGTTACAAGTCTGAATGCTGTTCCTGCAGACTCTTAGAATCTTTTCTCAGACTGATGGCCATGAAAACAGAGCAGCAGCAGAGCCCAGTCACCCACCCCCCACATTCAGAGCATCAGAGCTGGTGCCCCTTCTTCAAATTTGCAAGGGTGCTTCAAGACCTGCCTTGATGCCCTGGTGCAAATGTAGTGACACCTCATTTGCTTTCCCTCTGCCATTTTTATTCCTTCTTACTCCTGGTTACAATCTGCTCACCTATGTTCAGAATGTGAGTATTACGGAACAATCCTCAATATTATAAACCTAACAACAGCTTAATAAATACAATTTTTTTAAAAAAAGTTTCAGCTGGAGCCTAAGACAGTGTGCTTGGCCTTTCTCTAGTCCTCTTGGAGCCTGAAAATAGCAACAGGCCTTAAAGAACAAGTAGACCTTGGAGATGCAGCAAGTTCAGTTCAAGATCACCACAATAAAGTGAGTATCACAGTAAAAAAAAAATTAAATAAATAAAATAGAACAATCCTTACATGATGTTGTGGTGGCATACATGTCAGTGTTCCTATATGTTAAGCCTCAAAGGAAAAGTAAAGTTTGGGAAGAAGGCAAGATAGAGCTTTAGGGAAGAGACAGAACCTTAGAGACACAGGTTTGGGAAAGCCTAAAAATGTTGTTAAGTGACAAGGTGGCATACACAATGTGGATCAGTAGTAGATGTAATAGATCACATATATACCTGAATATATGTAAGTATTTTTGTTTAAGAATTAGCCCACCTTCCAAAAAGCAATGCTTGGGAACAAACAAGAGAGGCACGTTGAAACTAAAATGTAACCTGTCTTTATGCACAGCCCTGATCAAAATATAGTGGATCACTGAGCTTTGTGTTGAGAAGCAAAGCAAATTTCAGAAACTAAAGAGAGGTAAGATGCATCAAATAGGGCTTCTTCAATGGTAAAGCAGAGAAGGCAATGGCACCCCACTCCAGTACTCTTGCCTGGAAAATCCCATGGATGGAGGAGCCTGGTAGGCTGCAGTCCATGGGGTCACTACGAGTTAGACACGACTGAGCAACTTCACTTTCACTTTTCACTTCTTGCATTGGAGAAGGAAATGGCAACCCACTCCAGTGTTCTTGCCTGGAGAATCTCAGGGATGGGGTAGCCTGGTAGGCAGCAGCAGCAGTAGCAGCAGCAGCAATGGTAAAGAATTTGCCTGTCAATGCAGGAGACACAGGTTCAATTCCTGGGTGGGGAAAATCCCACATAACGTGGAGCAGCTAAGTTTGTGCATCACACCTATTGAGCCTGTGCTCTAGAGCCCAGGAGCCACAACTACTGAAGCCCACGCACCCTAGAGCTGGTGCCTGGCAGCAAGAGAAGCCTGCACACCGCAACTAGAGAGTAGCCGCTGATCGCAGCAACTAGAGAAAAGTCTTCGCAGCATTGAAGACCCAGCACAGTCACAAAGAATCATAAATAAAGCAAATAAAAATTTTTTTAAAAGATGCATCAAATATTGGACAACTGGACGTGTTCACACATATATGGAGAACGTGAATTCTACATAGGTTTTTTTTTTTTTAAACAAGAGGCTATAGTGGGTCTTTGGAAAGGGTTTGGTATGGGAGAAGACAAAACCTATCAAACTAAATAAGATAATATAAATATTTCATTTAGTTGTTATCATCTCTTTTTATGATGATGAGAAGACATTATTATCATATTTTTTATTCTAACTCATAAAAAATGGTCAATCTTCCACATTTGTAATGGGCTAGAGCACACTAATCTTAGTTTGGCATAAAGCTCATACAAACCACTCAATATTTTCAATATAAATGTAATGACTTCTGATTTTAGGCAAAAATAACAATGCTCAAGAAAAACCCATCACTGGTTAACTCTAACCTCTCCTATTGGTCATTTCTGTAAGTATGTGCACTTGCAAAAAATAAAATAAACTTTCTGCATATTCATTATGAAGAAGATGGGTGATAATCAGTAGGAGAGACAGCAAATTTCTTCTTTAGGATTAGGCTCCAATTGGTTGCATTTCAACATCAACCTGGCAATTTTACTATTAAGTCAGCAGAAGTGAGTCCTCGTACAGTATGCCACTTACTCCCAGAGAACATCAGGCAAAGGGAAGAGAACATGCTAGAATAAATTGTGCATTATTTCTGGCATTAGTTAAAGGAACAGAGCATTATAAGGAAAAAAAATACAGTACCATTGATTTTTACAGGTGTTTAATACAGATAAGCTGAAAAAAGGGTTTCCATTTTAAGCCCAGTGATGGCTAAAGATGCATTCAAATATGTTCAAAAGCAATCTAAAGTCTTCTAAAATGGTGTTTAAGCTATTCAAGCAAAACGTAAATAGTTTTTGTCGTAGTACTGAGGAAGGTAGAACAAAAAACAGATTCCAAGGAGCTGACTCTGGCACACTGCCGGCCACTGTAAAATCAAGGGGTCATTAAAACAGAGGTAATACTGTTTATCCATTACACGATCACGGGTTATTCAGTGAAAACAGTCACAGACTGTACTTAGAAAGGTAGGTGGCATAATTATCCTGGAAGTCTCCGAGGTCCACTCTCAGGACAAGAGACTGAAAGAAACAGTCAAACTGACGACTCATATGCGTTTAAGGGAGTCATTATAGAAAGAAACTAAATCCAGGTGCTTTATCATACCCACCTATGTTTTAACACGTTTCTTTAAAGTTCATTTATAAAGAATGGGAACATATTTGACATACTGAAGTGCTCTGCAGAAACCAAATTATAAAGGAAAGTTGATGTTGGCAGAATTCCTGAATGGATAATGTTTCTGTTTCACTTATTTGAGGGGGGAGGCGTCGGCCTCCAATTTCTGCAGAGCTGTTTGTTCACACAATAGACCACATAACAAATAAAGCAAAAGCGATAGCTGCCCATGTCTGACAACATAGCTAGAGCATTCAGAGGCGCTATGAGACAGGGAGAGAGATGTTTGCTTTGGGTGTTTTTCACTATGTATTATGATTTGTCATCTCATTAGCAATCAGCTTTTCTCTCTTAGAAATACACATCGATAATTCTGGCTCAAATGGAAGTCCAATTCCAAAAGTTTGGATCTCTTGAACATATTTAAAAATTTTGCTCCCCTCTCTTCCATGACATTGGCTGGATATCCTCTTTTTCTTTTCTAACTCTTTTGATCACATCCTAACTGACGGCAGGGTCGGAGCTCTTGTGAACAAAGAAGAAGGACATGGTTAGCCAACGCCTCTCTGGTCAATTGACTGACAAACACAAATTTAGTGCCTCTTTCCCATGCATCTAGCACTGAGGACAGGGTTGAGATAAATGAGGACAGAAGGGACTCAGTAGACAAAAATATCCCTCTCACAACAGGTATTAGAATAATTACAATACGTCATGTTAACTAGGATGAAAGAGCGCTGTACAGCTGAACAGTTAAGTCTAAGCATTGTGAAGTATGAGCTTCAGGGGAAGCCAAGTGAACTTGGAGAGGTTTATTGTAGTGATGCCCAGTCACTAACACATCCCGTGAGCTGTGACAGCTGACTCATGTTCTGGAGATGCTAAAGTGGAAATCCCAGGACTCAGAAGCTGCTATTTGTTAAACACATGATATGATCAGCTGCAAGTCAGAGCACCTAGACAAGTGATCTTGACAAGCCTGGTTAGTGATACTTGGGGACACATACTGGCTCAGCTGTGATCATGTCTCAGAGTTTCCACAGGAAAAATGTCATGAGACTCCTTTATGTCATCAGTGCTGAGGGACATGTAAACGCAGCCTTTGTAATATCATGAACTTGGTAATATTTCGGAATCTAGTTATACTTGCAATATTATAAAACTTTTGTTAAAATAGATGTGGGAACATGACAACTCAGAGGACACTGGAATTTATATTATGCGATGTTATACTAGGGCTTCCCTGGTGGCTCAGAAAGTAAAGAGTCTGCCTGCAATGCAGGAGGCTTCGGTTCAATCCCTGGGTCAGGAAGATCCTCTGGAGAAGGGAATGGCTACCTACTCTAGTATTCTTGCCTGGAAAATTCCATGGACAGAGGAGCCTGGTGCGCTACAGTCAGTGGGATTGCAAAGAGCTGGACACAACTGAGCAACTAAGACTAACACTAAAGTTATATTATCAATTTTAATTCTACATATGTGGAGCAGCAGGAACATGAGTTTCTTTTTTCTCCTTACAAAAACAAATTTTTATTCAAGTATAGTTGATTTACAATGTTGTGTTAGTTTCAGGAGTACAGAAAAGTGATTGTAATACGTATATATCTATCTCTACATATCTTTCTATTTTTTCAAACTCTTTCCCATTATAGATTATAACAACCTACATGGGAAAAGAATTTGAAAAAGAATCTATATGTGTGTGTCTGTGCGTGTGTGCATGCACGCATATGTGCTAAGTTGCCTCAGTCGTGTCCAACTGTTTGTGACTCCATGGACTATAGCCCACCAGGCTCCTCTGTCCACAGAATTCTCCAGACAAGAATACTGGAGTGGGCTGCTATGCCCTCCTCATATATATGTGTGTGTATGTGTGTGTGTGTGTGTCTGTATGTATATATATAAAACTGAATCACTTTGCTGTACATATATGAAAGAAAGTGAAAGTGAAGGTCACTCAGTCTTTACGACCCTGAGGACTGTACAGTCCAGGGAATTCTCCAGGCCAGAATACTGGAGTGGGTAGCTTTTCCATTCTACAGCGGATCTTCCCAATCCAGGAATTGAACCAGGGTCTCCTGCATTGCAGGCGGATTCTTTACCAACTGAGCTATGAGGGAAGCATATATATACATATATATAAGCATATATATATAAAAGCATACATATATATATAAGCATATATATGTGTGTATATATATATATATATATATATATAACTGAATCATTTTGCTGTACACCTGAAACTAACATAATATTGTTAATCAACTATACAGCAATATAAAATAAAATTAAAACAAAGAAATCACTTAAGTGGTAAGAAAAATAAATAAATAAATAAATAAATATCACCCAATTTTAACTCACAAAGTAAACAATAATTAAAAACCAAAAGAAGACATTGAATATTACTTTGAAACCAGAAAATCAAGGTCAAAATCTTTGCTTGATCAACATTAAGCAACACTTGATAGATCATTTAAGTTCCCAGGCACCTTATCTGTAAAATGGGGAAACAGGAAGGCTGTGCCTCTCAGGGATGTCACAGTTAAGCTCACACAGGTGGATATGCACAAAACTGCCCTTTGATGGTGAAGCACTCTACATAAATTGTTGTTATTGCTATTCACCTGGGTTTATACCAGGACATCTTGCTTGCACAGGATGAAAATCACTCATTGAACATGCTCACTCCCTGGGGAGAAGATTCTTAACCACTCTTGTGAATTTGAGGAATAATGTCTGAGTTTCATTAACTGGTGTTTATTAATGTATTATGAACCTCTGCCGTGGCATCTGATTCACAATAAAAAGATTAAGCAGACTAATTTGTCATTTATTTTCCAATGCTTGCTTTCCTGCCTGAAGCACCACTAATATCCCAGGAGCTCGTCAACCCAATTATTTCCCATTTTGCATTACTTGCTGAAAATAGTGCTAATGTGCCCAAAAGGCTTTACTTCTTGGTGTTGAAAAAAAACCAAAACAAAACCAAAAAAACTGCTCCTAAAAAAAAAAAAAAAACCACTCCTGCTCTAGCCATCTCAATACTGTTGTCACTGGGTGAACAGAAACACCCCAGAACCACTGGGCTATAGTTAGTAATCAAACCAAGTTAGCAGCCTTACTGCACTGTGGACGCGAGCCACGGCCCTGTGCTTATTGAGTATTTATTTTTGGGTGGAAGGGAATTCAATCTGTAGAATGAAATTCACAAGCTAGAGGGAGCTGAATTATACTCTGCCTATACATTAATACACGAACCTTTTTGTTTGCTTGCTGGGGGAACTGGATGTCAAAAGCACTCAAATAACTGGTGAAATCAACTTTTTTTTCCTTCTCAAAATGTTCATAATCAGTTATTTAGACAATTTCAAATATTAATTTGCAAAACTATTTTTGAATGTAGACACAACTCATTATTAATAGAAGCATAAAGGTTTCTCGTCTATTTTTTTTATCCAGCCTTATAAATGGTTGTTAACCTTAACATGTAATAGTTTTGGCTACTTTCTTCAGTCTGTTTCACTTTGAAAATGTGCTTTTTGCTTTATCCCAGGAGTTTCTGTATTGCTTAAGGCAAAATACTCCAGCGAACGTTCACAGCTATGAACTGTAAACATTTTTCTACCTTATTCTGCCCAAGGCTCAGAGCCAGTTTAAAATGTCTGTAGATAGTTTCAGAAGCCTACAAGACTCCACAGAGTCATGGAAAATGATTATTTTTTTAAAACTTGCCAATTTTCCCGGCAATGTAAAATTTATATTTTTAAAATCCGATCATTTTAGCTGTGGGGAGACACTGACTGAAAACACTTTTTCTTTCAAATATGATCCGCTTCAAGGATGAGATGCTGTAGATTAAGTTAATCTCTATGAGGTTATTTCTTACCATTATTTTCTTAAATCTTTCCCTCACTTTAATCAAGAACAGGAATGTTATGGGCTTGATGTAGGGAAGAAGCATAGATTAGTGGTTAGCATAATAGCCGGAAAGCCAGGAAACGTGAATTCTATTCTTGGCCAAGTGGTCTTAGGTGAACTCATGATTTACAGCCTCAGTTTCTCCATCTATAAACAGAAAGTGTTGCACTTTACCACAAAGGAGGGGTAAGCACTTTAAAAGGATAATTTTCTTTCATCCTTGAAGATAACATTATCCTAACTTTACAGAAGAGGTAACTGAGGTGTGCAGGCGTACTAAGTCGCTTCAGTCATATCTGACTCTTTCCAACCCCATGGATGGCAGCCTTCCAGGCTCCTCTGTCCAGGGAATTCTCCAGGCAAGAATACTGGAGTGGGTTGCCACGCCCTCCTCCAGGGGAACTTTCCAAGCCAGGGATCGAATCCTGTCTCTTACGTCTCCTGCGTTGGTAGGTGGGTCCTTTACCACTAGTGCTACTGGGAAGCAACTGAGGCACAGAGATGTTAAGGAACTGGCCCAAGGTCACACAGCTGGGAGCCAACTGGAAAGGCTGAGCTCTAACCTTTAGGCTACACCGTTCTCTACATCCTTGACCTCGAGGAGTGGAATAGACTGTGGATCCAGTCCAGAAAACTGTCAGAATAGGGGCGCAGATTGTCCCTGTCCTCTTGGGCCTCTGTGGATTTTCTCCCAAATCCACATGCTCTGGGCCACTCCTGTCACCTGCCTTGGGGGGAGGACCACCCAGACTCAGGCCTCCCTGGCCGTGTTGCCCCTGGCAGCCCCCACTCACGGCAGTTGCCACACAGCAGAGCTTCATCTGCCAACTGAACCAGAGCGAGACCTCTGGGCGCAGTCAAGTGCAGCTGGCGGAGGGAGGCTCAGATTTCCAATGAACTGAACACAATGGAGCCGCAGCGTCACATGACCATTACGAAAGCACATGCTGGCTGCTAGTTTTTCGCGCAGAAGTGCATGAACTATTTAAAACTTCTTCTCCCCCTCACCACTCCCCCAGCCCCTGCTCCCCACGTCTCCAGCCCTTCCATGCCTTCCTACGGGTAAAGTTCAGCCAGGGGACTATTGGCCAGATGTTATCCGGTGTCACTAGCTTCTTTGCAAAACGAGGACCAAACGCAATACAGAAACTGGCTTTCACTGCACTGTTGCTGACAGCGTGGATCCCAAATGGTACACTTGCGGAACATACAGGGGCAACACTGAGGCTCCTCTCTTTGAACCTGGCATTGGCAGGAACAGCCAACTTAACCTTGACTTCCACAGAGGCTAATGAAATGCCCCTTTCACTACTAGGATTTGTTGCCCATATCAGAGCGAACTTCCCAGAAACAGAGCAAAGGTTTAAAAAGTCTCACCACATTATATCTTCAGGGTGCTGTACGAAACATGGTTTTAAAATACCCCATGTTAGTGGGTGTCCATTAGGAACTGTGGTCATTTAACATGTATCATAATTCTGAATTCAAAAGAAGCTGTTGATCTTCATATTTCATGACTCTGATGAAGCAGTGAATAGAAAAATGATGCTTTTTGTATTTAAGCCAAAAATAAGGAATGTTACAGTAAAAGAACCAAACTTATGGAAAAGTCCTAGTTCTTTAATGTGTCTCAAATAAGGCTGCAAATGGTATATACCTAACTTCTCCGAAATTCAAGGGTGTTTACATGCAATTGCTAGGTTAATATTTGCTCATTTAAAAGAACTAAACTGGCTTAAGAGAAGCCTGGTATTTACTAAAATCTAACTGGAGGGAACAGAAAAAAAAAAAGGAATCATACATATGACTTTTAAGATATTTGAAAAGCTTCTCCTTATAAAGAGGTCTTTCAAAGACAGCAAACACTGAAGATTTGCCAATGAAGAAAGAAAATCTTTCCAAATAAGTCATTTAAACAATGTGGAGCTTATATCAAGGCTTCCTTATCTTATTCATGGTTCAGAAAAAACATTTTGTGATCTTTTTATATTCAGATCATCTCTTCACAAAACGTTGCTTTCTTTGGTTCAAAAAATCAAAACTAAGCTTAAACAATTTTGCAGTAAAGCATCACATATTGCACGCTGTTAACATTAAGGAAAATAAACAAAACAACAGGAGCTTAGTGAGTCAATACAGAATAGACTTTTTTACAAGAGGAAATACTTTGGAAAAATTTGCACACATCAAATAATGTCTGGAAGTTGTGAAATACTCTGGGAAACAAACTTTTCTTCCCATAAATATTGAAAAAGAACAGCTACAAGATGCAAATGAACTACTGAACTGAATTCTTGGTCTTTAAAATGTATTTCAATAGAATAGCCAATGTACCATCTCAGTATGAAAAAAAGATGTACAGTAATAGCATTCTGAAAAATGAATTAAGAACACATTGTCATCAACTCCAGCAAAAATAATAAAGGTAGAAAAGATTAAGAGGCAAGCATATCTTTCAGAATTGTAAAATGGGTTTATAGGTCTTCTAATAACAACTTTTACTCAAACCTTACATAAATAGGCTTAGATGACACAAATATTATGTGGGCTGTGTGGACACTCCCAGCTTCCTAATCATGTTTAGGGATTACTTGATAGAACAGAGACATTTCATTCCTATTGGGCTGAGGGATTACTGCAAAGAAACATCTAATATTCCATTTTTTAATTTCATGCATTTTTTATTTACCTTTAATGATGCTGTATATATTCATCATCCTGAAATATTAAAACAGTATGAAAAAAGTAATAAATTGGTGGAAAATTTAGGGAATAGGAATGCAACAGCACGCAAATCATACACTATCAAGTGCTTGATACACATTTAAAATTACTGCCGACTACGGCAAAGCCAAATTCCTAGCAGATTTCTGAAGCACAAAGTCACAATAAGAAGATCAGCAGAACAGACTGAAATAATAGAATATTCATCCCTCTAATCCATATGCAATTCTTTAGGGCTTTTTTTTTTTAACAATGCATATGAGGTCTGACTGTATTCAGGATTTAAATAAGTTGTCTCTCTCCTTCCTGCTCCTCTCTGTTTTTATATAAAAAAACGTATATATAGTTATCATTTCTGCATTGCTGCACCATGGAAGACAAGGTTAGCACATTTCCTCACACCTCAAATGAAACAATAGCATCTTTAAGCAACAAAAGTGTGAAAAGAAATACAATGTATTCATCCCACCAAAACCTCCTGAACCAGATTTTTGGGAAGAAGGAAAGTTGACATCACTCATAGGGGAAATGAAGTGATGTTCTCTGGTCACTTAATTACCAACTAATGAACTGATATAATATTGCATTTAAATATCGACCAGGAAAGCAAAAAGCTGGCATTTCATCTCTGCTTTATTCGCCTTCCCCTGCAGACAGATGAGACTGTCTGTTGGCTATTAAGAAATGTTGCAACGAAGAATAGAAAATGACAGAGGAAGAAGCCAGCATCACTGAGTTTGGGACGAACTTTTCCACGAGAGCACTTGGAAGTCTGGGAAAGTGGAAGGGCATGCTGGACATCAGATGACCAGCTGTCAGTTCAACTGTCAGGCACCTCGTGGTTGCATCATCACCCTCGCAGCCCATGTTCTAATTGCCCCGTGTTAACAGAAATTGCCTTCCAGCAAGAAAGTGTTTTTAAATTACCTTCTTTAGGTTTCTTTGTATATACTGTTTTCTTTAAGGAGAATTTACTGCCTTGTGCCTGCATGCCTGCTTAGTCGCTCAGTCCTCTCCTACTCTTTGTGACCCCCTGGACTGTAGCCCACCAGGCTCCTGTATCCACGTGATTTTTCAGGCAAGAATACTAGAATGGGTTGCCATTTCCTTCTCCTAGGGATCTTCTTGACCCAGGGATCCAACCCATGTATCCTGTGTCTCTTGGATTGCAAGTGGATTCTTTACCCACTGAGCCACTGGAGAAATACTGCCTTGTAACAAGGATGAGAAAACCAATGTAACAGAAACTACCGAATATGCTATCTCTTTTTTAAAATCTCATACATCTCTCAAACCAGTCAATCCTAAAAGAAATCAACCCTGAATATTCCTTGGAAGGACTGATGCTGAAGCTCCAATACTTTGGTCACCTGGCACATTGGGAAAGACCCTGATGCTGGGAAAGATTGACGGCAGGAGGAGAAGGGGGTGACAGAGGATGAGATGGTTGGATGGCATCACCGACTCAATGGACATGAGTTTGAGCAAACTCCAGGAGACAGGGAAGCCTGGTGTGCTGCAGTCCATGCAGTGGAAAAGAGTTGGACACAACTTAGCAACTGAACAATGACAACATCTCTCATTCTTAACATCTCTCCTTCTTTATGAGGCTTTCTTGCTTTTACCCAGCACTCTTGGTCCGTCCTTTGCGCTAATGGTGCTAGTGAATATCTTATGGCCTAAATCACATCCTGTCTTG
Organism: Giraffa tippelskirchi; assembly: GCF_054371585.1. Taxonomy (NCBI): domain Eukaryota; kingdom Metazoa; phylum Chordata; class Mammalia; order Artiodactyla; family Giraffidae; genus Giraffa; species Giraffa tippelskirchi. The sequence continues at coordinate 58,225,406 of NC_137279.1, read as the reverse complement.
TGGTATGGTCCTCTGCCTTCTAAGCATGCCTTTTGAAGGATTAAGTCCTTTCAGGGCAAAGGCTGGGTCTTCTTCCTTATTATCTTCTCTCTTGCAGTACTGATCACAGCTCCTTGTACCTAGTGGGTATTTAGTAATTTCTCATTGTTACTGAATGAAATAAAATTAGTTTTATTAATTGTCTTCATTTGTGTGATACTCTGTTTTTCAGCTCACTACTCCAATTAGACAATCCTACCAGTTGTCCATGAGGTTAGTTACCGTGAATGACACTAAACACCTTTCAGAAAATGAATCGGAGAGGATCTGCATGTCCTGCCATCTCAATGATGCCCCTAACAGAAAAGAGGGTGTGCAGCTCTGTAGAATGATGAAAGCATTTACAGAAAGTGGAGCAGAGACAAACAATGCAGTGTTGGAAATAAAAGTTTCCTATTCACATCAAGCAATAGAAAAATGTATAGGAAATGAAGAGGGTATATGGCAGAGCAGGAAAGAGTTCTTCGCCCTACTTAGAGAAAAATAGGAACTTCTTCAGGGAAAGATAGGCTACCACACCCAAACTTAATACACATTAAAGCAAAGCTTGCTAAAAATTTCAGTGGGCAGGGCAGCCTTAAGGAACTTCCCACGTTCCAGACCACAGCCCGCAGAATCCTTTGCTAAGACCTCTTTGCATTTGCCTGGCTGTGATATGTCTCAATTCCTCTCCAAGCCTCACAATGCATTCCAGAGTCAAGGAAAGCTGAGAATCCATCCAATTTTAATCCAATTCCTCTTGAAGATTTTAAGCTTATTCCTTCATTCTGCTTTAAAGACATTAAGACACTCAAGAGTGAAAGACCAGGAAGCCTGGCGTGATGCAGCCATGGGGTCTCAAAGAACTGGATGTGACTTAGAGACTGAACAAGAAGAACAAGACACTTGGAGAAAAATATTCAGAATACGGCATGATGAATGGCAAGAGGAAAAGAGGGGAGAACAACTTATTAGAACTGATATAAACTGTAGGAAAAAATCAAACCTCATGTCTTTGTATACCCTCTCTGTCTTATGTCAGAACGAACTGCTTTCAGTCCTAATTATGACAGGATGATCCTATCTACGACGTGATATCATCTTTTTTTCAGCTCAAGTTCTCATGCCACTAAGCCTCTCGACTCCAGGCAATCATTCAAGAATTCAGAAGTATTCTCAAGTTCTTGTGTGAACCAAGATATGTCAACTCTGAGCAGGTGGTTCAGCTGCTCTGAGATTCTTCGCTGAGTACATCCAGCACGCGGCTTAAGCCTCTTACAAACAATGCGTGCACTGCTTGCAATTAGCCACCCAGATCTGCTGGGGTCACTAAACTCCCTGATATTTATAACTGATGACAACAGGTCAAGGTGTCACATATGATGAGACAGAGAGAGTGGTAAGACGATTACTTTTAAATTCTATACCAAGTGCCAACTCCATTCACAAAAGCTTCTCTTCCTATAGAAGGACTCCTCCCCGTATCTCTCTTTCTGGTTTCATGAACTTTGCTTTCCCTGCCTTCATGGGTTGCTAATATTTGATCAGTTCTTTTTTTTTTTTTTTTAATATTTCTAAAACATGAATAAACTACGTTACAAACTTTCTAGAGAGCCTGACTTGATTTTACAGATTCTGTTTTATATGTGTTAATTCTTACAGAAGTCTGAACTAACAGGGATGTCCCAAGGTTAACCCAACTGTCATAGATACTTGGAAAGCAGAGCCATTGGTAACGACCGCTGTCATTACTCTTACCTTGTCTGCTCCCTACTCCTAGGACAGACGTGTGCTTCCTTAAATGAGTAAATACAGATTTCCCTATTTCCAGTCCATATTATCTTTTCTGAAAGTTGCTATTTAGTAGGAGTTTCAATTTGCTGGAAAACATTCCAGGTTTTACCCATTCAATTAAACCATTTAAAACTGTTGGGGTCTTGTGGGGTTAATGATGGTCATATCATCCATATCATTTCCACATCATTCAACCTTATTTGTTGCCAAATTTCCATATCATTCAACCTTATTTGTTGCCAAATTTCCATATCATTCAATCTTATATGTTGCCTCATCTGAGTACCATAATGAACTTTTGTGGCAGATACTATGATTTCCATTTTACTATTATCATGTAGTGTCACATGACTACTTGCTTACAAAAGCTGGGCTTTACAACTGAGTTTGTATGGACTCAAATCTCAGGCTGCCAACCTCCTAGAAGAGTTACAATCTGTTCCACCTGGTTTCCCTGGTGGCTCAGACAGTAAAGAATCCAACTGCAATGCAGGAGACCCCGGTTCAATCCCTGGGTCAGGAAGATCTCCTGGAGAAGGGAATGGCTGCCCACTCCAATATTCTTACCTGGAGAATTCCATGAACAGAGGAGCCTGGTGAGCTACAGTCCATGGGGTCACAAAGAGTCAGATACGACTGAGTGACTAACACTTTCACTTTCCACCTGGCTGAGCAGGATGGGAATTAGAACTCTGGCACAATCACACCCCTACCTTTTAGAAATGCTGGCATTATAAATCTCAGGATCTCAGAATCGGACCATCTCACTCTTTCGATCAAGATGGATATGTATTTTTTAGAATTATTTGACAATGACATTAGTTGATACTGAATTTCAACTCAGATGTAGGTATATCCTGTGCCCAGGTTAAGGTATATCCTGTAACCTTAAAAGTCACTGATCTACAGACTGGTGGTTGCCAGAGGCGGTGAGTGGGCAAAATTGATGGAAAGGATGTGTTAGTCACTCAGTCGTGTCCAACTCTTTGTGACCCCATGGACTGTAGCTCACCAGGCTCCTCTGTTCATGGAATTCTCCAGGTAAGAATATTGGAGTGGGCAGCCATTCTCTTCTCCAGGAGATCTTCCTGACCCAGGGATCAAACCCAGGTCTCCTGCATTGCAATCAAGATTCTTTACCATCTGAGGCACCAGAGAAGATGGGAAAAAATTGGTGAAGGAGAACAAAAGGTACATACGTCCAGTTATACAATAAATACGTCATGAGGATGTAATGTATAGCATGATGACTAGACTTTACAATACTGTCTGGCATATGTGAAAATTGCTAAGAGAGTAAAACTTAAAAGTTATCACAAGAAAAAATCTTTTTAACTATGTGTGGTGGTGATAGATGTTAACTAAGAAAATAAGTCACTGTTGGAAAATGAAGTTTTGATATTCTCTGAAAGTCTGAATGGATGAAAAATTATATAAAATAACACTTGGAGGAAACCAATTTTTTAACAAACCCAACTAAAATCATCTCGAGTGTAAAAAGGATGACCAACAACAAATGAAAATATATCTCTCAGAAATAAATAATGGTTTCAAGGTTGCAATTACACTTAGAAAAGTGCTCGCAAATAGATAACTTTTTAAAAAGCATGTTCTTAAAGCAGAAAACACTTTAACTCAGTACTCCCGCCTTAAGCCATTTGAACCTGCTGGCAAACACCTATTGTTGTCCAGCAGCATGAATTAAGCAAGTGTGTGGAAGGCTTATCTTCAAGTCATCGAGGATTTCTGCCACTCCTTAGGCTAGGGCTGCTCCTGGGTATCATGGATTATCAGTGTGTGTTCCTTCGTTTGTTTATATAAATGGGCCAATGGCTATTGAAACACTTCAGAACACTTAACTAAAGCAAACACAGCTCTTGAACTTTAAATATCCAACAAGAGGAGCTATTGACAAGTAGGACTTGACTTAGCAAATCTCAGTATCATTTGGAACCTTACTACAATCTTCCAGATTTACAAAGAAGGCATACAACCCCAATGCTTATCTTAACTTTGGCTCCACGAAGAAGACACCACCCTGAGTTGAGACAAGATTTGAAAATAATACTGCCACCGAGCAGTTTCACTTGGTTCATTTTTCTTTTTTTATAAATTGCAATATAACCCTTTTTCACTGTTGGTGGGAATATAAGTTAATATAGCTACTTTGGAGAATACTATGGCGGTTCCTTAAAAAACTAAACATAGAACTACCATGTGTGTGCTAAGTCACTTCAGCCGTGTCCGACGCTTTGTGGCCTCATGAATTGCAGCCCGCCAGGCTCCTCTGTCAATGGGATTCTCCAGGCAAGAAAACTGGAGTGGGTTGCCATGCCCTCCTCCAGGGGATCTTCCTGACCCAGGGATTGAACCTGTGTCTCTTTTGTCTCCTGCACTGGCAGGCAGGTTCTTTACCACTAGCACTGCCTGGGAAGCCCAGAATGGCCATGTGACCCAGCTATTTCACACCTGGGCATACACCCTGAGCAAATTATAATTCAAAAAATACATGCACCCCAATGTTCATCACTTGGTTCCTTAATTGTCCTTGGGATTAAAGATGAGGCTGCCCACTTAGAGAAAGCAAAGAACATCTTTAGCTTCTATCTTAGCCTTCTAGTTTTTTGATTCCCTCCCATTCTGCACTCCTGAAACTCAAAGATATTTCTGAAAGAACTCCTGTGAGGAGAACCTCAGATTAACATCAGGGTATCTGAATTTCCATTCCAGCATCCCTATCATCTGAAAAACTGTGCCTAAGTCATAAATCCTCCCAGCTTAGAGAACCATGTCTCTGAGCTGGACGTAAAGACCCCTTTCAGCTCTAAGAGCCAATTATTCTCCCATTTAAGGAATTCACAATGATGAAATCAATTGATCTATTCATATCGGTGGCTAGAGAAAGAGTGCCATAGTACCACTGCGTGTTGTTGTTGTTGTTAGTCACTAAATTGTGTCCGACTCTTGTGATCTCATGGACTGCAGCCCACCAGGCTCGTCTGTCCATGGGATTTCCCAGGCAAGAATACTGGAGTGGGTCGCCATTGCCTTTTCTGGGGGAATCTTCCCAATGCAGGGATCGAACCTGCATCTCCTGCATTGGAAGGCAGGTTCTTTACCATTGAACCACCAGGGAAGTCACCGTTGCATATAAGGTTATAAAAATCTTCCCAAATAGTGGCAATAGATTTATTGTGTTGCTTCCTTTATGTCTGGAAAGAAACTGCACATTTCCCTGGTGATTTTTAGAAATGTTAATATTGAGATGGCATTTTAGATGCTGGAGAGTTGTTCTATGTATTCCCCTTTGGAATTTCATAATCTTACTTTAGTTATTGCTTGAATTTAGCTTTGCTTTAGTGCCAGGAGGAAAAACACAAAAGAAAACACATTATTTTCAAGAAATTGAAATAACTTAACCTTATTTCCATTTGCCTTTCTAGACTGACCAACAACTTGAATTCCAGTTCTTCCCAACTGTTAGGGTTCCTAATTCAACAGACTTTTCTCTTGTAGAGTGTTAGAGCCACCAGCTTTCTGGTGGGACTGTAAGTTGTCTTTACAGGATTCAAGGCATTAGACTAAAATAAAATT